>NC_062571.1:54202074-54509655 GCF_022837055.1 Prionailurus viverrinus | reverse complement strand
TTATGCATAAGAATATCAGCTAATATGTAAAAAGGAATAAGAATTGAATTAGGAATCATCATTTTGTAGCCACCAATATAGTAACTAATTAATTAGGAAGCATTTGTCCATGGATCCCAAACACTCTGGGTGAAATGTTGTTGGAGAACCATGATATTCACACAGTCTCTGGGTATCATCTCCATAGAATACTTATTAATTACAAAGGGAAAAGGTGCTTTTATAACAGACAATAGCATGATGAAATTTAGCATGAGCAATAATTGGACAACCTAATGTAATGTGCTTTCTGATGGGATGCAATGGGAACTATGCATGCATCATCACATATATAGCATTCTTGACCAAAATGCTCACCTGAATTTAATGATGAAGAATACAATGTGGCAAATCCAGAATGTGGGATATACTATGAAACAGTTGGTCAAGACTCTTAAAAAAAAAAAAAAACAGTTAATCTCTGAAAGAGTTAAAAATATGGCAGGGCGCATTTCTAGACCAAAAGAAAGCTAAGAGATGTGAAGCAAATGCAATGTGCAAACCTTGATTGAATCCTGTATTTTAAAAAGCAGTTTTAAAAGGCATTTTGTAATTATTGGGAGAAATTTGCTTCTATACTATATATTAGACACTGTCTTGTATGACCGTTAAATTTCCCATGAATGATAGTGGTACTTTGGTTATGTAGGAGACACATGATGGAGTATTTAGGAATAGAATATCATGATGTCTGTAGCTTTTAAATGGTTCAGCAAAAAATGTGTGTGTGTGTGTGTGTGTGTGTGTGTGTGTTAAGAAAGAAGGAGAAAAAGCGAATGTGGCAAAATATTGACAATTGGTGAACATGGGTAAAGAGCACATGAAGCTACTATATTCTTCTTTCAAGCTCTCTGTAAGTTTAAAAATTTCAAAATAAAAAGTTGGGAAAAATAGCAATAGAAAAATAAACAGTTCAAGAAAAACAAATACCATTTTACACCTATTAAACCATTTCCTCCCACTTCACCGTGCTTTGTTTTTTAAAATAATATTCAGTATTGCCAGGGTTGTGGGAAGCTATAGTTGAACTGCCGGTTGCATGACCATAGGCTCAACCTATGTGGGCTAGAACACAACAGTGCTTACTAAGCACTGAAGCACATTTATGCTAGCTGAGGCAGTCATTGCCCTTAGGATTCATTTCCAGAAATTAAGTTGACAAAAGTAAAATGCTAGGCTTGAAAATTGGAAGTGAAGAAACCTTAATGTCTAACAATAAGGGTTAGCTTTAAGAAATTATACTCTGCCACTGAATGGAATATTATGCAAGTATTAAACATCAGTTTTAAGACTTCCTAAATGAAAAAGAAACGATTGTGGTTAGCATTTAGTTCTTAAAAAAAAAAAAAAAAAGAAATGCAAAACCATTGTGGTTCCAACTTTGAAAAAGAAAGCATAGATGCATATGAACCAAGACTGACAGGTAACATACACACATTTAATTTATTGTATTAGCTGCCAGAATTATGGATGAATTTTTAAAAAATCATTTAAAATGGTTGCAGTTTATGTAATAAAGAAAAAAACTAATCTCAACAGATTTAAATTTATTTCTGTTAAACCTTCATGGGATGGCAGGTAAAGGCCCCATACTTTGGTGTGCCCTGGCTGTATGAGTATTCTAAAGATCAAATTAGTTAACCTTGCAAAAACTATGTATGCCAAGGATATGGACTGGAAGGAAAGGAGAAAACTCAAAACTATGTGCCAGTGTGATAGAATCCTGAGTACTATTATTTCTCTTCATGTTGTTATATTATCAGTCCATTCAAAAGTGATTTAAGCAAGGGACCCCTGGGTGGCTCAGTCAGTTAAACGTCCAACTTCAGCTCAGGTCATGATCTCATGAGTCTGTGAGTTCAAGCCCTGCATGGGGCTCTGTGCTGACAGCTCAGAGCCAGGATCCTGCTCCGGATTCTGTGTGTCCCTCTCTCTCTGTCCCTCCCCTGCTCGTACTCTGTCTCTCTGTCTCTCAAAAATAAATAAATTTTTTTAAAAAAAAGTGACTTAAGCCAGAAACAAAGAATGAAACTCCTAGTTACCATTCATTCAACACTTACTTTGTTTTATCTCTTTTAAGCGATGACATACTCTTGAATGTAGGTGTTTTAAAGTATGTTGGCTAAGGGGGTTGCTTTTTGCTCATCTCTCAACTGACTGGCTTCTATACCTTCATTAAGAGACCCCATTGTTTTGTTTCCAGCTTCCTTTCTTCCTCTACTGGTAAGCACCTCCAGTCTTGCTTGGGAGAAATCATCCCTCTCTCTGTCTTAGCCACGTGCTTTCCTTGGTGGAGCTAATTCCATACATTGCTCTTTAATCAATAATATGTGATGGAAGTGACTTTTTGGGACTTCCAAGTCTAGCTCATAAGAAGCCTTACAGCTTTTGCTTGGTTCTCTTGGAATACTTGCTCTTGGAGCTCAGAGCTGCCATGTGTGAAGTCCAGCTATCCTGCTGGAAAGATCACACGGAGAGTCCCTGAGACTACATGATGAGAGAGAAAGGCCTAACCTTCCAACTGTCCCCACTAAGGTGCCAGGCATATAAGTAAAGCCATGTTGGACCCCCCAGACCAATCCAGCTATAAGTAGAGTACCACCTAGTGATTGGATAAGATGCCATAAGAAGCTGCAAAATCACCCAGCAGAGACCTGCCCATGCTTCCGACTCTTCCGGTGACTGTAGAGCTGCTGTGGTTAGTGTTTGTTGGTTAGTTGGTTGGTTGGTTGTTGTGAGCAACAGAATCCAGCTTTGGCTAGCTTATGCCATGTATTAGTTTCCTACTGCTGCTGTAACACCTGACCTAGTGGCTTAAAACAACACAATTTTATTATCTTACAGTTCCGAAGGTCAGACATCCAAAATAGGTCTCGCTGGGCTAAAAATAAGGTGTTGGCAGTTCCTTCTCAAGATTCTGGAGATTCTAGAGGCTGCCTATCTTCTTTTGCTCATGGCTCCTTTCTCTATCTCCAGAGCCAGCCATGCTGCATCTTCAAACATCTCTGACTCTGCTCCATTATCACATCTTTTCTCTGGCCTACCCAGAGATTACAGGGCTACCTCCCTATGTCAAAATCCTTAATTTGATCAAATCTACAAAGTCCCTTTTAGTATGTGAAGTTCATAGGTTCTAGGGATTAGAACTTGGATATATTTATTTGGGAGGCTGTTAATCTACCTACCATATGCCTTCCAATATTTTGGAAGGACACTGCATTATCTCATGAAAACCAAGGAGAATTTGAACCACCAAGGTTTAGGGAGGGCAGAAGCTCTTACTTTGTGTCAGGCACTGCCCTAAGAACTCCATGTGTATTAATTCACTCAACCCCCAGTTGTGTGTGGCGGATTCTATTATCTGCTTCATTTTACACGTGGGGAGACTGAGGCACAAAGACTTTCTCACTAGTGCTATGCCATTGATATCAAGATGGTCAAGATGATCCAAAGGCTTTCTAGCCTCTGTCTTTTACTTCACAATTTCTAATTCCCTGGACAGATCATCTGGCTTGAATCAGGAGACCACCCTGGACTATGGCTGTTGAGAGGGTCTGGTGGTACTGTCATAGTCAGTGGGTGCCACTCTCAGAGAAAAATTAGTATGAGCCAAATAGCCATCTCCAAAAGTGTCAACGGCAAGAGTAAAGATGTGCTTGTGACACTTTTGGTAATAAAAATATATATGAATAACCCAAGTTAAATTTGACACATACAGTGATCTGTGGGAATCTATAGGACACATAATGTTTTTACTACCTTCATTACTACATAATTTGATTTAGCAATTGGCCAATTAGCGAGTAAGAAATTGGAGCTTAAATTTTACTTTAGAACTGATGGAATGATTTATTATTCCATTGTAAATTGAGCAATAGTTTCCAAATACTAGAGAACAAAGATTTCTGTGGTCAAAAAGTTTGGGAAATGTGACATCTCCCTCAGAGATTTACATCTCATATTAGTATGTTAAAGATTAACTCAAGGAAACCTGTTTTACTCTGTTCATTGGTTAAACTAACAAACTTAATTTTTTTAGCACAACTAGTAACATGTCATCCTCTGCAATATTTTCATCTTAACATCAATTTGGGTAGCTCCAAGGTAGTGCACAGGTGAACCAAAATATTTATGGAATTTCACTTTTTCTTGTCGGGGCAGCTGAAATTTAAATTCTATTCAAATACAATTTTCTTTCTTTGCTAATAACATACTGAGTTTTAAATGTGCAAAGCAGTAATTCCCAAGGTGTGGTCCCGGGGCCATCAGCATCAGCATGACTTGGGAACTTGTTAAAAATGCAAATTCCCAGGCCCTACTGTATTGGAAACTCTGGGCGTGGGGCCCAGCAATATGTGTTTTAATAAGCCCTCCAGGTGCTCCTGATGTAGACTACCTGGTGAGAGCTGCTGCAGAGACTCCTCAGTGGCTGTGCTGGATCATACTGAACCCAAACAGGCCTCTTAACAGCCCTGAATCCTAGAGCAAAACAGTTGGCTGGGAGTGACCAGCCATTCTGAGACTAATAAATTTTTTAGGATGCAGATCTTTCAGCTAAAACTGAGTAGTCCTGGACAGTATCTCCCATTTTATAGATAAGGAAACAGAGGTTAAGGGACTCACCTAAAGTCCTAGAGCTGGTACATTGTAGAGGTAGGACCCCTAAGTAGGAAGTTAGTTCAGAGACTGAGCTCTTATCATCATGTTACACTGCCTGCTAAATGGGTCAGAACCACAGCTGCTTGCTGCTCTGTGGCATAGTGGTGGCTGGCTGGAGCTTTTCAGAGCCCAGATCCTGAGTCAGCCTCCATCTGAGGATATCTTCTTGGGGTCGAAAAGAAGTTACATTCACGGAGATCAGAAAAAGACAACCCCTCTCTCATCTCCCACTGATTATAATATAGTATAGCATAGTATACTATAGTATAGTGGCAATGGCTTGGCTTTGAATTCTAGCTGCACTTACTAGCCTTGTGACCTTGGACAAACAACATCCTCTACACCTCAGTTTCCTTATTTATAGAATGGGGATAAAGATAGTACCAAAGGATTAAGTGTGCAAATGCACATGAACCGTTGTATGCACAGTGCTTGGCATACAGTGAGCAGTCAGTACATGCAAACAAGAATAGTGAAGGAGATCACTCTTGTCCTTTCCATTCATGCTTTCATACCCAACCCACCTGGCAAGCTCTCTTTCCCACTGCACTGCAAAAGATGGCAAAGAACCAAAGGATGGGAGACTATTCATTCAACAAGCTGTATGCTGATAAGCTGAAGCACCCCACAGAGTACTAGCACACAGTAGGTGTCCAAAACATATTTTTGAATGAATGAAATGCCTGCTATAAGCAGAGTGTGATATCAGGTCTTGAGGATACAGAGGTAAGCATGATAAGCCAGACCCTGTAGACACAATCTAATAAGGGATATTTTTGAAGAAAAGGTAATAACAGAGTACAACAGTGATCGTAATAGGAGGATGCAGAAAGGGACTGGGTGTATACTAAAGGAACACTGAGGGAGGACTTAAGTGGGATTCCAGACAAGGGGGATTGGGAAAGTCTTCCCAGGAGGACAGCCCAAGTCGGGTCTAGGAGTACAAGTGGGGAGACTGTCTTGAGAGAAGCGAGGTGTGGATATTCCAGTACAGTGACAGTACGGACCAAGAACAAAGATGTGAAACCACCATGGCTTTGTGAAACAAATAGAAGGTGAACATCTCTGTGTTTATTGAAGTATAGTTGAAATACAATGTCATATTAGTTTCAGGTGTGCATTCCCGTGAGGGGTCCCTTTGCTCCACATGCTCACCAACACTTGTTATTGCTTGTCTTTTTGATACTATCCATTCTGACAGGTATGAGGTGATATCTTTTTGTGGTTTTGATTTGCATTTCCCTGGTGATTAGTGAGGTTGAGCATATTTTCATGTGTCTCTTGGAGATGGTGAATGTCTTTTAACTGTTGGTTGTGAGAGAAGCCATTAAGCTCTGCATGTCCAGGATGGAGTGAGAAGGACTGTATGTTTTCCCTCCTCCCGGCATGTATGTGCACTGGGTTTTCTGATACAGATGTGGCTGTGTGGCCAGAAAATTAGACAGAAGTGTGAAGGCCCCTGTTCTCAGCTTCAGGGAAAATTTATTCTTTATTCATTTTTGTTCTCTAGAGCCAAGTTCAAGCTTCTGCAAAGACTGGGTGTTCCCCAAATGCTTCAACAGACTGGCAGAGCAGTGACACAGGCAGCCAAAACTGAACAGGCTCCCCAATTGTTCTGGGGACTTGGTGTTCTCCAGCCCTTTACCCTGAGGGGCCCTGGAGGCTGGGATGCGCAGGCCTGGTGTTATCCCCATTGACAGAAATAGACTCCAATGAATGGAAAGCAAGCACACAAAGGGAGATACATACCCGGCTCTATGGGTGTGTACCCCTAGATGTGTTTTTACCCCTAAAGTAGAGATTGGATATTTCTGAATCTTTTCTACAAAGCTGAACTTGGACAAAATTGCATGTAAACACATTCATTTCTCCAAATCACTGTCTTTCATCATTTCCCAATTAGATTGGAGTTTATTGGTTTCTAGAATTAGATTAAAGCAGCCGGTAGGCAAAACTCTTATTAGCATAATATCTGCCAGAAAGAAAGGCTCCAAGTTGGTTTGAACTCCAAATGAATCAGAATATAATATCCACATCTTCTCCCTGACATCTCTTTTCTAATCCTATTGAACTCTGAATTTTGTATAAGGTTTATTTGTCCTGTTCAGAAGCTTAGTAGACTAAAATGGAATTACTGTACTTAAGACATATGGGTCTGAAGGGGACTAAAACTAGTTTTTCCTTAGATTTATAAGAAGGTCAATTTCAGCTCAATTGACTTAACTTCAGTAACCATTTTTTCCTTCCTGGGGAGGTCAAGCAGGTTTCAGTTGCAAAGAAGTATACTGATCTCTTTCATTAAGAAAGCATAATGTTAACAAAATTAAAGCAAGCCATGTCCGAGTGAACTGACCTCTCAGAACAAACCAATGCCCTTTTTAATGACTACAGCAATTTGAAAGTGTTTTTTAAACCCCTCTCCCATCTACAGTAGCAAACAAATATAATAACTTGAGGAAATAAAGTGAGTATGAATATTTCCTCAAAAGTGAGTCAGAAAGTTTTAACAGGTTCTAATTTTGGCTCTAGCATCTCCAGAAAACCTTAAGGAAGCCAGTAGAAACTCTAGATCTCCTTGTATGGGGAATGAAAGACCTGAAAGTAGGTTCGTGATTGCTAAGGGCTGTGACCAGGAGGAAATGGGGAGAGACTTCTAATGGGGATGGAGTTGCCCTTTTTGGATCATGAAATGTTCTGGAACTAGATAGTGGTGATGGTTGTACACCTTGTGAATATACTAAAAACCACTGAACTGCACACTTTAAAATGGTGAATTTTATGGTATGTCTACTATATCTCAATTCTTGGAGAAAATACGCATACTATTTCATGGGGCTATCATTAGGAGGCAGAGACAAAGTATATAAAAAGCCTCCATAAAACTATAAAGCGCCATTTTTAGTAAGGACCAGTTGCATTAGTTGGGAGTTTTTTGTTGTCGCTTGTTTGTTTTGGTTGCGATTGATAGAAACCTAACTTGAGACTTCACTGATGTCATGTAACTGAACTGCAGGATGCCACAGGTCCTGAAACCAGAGATTCCAAATGGACCACATTCTCTCCACCTCTCGTCTTGGTTTCCTCTCTCCACCTCTCGTCTTGGTTTCCTCAATCACCTTCATTCCTTCGGTTGTGACAGGGGAGTAGGTATCTTTGGCTACCGGACAGGCAAGTTCCATTTCATCACCAGAAAATTCTCAGCGTCTCTTGTTCTCTGGTCTGAAGTTCAAAACTACTGCACAATTGCTCCTGTTGATTCAGTCTGGGTAAAATATGCAACCTTAGACCAGTCACGGTGGCCCGGGAGATGACTTCTACAGGAAGATTGGCAGCTCCCGTTAGAATTGCACAGTAGAGGTGAACTTCCCAAAAAAGGTTCACAGAAGGCTGTCTTCAGCAGACAAAACAGCAAATGTCCCACAGTGGACCAATGACCCAGATTTCCCCATGTTGGAGACAGAAGGGTCTCAGACTGCATCTCATCCAACCTCCTTATTTCACTCAGGCAGGAGCTCTGTTCAGAGAACTAGTTACCAGAACCAAGACTAGATCTTTTAACTGCCAACTTAGTGAATGAGCATAGTGAATGGAATGATTCTCAAATCCATACCATAGCATAAACTGGGGAACTTCTTATTAAAAAAACAGACTGAAAGGCTCTCACCTCAGACCTAAAATAAATAAGAACTGGGGGACTGGGGTGTATGTGAGTCTGGATTCAATTACAAGGGCTCCAGGTGATTCTGATGCTTGGGATCCACCACTTAGGAAAGAAATACTGGTACCTAGATCTCCACTCAGAGATGCTCATGTGCTAAAATGAGCTGTGAGGGTCTCTTGTGTGCAAAAGTATGCAAATTTGAGAACCACTAACTTAACATAACACATGTTAGAATGACTGGGGAGGCTTTATTAATACTTCAAGTGCCTGGACCCAACCCTTAGAGATTCCAATTTAGTTGGTCTGGGTCTCAGGGCACAGATACTTTTTTTTTTTAATTTTTAAATTTTGTTTAAATCCAAGTTAAACACATAGTGTAATAATGATTTCAGAAGTAGAATTTAGTTATTCATCATTTACATATAACACCCAGTGCTCATCCCAGCAAGTACCCTCCTTGATGTCCATCACCTATTTAGCCCATTCCCCCCAAGCAACACCCCTCCAGAAACTCTGTTTGTTCTTTGTATTTAAAAGCCTCTTATGGTTTGTCTCCCTCTCTGCTTTTAGCTTATTTTTGCTTCCCTTCCCCTGTGTTCATCTGTTTTGTATCTTAAATTCCACATATGAGTGAAATCATATATTTATCTTTCTCTGACTGACTTATTTTGCTTAGCATAATACCCTCTAGTTCCATCCCTGTAGTTACAAATGGCAAGGTTTCATTCTTTTTGATTGCCCAGTAATACTCCATTGTATATGTATACCACATCTTCTTTATCCGTTTGTCAATTGATGGACATTTGGGGCTCTTTCCATAGTTTGGCTCTTGTTGATAGTGCTGTTATAAACATTGGGGTGAATGTGCCCTTTTGAATTAGACACCTGTATCCTTTGGGTAAATACCTAGTAGTGCAATTGCTGGGTCATAGGGTAGTTCTATTTTTAATTTTTGAGCAACCTCCATACTGTATTCTCGAGTGGCTGCACAAGTTTGCATTCCACCAGGGGAAAAGGGTTCCCCTTTCTCCACATCTTTGCCAACACCTGTTGTTTCCTTAGTTGTTAATTTTAGCCATTCTGACAGGTGTGAGGTGGTATCTCGTTGTGGTTTTGATTTGTGTTTCCCTGATGAATGAGTGATATTGAGCATCTTTTCATTTGTCTGTTGGCCATCTGGATGTCTTCTTTGGAAAATTATTTGTTCATGTTTTTTGCCCATTTCTTCACTGGATTATTTGTTTTTTGGATGCTAAGTTTGATAAGTTCTTTATAGATTTTGGATACTAACCCTTAATCCAATATGTCATTTGCAGATCTCTTCTCCCAGTCTGTCAGTTGCATCTTAGTTTTGTTGATCGTTTCCTTTGCCGTGCAGAAGCTCTTCACCAAGATAAAAAGGGGACTGATATTTTTCAAAATCTCACCAGGTAATTCTGAGGTTTGGTCAAGGTTGAGAACCATCACCTCAGATCTCACTGCCTTCCTTGCCCAGAGGTTGTGAGATATGGTTATGGAAAGTTCTTGTCAACGAATGTGTCACAAAGTGTGATGATGACAATGAAGAAGATATTTCTTGAATGCTTACTATGTACCAGAGACTATGCTAAGCATTTTATGAGCATAATCTCATTTAATCTTCATTAAATTAACATTAATAACATAAGTGTTAATAACATTCATGTTAATTAATTAATAACATTAGCCCACTAGTGTTATTTTCCCTTCCCCTTGATTATGACATGCCACCAGTGGGAGACAACACATTTCTTAACAGTTATTACAGAGTGTCTGTTGTTACCTAACAAGAAAATATGGAGATTTCATCAGCCCTCCAGTGACAAAGGTTTGCTTTACTTAGAATAAATGTAAATGCAGAGTTATGTAAGACGAAATACAAATAAACACAGGTGGTGCTATCAAATGCAAATAAGTCATCTAAAGTGAGATGAACTGAACAGATACCTTATATGGAGCCTGAGAAGTTCTCCTACACTCACAAATGACATTTATGTCCCATACTGGGGCATCCATGGTGGGTCTGGAAGCTGGAAAATTTATTTAGACACGTCCCATTTCAGGGATAATAAAATGTGGGGGGAAATGTATATCTTAGAGTCATGGAAATGTGGTTTTATCTCTATTTTCAAATGATATTCTACAAGATTGAGTAACCCAAAGTAACATAGCTCATTATATGGCCAAACCGGAAATACAATTCAGCTAGAGTTCTCCAGAAACTCCTCTACTAACAAACTTGCCACTTACAAACTTTCCTTGACAACAACAAAACCATTTGCCAGAACAAAATCTTGTCAGCTCTGCCTACAGCCAGCAGTCAGAATTAGGAGTCCCCTGGGGCTTGCTAACAGACACAGTGGTGGACTTTTAAGACCTCACTAACCAGGAGGGTAGAGTTGGTATGTCTTCCAGTGGAATGAAGGAACTAATTTTAAAGTATTTTAAAGTAGGTACAATTTATAAAGTATTTTAAATGAAAATTTGGAGCCCAACAAAATAGAAATGCATGTATCTTTGAAAACATTAATTTAAAAAGTCAAGACAGGGGCGCCTGGGTGGCTCCGTCAGTTAAGTGTCCGACTTCAGCTCAGGTCACGATATCACGGTCCGTGAGTTCCAGCCCCGCGTCGGGCTCTGTGCTGACAGCTCAGAGCCTGTTTCAGATTCTATGTCTCCCTCTCTCTGACCCTCCCCCATTCATGCTCTGTCTCTCTCGGTCTCAAAAATAAGTAAATGTTAAAAAAAAAAGTCAAGACAATTAAAAAAGGAAAATAGAATGAGACTATTAGAATGAGGATGGCAATGGTAAGTTGGATCGGTTTTACGTTTTGAATAGATCACTGTCGAATTGTCAGCGTGGCCAAATTTATCTGACATTGTTTGGTTCTTTTCTTTCTTTTAAAATTACTATTTAGTTATAAAGAAATTTAATGCTCACTAAAAAAAGAAAGCAACAAAGAACAATTCAGAGATAAAACGGATAAACATTAATCTTCCTCCCCACTCTTGTAAGACATAGCCATATGTTCCCAGAATATACATGTCTACAGTGATTTTTCTTGGATCATATGTGTGTAGTTTATAACCTACTTTTTTCCACTTAATATATAGTGACCATCTTACATTATTTTAACTAGAAAGTAAACTAAACAACTCACTATAAGCACATTGAATTGCTTGTGTAGCACCAAATGTTTGTTTGACATTACAGAAATGTCCCTAAAGGAAGTCCAACTCTCTCAGCTTTATTAAAATTCTATTTATAAATCAAGCCCAAAGTCACTGGACAAGATGGCACATTCTTTGTTCTTTGCTGATACAGAGAAGACTCAGTTTGTGACTTCCAACATTTGTAGGGTACCAAACAGTAACCCCCCTCCCTAATTCCTCACACCTCCTGTCAGCAATGTGTGAAATACGGGTTGTGGTGGGGGGCAACCTGATGTGTAGCAGTTTATTGATTTCCATGCTGTAAATACTCCCACTATAGCCAGTTTAAAATACCAAAAGTTTAACAATTGGCTCCCAAATTTCCTGAATATTTAACATTCAGCTCTGAGCTGCTGGACCGCACCAGTGTCCAGCTACTCAATGATTAATCTGGGCACCTATAGGACACTTTTATCTTGATATAACACTATTGCAGGCAGATTTCCTATATATAGTCACTACACAGAAAAGAAAGGTGGGCATAATGAAACAAATGACCAAAGACCAAAAATGGGAGGAAAAAAATGAATTAGGGGACCACCTCTCTTGTATTTCCTTATTCTCTTGGACTTTCTAGAATTATAATGGACTTTCTAGAATTACTAGAACTATAATGAGGTTCTTCTGTAGATGTATTATTATTATAAATATTATTTTAACATGTTTTTAAATTAATATTATTATTCTAACATGTTTTTCTTTTCCCAGATAGAAAGTAGCCCACAAGTCTGGTTTTAGTGCCATTAGAGATTCTTTGCAATTTTCCCTTTCACAGATGTTAAATAGCTTTTTCCTCCAGTATTTTTTCCTGCATAATGATTTTTATGGAAGCGAATATAGTAAGCATTTCAAAGTCTTGCCAATTGTGACAATAAAATGGTGGGACTTTTAAAATGTAACCATGTACTTGGAAAGATAGGAAAACCATACATTTATTTCTTAGGAAAACACACGCTAATTCTAATGAGGATGCCATTGCTCAAAATGTTTTTGAAAATCCTCTTTTTGAATTGTCTTTAGCACAAGATTATGAAGTGTGATTTAAAATTAGTTAGGTTGCGGGGTGCCGGGGTGGCTCAGTCTCTTAAGTGTCAGATTTTGGCTCAGGTCATGATCTCATAGTTCGTGATTTCAAGCCCCATGTCAGGCTCTGTGCTGACAGCTCAGAGCCTGGAGCCTGCTTCGGATTCTGTGTCTCCCTCTCTCTCTGCCCCTTCCCCCCTCACGCTCTTTCTCTCAAAAATAAATAAACATTAAAATTAGTTAGGTTGCCCCATAGTACTGCTTCACATGTTTTAAATTAAAAATAGAGCCTCTGATATGGAGTAAAAAACAATGGATTTGGAATCAGATCTGGATTCAAGTCCAATTCCTGTTTTATAATTCTGCACATCCCTTAACTTCTCAACCTCACTTTCCTCCACTGCAACTTGAGAAGAACCAGGGGTTGTCCTCAAGATTAAATGAGGCAAGGCATTGTTACAGCACCTTGTGAATTGAAAAGCATTATCCAAACATAAGTTATTATTGGCCCAGCTTGATTATAACTGAATGGACTCGACTAGTTCCAAAATTCAGATGTAACCACTGAAAGCATAAATGTTCCATCATTTAAAAAAATATTCAAATGAACATGGAAAAGGCTCTGATGCCTCAGGTCAGTTCTTTGAACCCAAATGAGAACTCAGCTGGGGTCCAGAGACATTATATCCTGTGCAAAAGCCCTCCTCACTCTCATTCATATTGCTTCTGGATTCTTCAGCACCTACTCCATTGGATGAAAGTAGGAGATGCTGCTAAGTGCAGGGCATTTATAACAATGAAATTTGAAACGATCCTGGCTGGGCTTTTGACAAGAACATCATCATCTCTCTCACACCCAGCAGCCTGAGCCAGCCAGCCCTCCTCCTTTTAAATGGCTGGCTCCAGTAGTGCTGCTAATCTTGCCATTTTAAGATAGCCTCGACCTGAGGGAGGGACCACAAGTTCCACCATAAGCAGGATGTTCTGTACAGTCTGAAGCGATGAGTGAGAAATTAACCCCGAACCCGGCCAAGCCTCAGTCGCCAGCAATGCTAAGCAATCCCAACCATCCACCCCCCAACCTGCTCGGTCACACGAGTGAAATACTTCACCAGGTTACCCCAAGTTTCTTGCTGTAAAACTAATCCTTTGTGGTCTGCTGTAGCAATTACTGAAGTTTGTCATCTGCAATACTCCTTTCAATACTCTGAAAGTATCTTCTCTTTTCATATTTCATGTTAATCAAAAACAATAAACAGCCATCACTTAGGTATTCCAACAATGTTTCACCACAGATAGTCTGCAAAATAGAACAACAGACAGAATATCAGTTTACTGTATTCTGTATCACTTTAAAAAAAATTGGTTTTTAAAGTGTGCTTTCTTTACAAGAAAATAAGAGGGGAAACTGCTTAACATTCTGAGGGGGGAAAGAAACCCAAAACCTCTTACATGCGGCTATAAAGTTTTCATTTATAGTCATGAATTGTCCTGTATCATAACAACCTTATTAACAGAGGTTTACTGCAGTCACCTTCTGTATATTCCACTGTCTCAGTGCAGGGTTTTGTAGTTAGTACCACTAGAGTATGAAGTGCCTTTAAAAAAAGAAGAATTTTTTTTAAACAGGCAAACACAAATTTAATAATGTTTGAAATAGTTTACAAGATACAACTGCTCCAGTAACAACAGATTAAACACAAAGAATACTCTGACTCAAAGTTTAGTTATCCTTGATTAGAGCCACTTCAAAACAAAACTCAGCTTTTTTTAAGGAATCCTTTGTGGTGGAGGAATCTTAATTTGACACCTCTATTAGTATTCTGTAACCATCAACTTAGAAACTGAGTATTTGATGTTTGAATGTAAATTAGATATTGAAGAAGCAAACCAAAGGTTCCCATGTTCTCATCCAGCAGTAATCAGCACCTCAGACCTATTTGGTAAAGCATTTAGTTATATGTGTCCTCAGTTCCTGTTGCTGCCTACAAAAATTTGCAAAATGTACATAATTGCTCCTGTCGCTTAGTCTCATGAATGATTAGTTTCTCACACTCAAACCGAACCTTCGTGGTCTTGGTATGAATGTTAAACTACTTAATTCGGAAATATTTAAACAATGATGACATTAAGCATTCCTTTTTTTTTTTCCTAATGGAGACTGAATAGTCCTTCCCAATGAGTATTTTAAAAAGATGTATTTTTTAACTTTAAAAGTAATTCATGTTCACTGTTGAAAATACAAAAATGGAGATAAAAAATGAAAAAATTAAAGTCATCTATAGTCTCACTACCAAAAGAACAACTTAACATTTTGTTGTGTGCCCTTTGAGAAATATTATGTTTGAACTGAAAATACATTTATTGAGTGTTTAATATGTGCCCATCACTGTTTTGGGTGCTGAGAGAAAAAGAGATGAATGAGGCATGGTTCTTCATTCCCAAGGACTCACAAAAAGGGCATTTGAGTTACTGATCAGGAGCTAGTTTGTTGTTAGAAGGGTTAGTTGACATTTCAGTTTTCCAAGTTTTGAATATTTATGATTTTAAGCCTAATAAAAAACAGGACTAAACCCCTGATGTCCAGACTGCATCCCAAACTAGACTCTATTGGTGGAGCCGGAATCAACCTATTCAAGATTTCGGTGATTCCAATGTGCAGCCATGGTTGAGAACCACTGTCTTACAGAAACAGCACCTTTTTTTTTTTTTTTTTTTTTTTTTTAGAGCTAATGCACTTGCCCAATTAGAAATGGTTCACATTTAATAAACATCACTACCAAGTCTAAGGACGTGTTGTTTTCACCTGGAGAGTACTGCTGGAAGCAGAAGTCTATTTACTGGGCAGTGCCCTTTTTTTTTTTTTAACCTCTGGGACTCTGGCTTCCAGCCTTAGACCCCCAGTTCCTGCCCACTCTGGATCAGGTGCCCATGGCCACCTCTTGTATTTGCCAATTTTCCTTTAGCCTAGCTCTATGTCACTAAATGATTCTGATTGGTTGCTAGACCCCCTGTCATGTGACCAGCACCCAATGAGAACAGGCTTTGGCTCTTGGGCTTCGTAGTCTAAATCCTGAACTTTTTCAAACCATCCCACTTCCCACTGTGTTTCCAGACCTTTTTAAATCTCAGTCCCTGGTCTCTTCTCTCATTCTTGACCACAGTCTCAAACTGATCTCTTGGATCTGGCAGCTGATATTGCTCCTTTGGTTCCAGTCCTTGGCTCCAAAGGCTACTGCACCCTATGCATTTATCATAGCAGTATCCTCCACCCCTGGGGTACCAGCACCTTCCAAACCAAACCAGGACCCCTCTCTGCTACCAGCTGTGTGAGCCTCAGCTTAACAATGGAAAGAGGGCAGTTTTTCCCTGCCTCAGCTAAGGTCCCTGGTCTCACCTAAATGTGTAGTTTGGGCGTGACCACTCTCACTTGGCTGGTCTGACCCTTTGACCCAGGCTGGCCATCTTTATTTTGTTGGACACCACAAAGAATTGCAATTAAATGAGAGAAAATGCCCGGATGTGCATTAGGCTGAAGGCATTGTATCACATTTCTGTGCTTTGGAGGGGTTGGTGTCTGCCCTGCATTCCATTCCACTGACCATGTGGTGCATTCTCGGTGCAGGCGGCTGGATGAAGTGCGTATCAGAAAATACAGCTGCTCACCCCTCAGAGCTCCAAGTGCCCTCTCCTGTCATCCGCCTTTCCCAGCTCTGGCCTGCCCCTTCCTGGCCTGGACCATAGCTTTGATCCAGGGTTTATCCTCATGTCTATTCATGGCTTGTATTTGTCCCTAGCCCCAAACCCATGTCACAGATCCCTCCAAGGGGACAGAGAGGCCAAATTCCTGACATCAGGTTCATGGACATTTGTTGTTTTTGCCTGCCCAGCCTCCTCTTTCTTCTTCTGGTAACAGCACCCAACTTTTGCTTGGGGGAATCTGAGGTCATCTCTAATCAGAAATAACATAGATCCACCATGCACAAGAAGTGTCCCTCCCTTGGCCAAACCAGGGCAGAAGTCGCAAACTAAATCATTCAGATGTGCTCTCTCTGAAACTTTACACTGGCCCCAAACAGTCAAACCTACTGAACAAGAAGGTGATGCTTTTTTGTTTGTACCACCTGAAGCCTCTGACCTTTCTAGTTCGTTCCCTTTTCTAAGCTTCATTCTATTGCTTTAACTTCAATTCCCAGAGTTTCTCTATTTTATTATTTGTTTTACAATAGCAAGAGCTGGTTCTGTTATTTGAAACCAGCAGATACAACTCGTTTACAGCCCACTTTTTTCTTTTTTTTACAATTTTACAGAATTATTTTGAAAATGAAATTTATATCCCAGGATCGTGTTAAAGGGCTGTAGTGCAGAACTAGATTGCAGAGCCTCATACCCATACAGCCCTCACATCATGCAGAAGAGGAAACTGACATTTTAAGAATTGAAGTAACATGCAGTGTCCTGGTCCTCTAATTACTGAGCTCATGTTACGGGAGGTGTCTTTTAATCAGTTCTGCCGGGTGGGGAGGGAAGTCCCCCCCGCCCATAGAAAAGGTGAATAATTCATTCACCTAAATTTTATTAAAAACAGCACTTCAGAGCTTCCAAAGTTCACTAGAATCTTTTTTTCTTTTAGAGAGGTGCCTTATGATTTGTATCGGTAATTTAAAATAAAGGAATTTGGTCATATTTTTCAATTTTCCATAAAACTTTCCAGTTACAGGGTAAAATATCCTCCTTTTCTGGATATGGATTATAATTATTAGCACCTATCATCTCCAATACATATTGTACACTTCATATGCAAAGATAACATTCTATATCCATATGTGAATGCAAAATATACAGTTGGAGTTGTATTTACAGGGTGAAAGAGTGTCCAGTCTTTGCCTATTACTTGTATCATCCTAGGTAATATTTTCACATCTCAGAGCCTCAGTTTTTCTCATTTATAAAACGGTGTACCAGTGGGTCTCATGGAGACCCAATGCAGGTTGGGTGAGAAAAGCTAAATGAGAAATGAGAAAACGTTAACCACCTCCTGCTTGCAGGCTGAGACATCATAGGCAAATAAACATTTGTTGAATGAAGCATTTGTGTATTACCTTCCTAGTCCACTTTGTTCTCCCAAAATGCTTTCTTAAAATTACGCAGTAGGCAGATGATGAAAAATTGTCCCTGGGACTTAATCATAGAAAATATCCCTGACAAAGTACATTTTGGGGTATTTGGTCCAGGAACATAGCCAGTGATTTTGCAAGTATATCTCTCCAGCAAAAACAAAGCCTTTGAACAATAAGACATCTTATTACTCTGGATTGCTCTCCTCCTGCAGTTAGTCGTGTTCAAACTGAAAGAGACTGAGGTCTCAACTTTAAATCCACAATCTTACCATTGAGGAGAAAACCGAGGTTCAAGGGAGACAAAATATGTGGTTTACTCATTGATACAATGTCAATAGGAGTAGAAAAGGGCTTTTTGACTTTGTTACTCTCTCTGTCTCCTGACATTTGAGGGATTATGCTGTGTCAAGGAAGACATGTCTAGAGAAGAAATTATCTCATTTCGAGTCTGACAGAGCTTTTTTCCCACCCCACCCTATTTACCCTCTCTCTGTTTCTGATAATGGATGCATTTTGTATCTGTGTGAAACTGGAAGACACTAAAATAAATAATAATAAACTTACATTGATACTGATTTTTTCAGACTTCCAATTTCTGCCTATGTCTTCTTTAGAAACTTAAAATAGTTAAGAGATGGGGTTCATTTTTTAAAGCCCAATTCAGCTATATTTGTTGTTTAAAAAAATGAAAAAATGAAATCAGCAATGTTGTAATCATTGTCCATATAGATTATGAGTGTCGATATGCCAAATTAGGTACCTGCATTCTGTCTGACTCACGAAGGCACTTAATAAATATTTGTTGGATGGATGAATAAATGAAAGAGAAACACTTGTATGGGCAAGTAAAGTCACTTGTTAATTTTTATGTTACATTATGGAATATGGGGCTGCAAGCAGTCAGGAATACTGGTCCAGTCCTGACATTTCACACAGAAGGAACTGAGGCCACCGAGAGGTCATTTGATGAAGGCTGATTACAATTCTGAAAATGTTCTTGCTTCCTTGCAAGCTGTCATTCCAAACCTCGTCCAACAAATTGATTTATAATGTGTACACAGTTAGCTTACTGATTTAATAGATTTTCCTCCCTCAGTTTGCCCTAATGATACTAGCTTTCTTTCATCCATGCAATGAACATGTATTGCATGTTGTGATGTGCCAGTACTAGTCTAAGCAGTGAACAAAACAGACCAAAATCTCATCTTCAGGCAGCTTATATTCTAGCGGGAAAAGAGCAGGCAATAAAAAGAAGTGAATAAATATATCATATATCATATGGTAATAAGTGCGCAAAATAAAGCAGGATAAAAATAAATGAATAATGGGGATCTACTACAAGGTATATACTCAAAAGAAATGATAACATACGTCTGCACAAAAACTTGTCCACAAATGTTCTTAACAGTGTTACTCTTAATAGTCAAAAAGTGGAAAGAACCCAAATATCCATCAACTGATGAAAGGAGCAATAAAATGGGATATTATCCAGCAATAAAAAGGAATGAGTTACTGATACATGGTACACCATGGATGAACCTTGAAAACATGACACTAAGGGGCACCTGGGTGGCTCAGTTGGTTGAGCATCCAACTCTTGGTTTAGATGCAGGTGATGATCTCACAGTTGGTGAGTTTGAGCCCTACATCAGGGTCTGTGCTGACAGTGTGGAGACCGCTTGGGATTCTCTCTTTCCCTCTCTCTCTACTCCTCCCCCACTTGCATGTGTGTGCACATGCCCACGTGCATGCTCTCTCAAAATAAATAAATAAACTTAAAAAAAAGAAAACATTACACTAAGAAGCCAATCACAAAGGACTACATATTGTACAGTTCCATCTATATGAAAAGTCCAGAACAGACAAATATATGGAGACAGAAAGCAGATTAGTGATTGCCTAGAGCTGGGGAGTTGGGGTGATTGGGAGTAATGGCTAAAAGGTGCAGAATTTCTTTTTGGGGCAATTAAAATGTTTTCAAATTGATAAGAGGATGGTTGCACAATTCTGTGAATATACTAAAAGTTATGGAATTGTACACTTTAAATGGGTGAACTGCATGGCGTGTGAACTATTCTCAATAAAGCCATTTAAAAATGATGATGGATACTGAGGTAGGAATGGGCTGCTGCTATTTAGAAAGGCTGGTCAAGGAATGTCTTGTGGTTAATGTGATGTTTGAGCAGAAACCTCAAGGAATTGAGAGAATGAGGCTTTGGATATCTGAGGGAAGAATATTCTAGGCAGAAGCCACAGCAAAGGCAAAGGCCCTGTGGTGAGTAAAAGATTGAGATTGCTAAAGGAACAGCAAGATCATATGGATGGTGGAGTGGGCATGGGGGAGGAAGTAGAAAAGGAGGATGGACTGTTAACAAGATAGGGTAGGGACATGTTGACAGAACTTGTTGGCCCCTGAAGAATCGTAGCTTCTCTCTGAGTGAGATGGGCAACAGCCAGAGGGTTTTGAGCAGAGGCATGACATGGTTTTTGGACAAATCACTCTGCTACCCTTATAGTAGAACAGAAAATTAACTGATTTCATAATAGTATTCAAATGAACTTCTGGCTTCACTCTGGACTTAACATAAATTCAGAACATAAGTGGAACAAGGTCAGGGATCTCCCATACCCAGGCCTGCTGAGAACATTGCTCAGTCTTCACTGTTGGAACCAGAGACTAGGGAGGAGCTTGGAGCTCTGAGGCTAGATGTGACACATTTTCATCTGGTTTTATAAGGACTTTCTTTAGGAGAGGAGATAGCCATCAGATTAACCAGCAATTGTATTTGACAATAAGAATGCCAGGCCTTAAAAGAATTATCTGATATAACCGGAAGGCCAGTGATAAGGATGAGCAGTAGAAGCTGAGTTGTTGCCTAAATCAAAGGATAAGCTAAGAGAAGATACATTACTGAGTTCACAGACTTTAGAATCCATTTATCTTTCTTAACTTCCTCTTTCTATGTGCTTTTTACCAAGAGATACTACAGAATCAATGGGGCTAGAAGGGTGGCGGGAGGAAGGAAGTGATGAAATTTATTTACTTTATGGATGACTTATAATTCCTTATTGTTTTTCAGAACTTTTTTTTTGGGGGGGGGACAGAGAGAGACAGAGCATGAACGGGGGAGGGGCAGAGAGAGAGGGAGACACAGAATCGGAAACAGGCTCCAGGCTCTGAGCCATCAGCCCAGAGCCCGACGCGGGGCTCAAACCCACGGACCGCGAGATCGTGACCTGGCTGAAGTCGGACGCTTAACCGACTGCACCACCCAGGCGCCCCAGAACTATTTTTAAAATACTTTTTCTTCCTCTACATTTTAAATCAAACAGTTTTTTTAATGTGCATATTTTAGGCATCTTACTTCTGTGGGTGAAATTTAAGGAATAGATTTTTTTCCTCTTAAGATGTTTACCCTGCTTGGCTAACTTCACTATTGGCAACTTGCATTTACTTAAATAAAAGAAATAATAGGGCTGCATATAAGATATTTGACAGAATGGCTAGTAGTGTGGATACTAGATAATTATGTCTTAGGAGATGAGAAATGCCCTCTTGAGTTAGTTATTCTCAATATCTTAGATGGCGCTGAACAGGAAATCAGAAAATGCTAGTTAAGTGGATGATTTTATAAAGAGCTAGGTGTGTGTGTTTTTTCTCGACTCCTAAAAATGAGCTATCCAAAATGTAGTCAATAAACCACGCACGCTCTCAGAAAAGATCTGGATAATGTAAGATGACTAACCTATCATTGGGATATTTCTACTCTGAGTGTGCTAGTTATTCTTGAGGGGATTCAGACATGTTTGGGGGAAAGAAGATGCTGTGGCTGGTTTTATCAGGGTGCCCCAGAGGCTGGATCCAAGGCATGAGGGACCAAACTGAATAGACTAGATAGAAGTGCTGGAGGCTCGTGGAGACAGGCTGAGGAGATACAGCGTTTGCACAGTGAGGATGTAAGATGAATTTAGGAACTAAAGTTGGGAGCCTGGAGAGTGGTCTGAACAAGGAGTCAGCTTTAGGCTTTTCCCTGCCCATTTCTGAGGACACTTGTCTCTCTCATTACCTCTGTGTTTCTCATTCCCTCTCTCTTGCCCTTTTCCTGCCATCCCATTTTCTCTGTCTCCCACCATGTGTATTATTATACCACACTGAAGGCTGTCTATGGCTTGTATTTACTGAATAAGGTTTTATGTTCCTGTGTTTATTCTTTCATTCATCCTGTTGCAGGTTGCCTGAGAAAGGAAAACAAAAGAACAACTATGAGCTGTATGCTTCCTCTTATTTTATCTTTTTTGTATGCTTCCTTTTAAAAGTGGACAACTTAAAAATTTTTTCTTTAATAAGAGGATGTCTTCTTTTTAGTGGGTCAATGGCTTTTCATAAGAAACAAACAAACAAACTTCCCCCTTTGACTCCAAATCTACACAAAAGTGTTCAAACAGATTCCTTTGGTCAAGCAGAAAAGTGGTGAATTAGAAAGTAGGACAGGGGGCGGGGGAGCTCATCCTATTTCTGTATGTTATATAGTAGACAGAAATTGATTTTCGATAAGGAAGTAAAGCAGCTGCAGATACTGAAGTTCAGCTTTCGTGAGAAATGCTTGTTCTATTTTAGGGCTCTAGCCAAAGCTGGAGCAGGTGCTGGCTTTTTTTTCTTCTTCTTCTTCTTCTTTTTTTAATCACTCATAGCTCACGGGGGTTTAGCTGGCTAGGAGGCCCCCACTCAGTGGACCTATGCCCAAATGGGATGCTGTTCAGGCAGCACAGTGCTCCAACTAGCTTGATGCTCTGATACAATTCCCAAAGCCCTTCTCGAATAGTTGGCTGGGTCGACTCCCACCCATATTAAAATTAGAATCGCACCTGCCACGTCCAGCATGTGTTAAGTTTCTGAAAATACTAGAGAAGGAAGATGGCAAAAATATTCATACCAATGTCCTTAAAGAGACTGTAGCTCAGGGACTTTACAGGAAGGGAGTAGGAATAATCAATGGCTTTGCTTCTTGGTCTTTCAATTAATGCAGGACTATGGGAACGCTTTGAGGCAAATTGTGGTGAGACATTTGTTTATGCCTCTTTGTTTCACAGTTTTCAAGCACTAGCTTGGTTTTGCCAAACTTCTGAGTGCCTCTTACTTATTTTAAAAATATTGTGAAATGTCACTGAGAACAGAATACAACGCAGAAAGGTGCAAAGAGGAAGATGAAGGTGCTTAAGTGGGTTATCAGAGGTAACTGAGGACAGTTCGCAGTCCACCCACACTGCCACAAGCTCAAATGCCTGTGGAGCCTGCAAGTCACATAAAGGAGAGACTTGGCCCAGGGGTAACAAAACTGGGAATGGGGTGGAGGGTGGTAAACTGAAGGGGCCGTGAGGGCCGTGAGGCCACTCAGTTCCACCAACTGTGCCCATGAGACAACGTGGCTCACAGGTGCCAGATCTTCTGAGTGTTCAAGAGAGGCCAGAAATCTGGATGCCTTATGAGAGTTCCCAAATTTTAAAACACTAAAGAGGTCAAACAAAACACATCTGCTAGCTTATGTAGCCCAGGGACTGCAGATTAGTGACCGCTGCCCTGTGGGGCTTGGTACCTCTGTGCCATCTGCTGCTCACCAAGCTCCCCTTCTGCACCGGTGTGAGTCATTGGTTCCAGTGTGGCCTGGCTTTGCCTTTTCCTGCCAGCTACCCCATGTTGTCTCAGGCCCTGAGTGTATCCCCATCCCTCCTCATTATGTTTCAGCCTTCACTTTCCCTCCTACTTTCTCTGATGGCCTTTTTGGGCATCCTCAGTCCGTTCTTTCATGTAACACATATTTATTGGTGCTTACTATGGGCCAGGCATGGTGCTTACTAGGCACGGGGTGGTATCAGTGAATAGGAGAAGCCATACCCTCGTCAATGTCGTATTCTAATCCCTCTTGATCTCTCCTTGTCCTTTTTTAAGTTTTACTGTTTATTTATTTTTGAGAGGAAGATACAGCACAAGCATGGGAGGGGCGGAGAAAGAGGGAGACACAGAATCTGAAGCAGGCTCCAGGCTCCAAGCTGTCAGCACAGAGCCCAACACAGGGCTCGAATTCACAAACTGTGAGATCATGGCCTGAGGCTGAAGTTGAATGCTTAACTGACTGAGCCACATAGGCACCCTAATCTCCCCTTGTCTTTGAACCCACAGAATGTGCGGGGAACTCAAAGTTCCACCAGACCCCTGGCACCTAGGGACTAGATCAGATCCCCAGTGAATGTCTCCAGTGTGTAAATTCTTCCCTGATTGAAGTGAAAGCTTTTTGACAGCAGAGTTCGTGGTTTTTACTTCTTGGAATCTGACAGCACTCCTCCAAATGATCTTAACCCAAGTGTCTAAAAATGTCCACCGTTTGATTGATTGAACTGATTTTATCATAACAGATGGAATGGAGCATATATGAGTGGTAATCACATCTCATCACTGTTCTTCAAAAAAGAAATTAATAGAACATTCTTTCCTTTAACTTTCAAAAGACAGCATTTTATTTTGAAGCATGGGTTAAGAATAAATAGCTTGGCCTTTGAAGACTCACTTTGGGGACTTTGTAGTGTCTATCAATTTCGTGCCATGGGGCTCAGAGAGAAGCTAATCAAAAGGGGCCAGGGAGAAGGAAGAACCTGACCACACTTCTCTTAGTGATGATGTTCCAAGACTCTGCATGACTTTGTGTTTTGAAAGCTTTAAGGCTGCTCATTTCATGAGGCATATAGATCACACTTGAGAACACAAGTCTTACATCTGCCCATCAGCATTTTTCATCCTCTCTGATTACTCAAGTCAGCTTAGTGAGATTAGTATTGGAAGTGTATGGAACAGTTGGACAGAAATATCTTTATTTCTGCTGAATTAGAGAGCTATGTGGGGCTACCATATGGAGAGTCAGCTTAAGAAAAAGAGTAGAGGAAACTATTTCCAGCATAGGAAAATAGGGTCAAGGGGGAAAGAGAAAGGGAGAAAGAAGTCCAGATCTTGATGACATTGATTGAACTCCTGGATCTAGCTATACCTGAAGCAAATATACCCTTTGACTTCACGGTTAAATGTACTGACTTCCTTCATCACTTGAGGATTTTGAACTGCATATCTTACCACTTGCAATTCAAAGGACTTTGGCGTTTAATGTAAGCATTTAATTTATTAAATTATGTTGAGTTTCTACTATGTTCCAAAGGGTATGCTAGAAAGGGCTGGGGATACAGAATTAAGCAAAATGATTTCTTTCCTTTACAAATTAAAATTTTGAAAACTTCACCTTTTATTAGCAATTTGATACATTTGTCTCTCTCTGTCTCTCTCATACACATACATATACACACATTCTTCTTTTTTTTAATTAAACATTTGAGAGTAAGCTGAAGACATAAAGACCCTTTACTGCTAAACGGGTATCTCCTTCGAATTATAACTATCTCTTTTATTGTTTGTTTGATTATTCATTTGTTTTGTTTTTAAGATTCCACATATGTGTGCAATCATATGTGTTCATCTTTCTTTGACTTATTTCACTTCATACAATACTCTATAGGTTCACCCATGTCACCTCATCCTTTTTTATGGCTATGTAATATTTCGTGTGTGTGTGTGTGTGTGTGTGTGTGTGTGTGTGTGTGTGTGTACAGCACATCTTCCTTATCACTTCATCTGTTGATGGACACTCAGGTTGCTTCCCTATCTTGCCTGTTGTAAATAATGATGCAATAAACATAGGGGTGCATGTATCTTTTTGAATTAGTGTTTTCATTTTCTTTGAGTAAACACCTAGTCGTGGAATTGTTGGATCATATGGTATTTCTAGCTTTAATTTTCTGAGGAAACTTCATACCATTTTTCACAGTAGCTGTACTAATTTACAGTCCCACTAATCATGCCTGAGGGTTCCTTTTTTGCCACATCTTCACCAACACTTGTTATTTCTTCTTTTTGATACTAGCCATTCTGATAGGTATAAGGTGATATATCTCATTGTGGTTTCGACTTGGATTTCTCTGATGATTAATGATGTTGAGCATCTTTTTATGCGTCTGAGGGCCATCTGTATGTCTTCTTTGGAAAAATGTCTCTTTAGGTCCTTTGTCCATGTTTTAATCAGATCGTTTTTTGGGGGGCGGGGTTGAATTGTATAAGTTCTTTTTTTTTATTTTATTTTAATTTTTTTTGTATAAGTTCTTTATATATTTTGGATATTAACTCCTTAACAGACATATCATTTGCAAATATCTTCTGCAATTCATTTTGTTGCCTTTTTGTTTTGTTGATGGCTTCTTTCACTGTGCAAAAGCTTTTTACTCTGATCTAGTCCTAATAGTTTATTTTTGTTTTTGTTTCCCTTGCCTCAGGAGACATATCTAGAAAAATGTTGCTACAGCTGATGACATTACTACCTGTGTTCTCATCTAAGATTTTTACAGTTTTAGGACTCATATTTAAGTCTCTAATTCATTTTGAGTTTATTTTTGTGTATAGTATTAGAAACTGGTCCAGTTTCATTCTTTTGCATGTAGCTGTCCAGTTTTACCAGCACCCATTTATTGAAGAGATCTTTTCTGCATTGTATATTCTTGCCTCCTTTGTCATAGAGTAATTGACCATATAAAAGTGTGTTTATTTCTGCACTCTATTCTGTTCTATTCATCTATGTGTTTATTTTTGTGCCAGTACCATACTGTTTTATTATAGCTTTGTAGTATATCTTGAAATCTGAAATTGTGATTCCTCCAGCTTTGCCTTCTTTCTCAAGATTCTTTTGGCTATCTGGAGTCATTTGTGGTTCCCTAGGACAGTTTGTTATTATCAAATTCAGGAAAATTAACATTGATCCAATAAATATTATCATCTAAAATAGTTTATATTCAAATTTTGCTGTCTCAATATTGAATATGAAAATATTTTTCTTCACAAATGTAGGGTTTAATCCAGGACAAAACATGCATTCCTTGTAGTTGCCATGTCTCATATGAGTCTGCAGTAGCTTGTCAGCCTTGCACTGTTTTTTATGATGTTAACATTTTGAAAGAGTGCTTACCTATTGTTTTATAGAATGTCCTTCACTTTGGATGTATGTGAGTGCCTTCTTGTGACTTCATCATGGGTGTGCATTCTTGGCAAGAATGCAATACGATGTGCATCTCCTTTAAGTGCATCATAGCAGGAATCCTCTCATGTTCCTTCATCCAACCTGGGGTGATGTTAATTTTGATCACTTCCCTACAGTGTTATTTACCATATTTTGGTAAAGGTACCATTTCTCCTTTTATAATTAATAAGCAATCTTTAAGGAGATGCTTTGAGTCATATTCTGGTCCCCGATACACTTTTGACCAATAATTTTAACATCTATTGATGATTCTTGCCTGAATCAATTAATAACATGATGGTTCAAAATGATGATTCAAAAAACTATTATTCCTTATACATTTTTCAGTTGGCATTTTTCTGTAAATAAGAACTTTCTCTTTCTCCCTATTCCTTTATTGATGTCTGTTTGTTTTTACTAGAAATGTAGACTTATGGAATCTTTTCTTTTTGAAATGAATTCAAACTTAAATAAAAGTTGAAAATATAGAACAAAGAGTTCCACATCCCCTAACCAGCTGAGGAAAAGTTGATGACATAATTTCCATTACTCCTGAATACTTTAGAATACTTTTTTTTAAAGTTTATTTATTTTTGACAGAGAGAGAGAGAGAGAGAGAGAGAGAGAGAGAGAGAGACAGAGCACGAGTGGGGTAGGGGCAGAAAGAGGGAGACACAGAATCCAAAGCAGGCTCCAGGCTCTGAGCTATCAGCACAGAGCCCGATGCGGGGCTCGAACTCATGGACCACGAGATCATGACCTGAGCCGAAGTTGGACACTCAACCAACTGAGCCACCCAGGTGCCCCTAGAATACTTTCAAACAAAGGCATTCTCTTACATAACCACAATACAACCTTTAAAATCAGGAAATTGGGGCACGTGAGTGGTCCAGTTGGTTAAGCATCCAACTCTTGACTTTGGCTTAGGTCATGATCTTGTGATTCATGAGTTCAAGCGCTGCATTGGGCTCTATGTGATAAAGTATAGCCTACTTAGGATTCTGTTTCCTTTCTCTCTGCCCCTCCCTGACTCGTGCTCACTCTCTCTCTCTCTTCTTCTAAAAAAATAAATAAACTTTAAAAAATAAAGTAATAAAAAATAATTTAAAAAAATAAAAAATAAAATTAGGAAATTAACATTGATAATTAGTATCTAATCTATAGACCCAATTCATGTTTCTTCATTTGTTGCACAGATATCCTTTGGCACAAAAGGATCCAATGTAGGAATACACATTGCATTTAAACGCCATTATCTGTTTATCTTTCCTTGACTTTTATGACACTCTCAAAGTTCAGTTGTTTTGTGGAATGTCCTTCAGTTTGACTTTGCCATGTGTTTCCTTGTGATTAGGTTCAGGTTTTGTGTTTTGGGAGGGTATCTCAAAAATGATGCTATGTATCTTCAGTATATCCTATGAGGTAGCATGAAATTTCAATTTGTCCTATCATGGGGATGTTAACCTTCATTACTTGATTAAAGTGGTACCTGCTGCAAGGTTTCCCTGCTATAGTTATTCTCACTTAGCATTTTGTATACTTATACTGAGATCATGTAAGTATTCCATTTCTCATTAAACATTCACCCAATAATTTCAACACTCAATGATATTTCCTAGCTGAATTTATTACCATGCTGGTTGCCAAATGGGGACTTTCTAATTCCACTATTCTATCTACATTCATCAATTGACTTTCCAACATAAGGAGGTTTCCTATCTATCTATCTTTCTATCTATCTATCTAGCCATCCATCCATTCATCCATCCTGTATGTATTCTCTATCTATTTATATCTGTATGGACTCATGGATTCTTATTTTGTTTAACATGTTATAATATGTTGGTAATAATATTTATTTTATTACTCAAATTGTCCCGGACTTGAGTAGGAAAATTTGTAAACTTTTGACACATCCTCATAATTCTTTGAACTCTTCTTTGTACAACAAGATGATAATTTTGTGTTTTCCGTGGCACAGTGCTAGAATCATTCATTTTTTCCAAGAAGCTCTGGTTTCTATTAGCAGGGAATGGAATTTAGAAACCAAGATCTGGGCACTTAGTGTGCTTATTGCTTCTGGGTTGTTATTGCTTCTAGACCCTTTCAGCCAATATAAATAGTAAATCTATACTATGTATTTTTAAATAATGACTTTATAATGATTCCTGTAATTCCAGTCCAACATCACAGAGTTCTCCATCTCCAGGCCCCATTTTATATTTACACATTTATTTTCCAACAGCGAAAGTTCTGATTTCCAAAAACTTCAATGTAAGGTTAGTCATTTGCTCTATCTTACAATATTCACAAAACACTCTGAGAATACACCCTTACTGCTGGTAATAACAAGCTTACTACACAAAATTCAAGATTCATTCACAGTTCTTTTTGTCTTTAGACTATGTTTATATGTTCACAGTCCTAAATTAGTTTCCTCCATGTGATTATATTATCCATTTGATACATAGCTCAATATATTTGGTTTTGTTTGTATTCAATTTTAGTTTTCCTGCTAACTTGTTGATTTCATTTTTTTGAATATATAAAAACATTGATATAGTTCCAAAAGTCAAAACTGTACACAAAACTTTACTCAGAAAAGTGACACTGTCTCTCCTTTCCCTCCCCCCACTTTTCCGACATTATTGTTAATTTCTGGTTTATTCTTTTTGTGATTCTTTTTGCAAAAATAAACTGTTACATGCATACTTTTATTTACCTTGTTTCTCAGACATATATTATAAATTTGCACATTGGTTTTTGTTTCTGTACTTTTTTTTTTTGGTTAGCTTTATATCTTAGAAATCATACCTTTCAGTATTAAAGAGCTTTTCCTTTTTTTTTTTTTTTTAGTAATAGCCTTATTGAGATATAATTCATGCACCATACAATTCAGCCATTTAAAGTATACAATTTGGTGACCTTAGGATATTCATAAAGTTGAATGACCATCACCACAATCAATTTTAGTACATTTTCATCACCCCCAAAAGAAACCTGGTACCCATTAGCAGTCACTGACCATTCCCCCCGATTCCACCAATCCTAAGAACCCCCCAATCTATTTTCTGTCTCTCTAGTTTTGCTTATTCTGGACATTTCATGTAAATGGAATCGTACAGTGTGTAGTCCTTCGTGTCTGGTGTCTTTTACCTATCACAAGTTTTCAGGATTCATCTATGTTGTGTCATGTATCAACACTTTGTTTCTTTTATTGCCCATTTCTCCATTGTATAGATATGCCACATTTTGTTGGTCCATCCTTCAGATGATGGGTACTTGAGTTGTTTCCACATTTTGGATATTATGAATAATACTGCTATGAACATTCATGTACAAGTTTTTGTGTGGACAAATGTTTTCAATTCTCTTGGCTATATGCCTAGGAGTGGAATTGCTGGATCTCATGGTGACTCTATGTTTAATTTTTTGAGGAAATGCCAGACTGTTTTCCACAGTAGCTGCACCATTTTACAATCCCACCAATAATATATGAGGGTTTCAATTTCTCCACATTCTTGCCAACACTTGTTATCTGACTTTTTGACTACAACTGTCTTAGTGGATATGGAGTGGTATCTCATTGTGGCTTTGTTTTTCATATCCCTGATAACTGATGTTTCCTTATTCTCTTTGACTGAAGCATGGTACTTCTTTGAGTGACGTAACGTAATGAGTTAGGCAATTTCATGAAGTCTTGTGCCCTCTTGGGGGTTCACTGACCATTAGGAGGGACGGGCTGCCAATTTAATCCTTAAAACACATTTCTAGTACAATTATTTAAGCAAGAACAGGGCACCCCACAAGTAGAAAAGAGGGAGAAACTCATTTTTTTAATTTAAAATAATTTTTTTAAGTTTATTTATTTGGAGAGAAACAGAGATAGCGTGAGCAGTGGAGGGGCAGAGAGAGAAGGACAGAGAGAAAATCCCAAGGAGGCTCCTCACTGTCAGTGCAGAGCCCAACGCGGGACTCAAACTCACGAAACTGGGGGATCATGACCTGAGCCAAAATGGGGAGTTGGACGCTTAACCAACTAAGCCACCCAGATGCCCTGAAACTCATTCTAACTGGAAAGTGGAAAGCTTAAATGAGGGGGAGCCGAAGGATAATGTGGAGGTGGAGGAAGAGCCTTTGAGAAGGCAGAGAAGATTCAAAGAGCTGTGTGCTTAAGGAGACACCTTTCCTCCTCTAGTTTTACTGATCTTACTACATCACACATAAGCTACTTATGAAAATGAATCTTTTTTTTTCCCCTTATGCAGCTAATTTAAAATTTTCCCAACAATACAGGAGGTCAGTGAAGTACTGGCAGGAACTTAGCATTTTCTGTGGTCATGTTGGCATGTCAGTAAATAAAGCCATAATGAAACAAAACATTGAATGCCATGGTATGTCTAAATTATAATTAAATACTTTGCAATCCATGCCAAGTTGTTCCCTTCATGGGTATAAATACATAAGGATAATCTAGATTTATTTTGCTGGCAACTCTCCATAATAAAATGAACTCGGGTTGCTTTCATCTCCTTAATCAGCCTCCAAATTCCTGCTAGCTAAGTCACATGTTGGCTAGCATGTCCTGATATATTCATTCCAATTTGGATGTGGCTGGCTTGGCTAAGAGAATACTGCATCTCACCAGGTGGACTCTCTCCTATCTTTCTTCTCAAGGGATCTGTCTGGGTGTCAGGACTGGACTCTTCAGGGTCGAGTTCATTCTGTCATCATCCTAGGTGCCTAGTTGTGACAGGAAGGGATCTGGTACTTAGTCTAGTTTCCAAGCCTTGCTCTTTGGACCAGCTGTGGGCATTTCTTCAGTTTATGATGGTCCTCTGCTTGGTTCTCCCCAGAAACTCTGGGGATGGGTGAAGTACAAGGTAAATAGGAAAGACAAACCCTATTCCCTCTGGGTCCTGCTGGCCCATTTATTCCAGAATTCCATTTGCAAATTCTGCTAGGAGGATGTCTGCTAATTCCTAGTGCTGACCCTGGCCTTAACCAGAAGGACACAGAATCCTTTTGTTTCCTTTGGTTCAGTATCTCCTGACCTCAGACTTTACAAATGCTTGAATAAGATTGTTCTATTCAAACCACTTCCAATGGAGGTGACCCTAAAAGACCCCAAAACCATTAGATAAAATGAAGCAAGTGACCAGGACTGCAGGTGTTTGGGGATAGGAAATGTAATGCTTCATTTCTCTGTAGTATGTAATTTTTTTCCCCTTACCAAGTATACGTATTACTTTCATGAAAAAGAAGACAAAATAAATCCACTGTGAATTCTAGTCTGGAAGCAATTTTCCCCTTCAGATCAGGTTGGCATCAAAGTGCCTCTGGTTGGCTTTCCTCAGAGGCCAACAGTAAGAGTCTTTTCTCTGTTAATGTTTGCCTTTTCTTGTACTTAACTTTAACACTTTCCATTTCCCATAAAGATGTCAGAAAAGAAGAAAAATAGGTATAACAAAGGGCATCACCTTGCTAAAAATGGACACTCACCGTGAAATCATGCAACGAAGTGGTTAAGAGTACCATGTGGGTGTTAGGCAGATGAGACAAGGAAGTCCTGACAAACTACTTGCGGCTCAGCAAGACCTCAAAGAAGAGCATGCTTCACTTGGCTGTTGGTGGCTTTTGCTTCTCCTTTGAAACAGTAATAATTCTTAATGGTTATTCAGCATTAGTCATTGTGCTAGACTCTTTATTGTCACAAGCTCATGTAATTCTTGCAACATCCCTGTTATTTGGGGATTAATAAACCCCTTACACAGATGGAATTCAGGAAGGTGATGTTACTTGCTTAAGATCGTCCAGTTAGTGATAAAGCTAGGATTCAAACTCAGGTTCATCAGACTCCAGAGCTGAAACCATTAGCCACCATGCTATACTGTTCTTTTGGTATAAGACACTTTTCAGGTATATAACATGTAACATGAGAGGTTCAACAAAGTCATTTTGAAAATATCCAGATATTCAGTTCCTGTGTCAATCAAGCATTTACTTTAAATGTTTATTTTATTTTTGAGAAAGAGAGAGAGAGAGAGAATCCCAAGCGGGCTCCACACTGTCAGCACAGAGCCCCACGTGAGGCTTGATCTCACTAACCATGAGACCATGACCTGAGCCAAAATCAAGAGTGGACACTTAACCGACTGAGCCACCTAGACGCCCCAGTCAATCATTTACTTTAAGTTTCAAAACCATCACATTTTGATTGCATGAAAGAATGTTGTGTTTAAGTTTTCACCCCTGTAATTTTGTCTGCATCATAAAATAGGTACAATTGCATTTCTGCGTTGCCAAATTGAGCTTAGGTAGCTCAATTTGAAGCTATTTGAATTTCCTGTTTTGAGTAAGATTTGTTAAATAATTATACATCCATACTCTATCTATCTATCTATCTATCTATCTATCTATCTAACATTTGGATTTTAGTTCTTAGGTTACTTATTTCAAAATATAATAACATTTATAAAATTAAAAGCTAAACTACGGGGCACCTGGGTAGCTCAGTTGGTAAGTGCCCAACTTTGGCTCAGGTCATGATCTCATGGCTTGTGAGTTTGAGCCCCACGTCAGGCTCTGTGCTGACAGCTCAGAAACTGGAGCCTGCTTTGGATTCTGTGCCTTCCTCCCTCTGCCCCTCCCCAACTTGCTCACGCATGCTCTTTCTCTCCCTCCCTCTCTCTCTCTCAAAAATAAATAAACATTAAAAAAATTTTTTTAATTAAAAGCTAAACCATAAAAGTCCAAAACTTGTAAAAACCCTATTACAAGTATAGTTGGTTAGACAGGCAGGATACCAAAATTGTAAGAGCTAAAACTATGTATAATACAGTATAATCATGATAAAGCAGCTGATTTGTTCTCTTGCTATTACACAGTTTATAATTATGATGTGATGAGCATCTGGACACAGCAGATGGACCTGAACTCTTTCTGACATTTAAATAGAGGGCAGCTCCCTAGGGCTGTGGGTGCATGCTTCCTTGGGCAGCTTCACATGAGTGGTCCTGAACAGTTTCTGAGTTTTTCTGAACAGTGCAGACCTTTGGCTTCCATAAGTAATTTATGAGAATTTCAAATAATTTCTCCATGGTAAAAGCTTCATTGTTCACAATTTAACCTGGAGATTCAAATGAACATCTTTAATGAAAATCTTTAATACATGTAAGTTGTTTTAGATACAGTTTTCAAATGAATGAGGTGCATCTTCATGTTCTGACATGGAAAATGCTTGTAATATACTGTCTGGACAGAAGTTGCAGGACTGGGTGTATAATATAATTGAATTTTTGTAAAAATCAATCAAATAAATCTATGTATATAAAAAAGAATTGCTATACTACGTAAATTGGGGATTTGAGCCTTCCCCTTATATTTTACACATCTGTGTTGCTGAATTTCTGAAGTATCATTTTTAATAAAGTGGGGACGAAAAAGTATATATATTTTTTTAAATAAAAATTCTTCACAGTATTTTCCCCGGACATTTGAAAGCCACTGGATTCCACAAGTCTTTGCCATCCTGGACCCAAACCACAAGAGGGTGCTGTTGGACTTTGGATGAGTTGCTTCCCAGGCACCTCAGTTTCTTCTTCTGTAAAATGAAGATCATATCCACCTCTCACAGGGCTTGGGGGCATCAAAAATGTAGCCTTGAAAGTTATTTGATGTGTCTTGGGAGCCTGCATTTAATTTTCCTAAATCTGAATGGGAGTAGAGAGAAAGTGAGAACAAAGAATCCTTCTGTTAATCTAAGATATTTATAAAACCAGGACAAAGAATGCAAGGTTTGATTTCTTCTTTTGACCTAAGTGTCTTCTCATTCCCATAATTAGAGTGCTGGAGTGGAAGGAAGTTTGGAAGTCAGCTGAAAGTCTCCTTAAAGAATCTGATGAAAGTTAGGTACCCTAATCCCCGAAAATTGCATGGAATGCTGAATTTTGGATACAATTCATGGGGATTTCTAGGCTCAGATTAAGGATGCTTTATTGATTTAATTCGATTACTTTATTGTACCCATCAGGAAAATAAAGTCCAGAGAAATCGCTACCCACCTGATAGGGAGGGCTCAACCCCATCTCCTCACTCCTGCCCCACCCCCAACACTTGTCATTATCTACAACCAATAGGGAAACAGTGGGTGGTGCCCATGCCAGGGGAAGGGACACTCTCTAAACTGAGTTTCCCTGTTGCATAATTAAATGTGGGTGTGGTCTTTGAAAGTCAGTAGCTAGTTAACATTAAGAGAATAAAAAGCTGGGTTCCTTGATGGTTCTCATAGGGCCACACAGTGACCTCACTAAATCTGCACAAGGGACCTAGATGGCTTAGTTGACACAACAGGACCAGTGCAGATCCCCTCTGCAGTTGCACCCTGAGCCCTGCTGCTCTGAACTTGGCTCACAGACTCCACCCTTCTCTCCCCACCCTGCACCTTCATAACCGCTCTGGGAGTGGGAATCACCAATAATGTTATGGTATGATTTATGCTTCAGAGCATCCCAGGATCAGGCTAGGACTAGACTTTACCCGAAACCACATCCTTGCTTTTTTCTCTTCCTAGTCTGTTTCCCTCAGCTTTCACTGGCTTTTTCTTAAGAGCACATCCTTGATAAATCATATAAACCTAAAACCCTGTCTCAAGCTCTGCTTCTAGGAGTCTGAGCTAATACAAGTGGTCACTGACATCATTGTATAGTTTCCAGAGAGTAATGACATGTGTGACGACAATACATTGGTAAGGTACTGAACTGCTCTCTTCACTTTACAGAATCATACTTGGAACCTCAAAGATCCTCTGGTTATTTTACAAGAGGATGTTTTATACACACACACACACACACACACACATATACTTTATAGTATAGATTTTTTCCTAAAAATCTATAGAATTTATAGATGTTATGTATACACACACACACACACACATATACTTTATAGATGTTATATATATATTTGCTTATGCATCTTTATTCTGCTTTTCCCATTTACTGTCATTTCACAATTATTTTCCTTCTATCTTTATAAATACAATTGTAAAAGGATGCTTAAGATCCTCTTATCTGTGGATGTAGGTTAAAAAAAAACTAATATACTTGACGAGGGGAATAGTTCTTTACATTTCATTATTATAAATTATTAAAAAGATTATCTTTATGTAAGTTTTTTTTTTCTGTGTTCAGACTGTTGTCTTAGGAGAAAGTCCTAGAAATGGAGTTACTGGGCCACAAGGTATGACATATATTGCAAATTTATTTTGAGAAAGATTTTACAGTGTATACTGCCAACCATAGTGCCATCTGGCAATTTGTACTCTCTTGCCAATATTGAGTATTATTAAAACAAAAACAAAGACTCTTACTTAAAATGAAAAGAAAGCATTGCTGTGTTAATGTACTTTTCTTTATTTGTAGAAAAGTTTAAATTTTTTCATATATTTATTAGCCATTTGTGTATCCTGTTTGGGGAGTTTTCCCTTGTTTAGGGCTTTAAAAACCAACATACACCTTTTGAAGGCTACTCTGGAAAAGTATACCGGTTACAGACTTGGTTATTAAGCCCTTGGTTTAGAGATTTTTATCTTGTAATTTCTTCAGAGCAACATTTTCTATCTGCTCTGAAGCAAAGTGCATGAGGATAGATTCGAGTCTGAAGAAATTCCTTTAGTAATTAACACTCAACCAGATTTACCTCCCCTGCTGGAAGCAAGATGGAATGTCTCAAAGAGAAGATTTCTAAACATAAAATGCAATGAGATAACAAACTATTTTAAGTGGGATAGAGGCAGAAATGAAAACATCCTGGTGGAGCCAGAAAATGTGTACACATTTAGAAAGAAACACAAAGCAGGCAGATGATGTTGTTCCAAACATAAGGATTAGGGTAATACAACCCATGTACCTTGAAGATACTAACAAGCACAGATGTCCCTAAATATTAGGTTTGTGTTACGATTTCAACTTGCGGTTTTAAGACTGTTTCTTACCTGGTTGTTTCCTTATTCCAGAAGTGAGGTGACACTAAGAAAAAAAAAGTTGAATAGATAATCAACAGTGAAAGCCAAGTAAGCATTTCAAGGAAGCCTTCTCCTTAATGTAGTACTATCAATGATCTATTTTTGTGATAAAAAATGTTAAGTGCTGGGATGCCTGGGTGGTTCAGTTCTGGGTGGTTGAGTGTCTGACTCTTGATTTCAGTTCAGGTTGTGATCTCACGGTTTGTGAGATCGAGCCCTGCATCAGGCTCTGCGCTCTCCCTCCCTCCCTCTCTCCCTCCCACCCTCTCAAAATAAATAAAACTTAAAAAAAAAGTCTTAAAACTAATAGGGGCTTAATGAAAAAAATTAAGTGCTGACAAATTTTCAAGAGACAAGACTAAATTCATACTGAAATTCTTTGAACTGGTGCTCTAGACAGAGGTGAACCTCATTTTGGAAAATTGGAGAAAATAAGCTCAACTAATTCTAAGAAGTGGAAAGAAAGATCCTGAAATACCCTTCTTTTCTCCAGACATACTATTTAACCTAACACATTCCTCACAGCAGCTGCTGTAAATCTTTTCAACTTTCCCCAAACCTTCCTAAGCTGTGTGGAGAAGGCAGGCTGGGTAACCTTCCTCATGCAAGTCCATCCATATCTCCACACCTTCCCCCTCCCCACTGCCACTCAATTATAAGTTTTAAGGGCATTTTGCTTCTTGCCTTTATATTTCCCTTCTTCTAGCACAAAGCAGAGTGCCTTCTTCATAGGCACGGTTCAATAATTAAGATTTTTTAAATGAACGGGGAAAAATGAACTTAACATAGAGTTCAGATTTTATCTGTGGTCAGACCCTTACTAGAGCCTGGTGCCTGGGAATAATGACCTAAGAGGGCATGGCAGAGTGCTTCACCCAGTCTGGCTTTGAATCTGGTTCTACCACTAACTGGGTGGTCCTGGACAGGCTGTTTAACCCCTCACTCCCCACCTGCTATTTTTAGATATTTCATCACTAAAAGCTAGGACGATAAAAATTCCTGCCTTACAGAGCCTTGGGGAGGATTAAATCAGGTAAGGGTCTTGGCACAGAATGTGCTACTTAGCAAGAGTTCAAAGTGGATATAATGCATATTCTCATATGGAATCAGTAGCAAACCTCTGAATAATTTGCCAGCTTTGCAAACTGTTTCCCTAATCTCTTTGTTTTATGCAGGCAAACCTCAATTTAAAAAAAGATATTGGGTGTTGAAGGAGAATTAGTGGGAAATGTTTCTTGGCTTCTTCTCTCAGACTTTAGAACTTGTCTGTGTCTGGTGTTAGGAAGATCTGCCCCTTCCCCATCTCACAGATGGATGACAGAACAGGTGGCCTGTGCTTCACTTTCCCAAGGTGCTCTATGTTACCACGTCTCTCTCTTTAGAACTGAGTGAACACAGGGTGGGTGCATTTAATGTCTGTGAAATAAAATTGCTTAAGTTCTCAAGCTCCTTCTCATGAATGGACTCTAGACAAATTGTTTTCTTCTAAATATATCTGCTCGTATCTTCCAGAACAGTTTTATTCTGCAAATTCCAAAGCTTTCCCCTGGACATTTCTAGGTAGGGGTAGAAAAGCTTTCCTTTCAAACAGTATGGAGGTTCCTCAAAAAATTAAAAATAGAACTACCCTATGACTCAGCAATAGCACTGCTAGGAATTTTCCCAAGGGATACAGGAGTGCTGATGCATAGGGGCACTTGTACCCCAATGTTTATAGCAGCACTCTCAACAATAGCCAAACTATGAAAAGAGCCTAAATGTCCATCAACTGATGAATGGATAAAGAAGATGTGGTTTATATATACAATGGAATACTACTTGGCAATGAGAAAGAATGAAATCTGGCCATTTGCAACAACGTGGATGGAACTGGAGCGAATAGTGGAACTAAGTGATTAAGTCAGTCAGCGAAAGATAGATACCATATATTTTCACTCATATGTGGATCTTGAGAAACTTAACAGAAGACCAAGGGGAGGGGAAGGGGAAAAAACAAAGTTACAGAGAGGGAGGGAGGCAAACCATAAGAGACTCTTAAATACTGAAAACAAACTGAGGGTTGATGGGGGTGGGGGAGAGGAAAATGTGGGTGATGGGCATCGAGGAGGGCACTTGTTGGGATGAGCACTGGGTGTTGTATGGAAACCAATTTGACAATAAATTATATTTAAAAAAAGAAAAGTTTTCTTTTCTTCTGTTAAAAGAATTCAACTGAGTATATTTAAAGATCTAATTGGCTTTATTCAATGATTCATGAATCAGCAAAATCTTCTCTAGCAAGTAAAAAGAATTGTTCCATCCTGAATTGTTCAAGATGGAAGGTTTTTACAGGCGGAAGGAGAGTGTGACAAGGAAGTTATAAGACTGGGTTATTTCAGGGCAAGGTTACCTTCCCTTAGGGAAAGTCCAGAGGTCTTATCATGCAGATGACCTCACTAGTCGGATCAGGAAATTGCAGACTGGTTGGTTTAAAATTCTACTCCTGCAGAGGCTGAAACTGCAGTTAGGTTAGCTATCTTGATGGCGTTTAGCATAAGTGACTCCATTTTTGGTCTGTTTCTTTTTAACGCTTCCTTTAGGTTTTTTGACCGCTCAAATAATTAAGAAGATACAGATTAACAGGAGAAAAACAAATTTAATTTAAAATTTAAGGTACCTATGGGAGCCTATAAAAATATGATACTCAAAGGGCAGCCAGGTAATTGAAACTTATATTAACATCTTGAGCTAAGGAAAGGGGTAGAAGTTTGAGGGTACAGAGAGAAGGAAGGCCATTCACAGGGAGGGCAGGGGATGTTTGGAGAACAGAGGTTGCCCTGTCAGATAAATTTCTTAGGTAAAAAGATATCTCTGGTAATAGATCTCTTCTTAGTACAAGTCCCTTTTCCAGTGTAAATTTAGGCAGTTGAAAGGAAGGTAAAGAGGTCTTCCTGAATCTGCAGTTTCTTAAAAATGATGAGTCTAAAATAATCCTTCTACCAAAGATGCACATCTTGGGGTGACAAATTCTGCTCCCCTAACCTATCAGAGCCTTACTCAAATCACAAAAATTTCAAGGCGGAATAATTAATATGCATTGATTGTTCATTAATTCACTCATTAAATGACTATTAGATGGCTACTGTGTTTTCTTAAAAAGAAGAACACATGTTTAGATATAGGAGAGTTTGTTTGTCCCTCCAGCTCCATATCCTTTAAACACTAGAGGTCACTTTATGTTTTCTAAAATAATGTCTGACTCTAGCGACATCTACTGGTAAAATTGAACTCTAAACCAAGGGCGTCCTGAGCCTAAAGCCTCTAAGGTATTTTGAGAATTCTTTTTTCACCTAAAGTGTAGTCCAGGCACATGTCCAAATCAACATACTGTGGTAATAAGAACTACTAATCCACTTCATTAAAGTCACTTTCCTGGAAGTGATTTCTGAATTTTAAAAGCTTTTCTGTTTGAAATACTATTGCTATCTTTGCTGAAAAATCATAGCACAGGCTCCTGGGCAGCCTTTGAAAGGACTGCTGGAAAGGGGTGTGATGTTTGATTTAATGTATCAACTTGGCTAAACTGTCATGCCCAGTTGTTTGGTCAAACACTGTATGGATGTTAGTGTGAAGAGATTTTTAAGATGTGATTAACATTTAAATCAATAGACTTTGAGTAAACAAAATTATCATCCATAATGTGGAAGGGCCTCACCCAATCAGTTGAAGATCTTGGCAGCAAAGATTTAGGTTTCCCAGAAAAGAAGGAATTCTCCTTAAGATTGCAACCTAGAAAATCTGTCTAAATTTTCAGCCTGCTCCCCTGAGGAATTCAGACTCAGGACAACATCAACATCAATTCTTACCTAAATTTTTCAGCCTGCCAGCCTGCTCTATAAATTTTAGACTTGCCAGTCCCCACAACTGCAGGAACCAATTCCTTAAAATAATTCTCTCTCTTAAGATTTTTATATATATCTCCTATTGGTTTGTTTCTCTGGAGAACTTTGAGTAATACAAGGCCTAAATGGCATCATGTCTGTAACTTACACTTGAATATTCACTCTTGGGGAACTTGGGTGAAAGGCTATGGAAATTTGTACAATTCTTGCAATGCTTTTGTAATTCTGTAATTTATGTCAAAATAAAAAAAGATTGAAAAAAAACAATGCTTACTTGAAAACCAGTTTAGAACATGGCTTTTTTACATTTATCATGTAACATAGCCGAAATACTGGACCCTCCCAAAGTGATTAAACAGGAAGAAGGCAGTACTATTTTAATAGTGATTCAACCAGAAGGGAAAACTTTAAAATTGAAAAATAGATTTTAATTAATCTTTATTTTGGTGGAGAAACTATTGCATCATTGTTCAGTATTCAATTGCCAGTGTGAAAAACTGGGGGTAAAAACACTTGAAGGATTGAGGGAAGAATGGTAGTTCAAGAAGAAACAGGTGTCAGGATTTATCTAGAGGGGAGGAGAGGAGAGTTTAAGGAAGGTTTAATTTAAGTTGATTTAATTGGAAGAAATTTGAGCATATTTATGTGCTAAGGGCATGGAGCTAAGGTAGAGGGAGTAGTTAAAACCATAACAAGGAGAAGCAAAATCCAGTATGTATGAGACAACGAGAGATGGAGGAATCTTAACTGGTGATTTTTTTAATTTTATATACCACTAAGTTAAAAAAATAATAATAAAACTGGAGGACCAATATAAGGTTGTCAACTTCTATACTTGCCAAGTGTAGACATTAAAAAAAAAAGGACCACAAACAATGGCCATCCAAACAATGGCCATCCACTATTACCATCATTTCCTACATAAAAGGTATTTAAATTCTAAATGTAGAAAAGGTATAATGTAAGCATGTGCTAAATTTAGCATGATGTTCTCATTTCATTGAAGCCTGTTTATATGGACTCTAGATTTTGGGGCTAGTCTGAGCTGAGCACGTATAAGCAGGTGTGACTGCCCTGGTTGCCCGCATGGATCCTGCCACAACGGGAGATTCTCAAAGCACACCTTGGATGGTTGCACATTCCTGTCTCCTCTGTTGTGACTTTGGCTCTTCCTCTGACTTGCTTCCAATTTGACCTAGGTGACCACCGACTCCAGGCTCCTCTTCCCACGGGTAACCTTACAGTTGAGACCTGTGGTACCTACTTCCACTCACTTTATTGAAAATGCATGTTTATCTGCCAAGGTTATGACTGTTTTATATCATCAACTCTGCCCTTTGTTAATGTTCAAACTCAGCTATCTCTTTCTGATTAGTGTAGCATTCCTTTTGTTTTCACCTTGTTTACTTCCTCCCCTTTGCTTCTCATATACTTTTTTGGGGGTGGGGAAACTGATGAGCACCTTGTTTCTGTTTCTTTCATTTGCCTTCCCAGAGAATGGCTGGTTTGTTGCACATCTTACTGCTGATATTAGTGTTCCTCTGAGCTTTTGTTTAGGCCCTGCCCTGCTTCACAACCTTTGGGGTAAAGTCCAAACCAAGTCAACTCCTTGTATCTGTAAAGAGAAAGCATGAGATCAATTGGAAAGTGGGTCAGGGGCACCTGGGCGGCTCAGTGGGTTAATATCCTGACTCTTGATTTCAGCTCAGGTCATGATCCCAGGGTCTTGGGCTCTGCACTGAACATGGAGCCTATTTAAGATTCTCTCTCTCTCTCTCTCTCTCTCTCTCTCTCTTTCCACCCCTCCCCAACTCACACACTTTCTCTCAAATAATAAAAAAAAAAATGTTTTTTTAAAGAAAGTGCGTTGGGTCAAATAGACCTGTGTGTGCCTGCTCCATCCTCTGTCCTTTGCTGGCTGCATGACTTTAGACAAGTCTTTTAAACATTCTGAGTCTTATCTTATCTGTAAACTAGGGAAAAGAACATCAATCTCATAAAGTTATTCCAAGGAAGAACTGAGAGGAATATGTAATAGCTTTGACATGTGCCGGCACATGGCAGGGCTACAGAAGGGGTGGCTGTTATTATAACCCTCCTTTACTCCCAGCACTTTCCAGAACTGGGCTGTCAAACATGGTAACTACTAGCAGCATATGTCCATTGAGCATCTGAAGTGTGCTGGTCTCAGCTGAGATGTGCTGACACTATAAAATATACAAAATATACAAAATATTCAAAATATACAAATATATACAAAATATTCAAAGGCTTTGTTTGACAAAAAGAATGTATAATATCTCACTAATATTTTTATATTGCTTACATGTTGAAATGATAGTATTTTGGATATATTGGGTTAAATCAAATATATTGTCAAAAATTAATTTCACCTATTTCTTTTTATTGTTTAATAAGTCCATCAGAAATTTCAGAATTTTATATTGTCTAAACAAAGGTTTCTATGACAAAATACCATTGACTGGGTGGCTTAAACAACTCATGCTTATTTCTCACAGTTCTGGAAGCTAAGAAATCCATGATCAAGGTGCTGGCAGAGCACTGTCCAGAGTGGAGACAGAGAGAGGCTTTGGTCTCTTCCTATTCTTTTTTTTTTTTTTTTTTTTTTTTAATTTTTTTTTTTCAACGTTTATTTATTTTTGGGACAGAGAGAGACAGAGCATGAATGGGGGAGGGGCAGAGAGAGAGGGAGACACAGGATCGGAAACAGGCTCCAGGCTCCGAGCCATCAGCCCAGAGCCTGACGTGGGGCTCGAACTCACGGACTGCGAGATCGTGACCTGGCTGAAGTCGGACGCTTAACCGACTGCGCCACCCAGGCGCCCCTCTTCCTATTCTTATAAGGACACTAATCCCATTATAGGGACCCTATCTTCATGACCTCATCTAAACCCAATTGCCTCCCAAAGGCCTCCTTCGTAATACCATCACACTGGGGGGTAGGGCTTCAACACATATTTTGGAAGGACAGTCCTTAACACATATGTAGCTTGCATTACATTTCTACTGGATTGCACTGTTGTAGAATCTTGATTTTTGTCTGTGAAATAGAAAAGACTGATAAACTATTGTCTAGGATCTTTCTTTAGAAATCACTCCTGGATATGATTCCCTTGCCCACTTGATATCCCTGTTGAGGATGTTATGTTGTCTTTATTGCTTATTTGGCCTTAAGCATCTGCTTTGTATTGTTAATTGTTTTTTTCATGTTCACAGAAGATCAAAGATAGCATGTAATGAGATAGAGTGGCGTCACCTGGAAAAGATTGGTCAGACACCCCATCAGATCCCCAAAGGGAGGCACCACCTCGGTGAAATTATTACAGTTCAGGGCTGAGTCATGAAGGAATGAGAATCTGGTTGGTCAGCATATATGTAGGAAATACTGTGTACTTGGTATTTTGGGTACAAGTAATAGAAACGGATTCTACTTTAGTTATGAATAGGGGATTAATTGGAATGGTAGTAGTGAGCTCACAGATTTGACAAAAGAGCTGGACAACTCTTAGCAGCCAGCACCCAAGGCCCACCTCACTGGGCACTGCGGGCAGACAACACAAGCTATGTGGCTTCTGCTCTTGTGAGTCTGCTCAGTGTTCAGATGATCAGGAGAGAGAAACTGGACTTTGTTGCATTCAGGTCATGGGCCCACCCACTCCTTAGGCCATTGGCGGTGGGATTCTGTATTGCCAGATCCACTAGAAGTATATGGGATTAGGTTTAGGTGGCTCTCTGAAGGGATGGTGTTTTGGCAGAGACAATGTTATGTGTTCACCAAATGCTGTTTTCTTTTCCTCTTCCTGGAACCAAATGAAAACCTCATTGCCTACCTTCCTTTTAAGCTAGATTAAGGTCAATAAAATGTAAGTGGAAGTGATATTCTGCATATGCAAGTCTATATGGTCATAAAATCTGCAACAAGCTTGGAGGATACATGTTTAAGAGGCTAGGACTTTAGGATGGAAGAAGCCTGGAAGCCTGAGTCACCACTTAAAGGAGAGACTATAGAGAGCTTATAACTTACAACTTAATCAGACTGTGATATAATTAAGAAATAAAACTTTATTGGTACATCTCTGAGATTTGGGGATTGTTTGTTATGTTAGCTAGCATAATTACTCTGAGTAATGCAGGATTATTATCTTAGAAGAAAGGGGATGAAGAACACTGGGAATGCAATACATCTCTCTGGAAGAGTCACAACAACCAAGTACATGGAGACTGATATGTGGAACAATGCCAATGTTACTATTATACAATAAGAATATAATAGTTTAGGGAACCAAGAGCTTAATCTTTTGCATATTCCATTATCTTCTTCATTTAGAGTATATGAGAAGCCAAACTATAATTGCACAGACACTGATAACATGGAAATACACAGAGTAAGGAGTGTGATTTATAGTTTTCAGTAGTATGAGGACCTGGCTGCTTAATCATTGGTCATGTTTCTTAAAATGGACCTGAAGAATCTCTTGGGTTGCACTGCAGTGTTCCAGAGAGCACATAAAACCCGGGATTTTTTTTTTAAACATGGCTTTAGACCTAGGATGAGCAGAATTGTGGAGTCCAGAGTGTAAGCTTAGAGTTTGACAGACCAAGGTTTTAAGATCCAAGTTCTGACACTTATTAGCAAGTAGAAAAGTCACTTGGCAGTTAACTGCACAAAAAGCAATTAGGACAGTGGCTGATACATGAAGGACACAATAAAGATCAGTGGTTATTGTGTTGTGATTATAGCTCCAGATTGTGGCAATGCCTCTGTGGTTATGCCTCTAGACTCTACTTATGAATGCTAGGAGTACTTTAGAGAGAAAAACTGGGAACTCACTATCTTGGTGCACTACATCTCTACAATGGGAACGTGCCTGACACAACCACACTCCTTTCCTGCTCCCAAGGCTGGCCAACCCTTCTTATAATTGGTACATTGAACCCTTAGAAATGTTCTTAGCACATCTAGGGAAGTTATGGCTAAATGTGGCTGGCCCAGAATTCAATTCTGTATATTTAGGTGACCTTGCATAGCTTTGTTCTTCCTTGGTTTGTGACCTCAGGAGGCTGTGTCATTTCAAGGTTCTTGTTGTAGCCCATGTGTACTGATTATGCAGTGTGTGTATGTCATGTTCACATCTAGTTTTGACCATTTTGAGAATGATATTTGACAATATTTGATATTTGATGTTTCCCTGCATTGATTGTGCTTGTATATGGCCACTGCTCAATAAATACTGATTAACAAGATGAAAGAAATAAAGCTAAAGTATAAGGAGTATTGTCATCTTCTATTCTTTCACATCCAGCTCTTGCTACACCAGCAAGAAGGAGAGAGGAAGAGGGCATACATACCTTCAAATCCTAAAGTCAAGAAACAATCTTCTCACTACAGTGACAAATACCAAGTGACTCCCTATCGTGCATTCTACCCCAGCTAAGGAGGTGACATGGGGTATTGAAAAGTCGAGTCTTAGTGGTCAGGCAGATGTAGGGTAGGAGCCAGCTTCATCATTTACTAGTGAGGGTACTAGAATTTATTAGGTAGGTGACCCTGTTCAACCTCTGCAAACTTCAGTTTCCTATTCAATTCATCTCCCATGTTTGGCAAGGACTGAATGAGACAATGATCAAGAAGCTCCTGGCCTGGATGGGACATATTCAGTCAATGTTATTTTCCTTTCCAAGTAAAAATGGTTTTGGTGCTGTGGAAAGGCAAATGTTTGGCTCAGGGCTGGGCAATGCTTCTGGGATCTTGGAGACTATATTTCTATTAAAAAGCTGAAATTCAGGTTTTCCTTTTGCATTTTCTTCAGTCATGGAACATGTGGGCATTTAAGTCCGATTTGTGGGCTGGATGAGGTCAGTGATGGTGAGCCAGGGTGATGGCAGTAAACATTTCTCTATGTATGTATATATGTATATCTCTCTTTTACCCCTCTCTTTCTTTTCTCCCTTCCTCTCTGTCAAGTCTTCTTCTTGGTTTTGTTCCATCAGTTTATTTTTTATTTATTTATTTATTTTTTGACAAGGTTACAACGTTCAAAATTTAAAAGGTATAAAAGGGAATTTAGTGAAAAATCTCCTTCCTACCCTGTCTTTCAGCTATCAAATTCTTCTCCCTCCAGGCAACCAATGTCATCAGTTCCTTGTGTATCCTCTTGGAATATTCTGTTTACCTTCTTTTTATATAAGTTAATACCTACTATGCTGTACTGCTATCTGAATCTTGCTTTTTCACTTAATAATCTTAAAGATTATGGGGCACCTGGGTTGCTCAGTCGGTTAAGCAGCCGACTTTGGCTCAGGTCATGATCTCACACTCTGTAAGTTCGAGCACCGCATTGGACTCTGTTATGACAGCTCGGAGCCTGGAGCCTGCTTCCGATTCTGTGTCTCCCTCTCTCTCTGCTCCTCCCCTGCTCATACTCTGTCTCTCTCAAAAATAAACAAACATTAAAAAAATTTAATAATCTTGAAGATTATTCCACATTCATGTGTGGAAAGCTCCCTTGCTCTTCCTTAGTTTAGTTTTATTGTATTACATTTTATTTTATGTATGTATTATAAGGCCCAAGGGCAGGCCACCCCAAATATACCACTTTGGCATATTGAGTATTTTCAGTAATAGTTACTTAAGAGATGGCCTGTGCAAGAAGGACATTCAGACCCTCTTCTGTCCCCCTGAAAGCAGGAACTAAATATCCCATATGAAAGATACCCTCCTAGTACCAAGAAGTAGAGGTATCTTTATCACCAGAGATAGGAAATTTAGAGCCAAAAAGACTTGTTACTTTTTACTAATTTACTGACCCAGCCCAAATACTGTTTAGAATTCCTTAGTAACTGAAGCTCCCAAAGTTTTCTTTGTCCTGTCAATTCCTCATAGATTTATTGTCTCTATTTCTAAAAAGTATAAAAAATTCCTGCCTTGGTTATTTCTTTAGGTCTGTTTCATTATTGGGCCTCTGTGCACATGTAATAAAACTTTGTGGGTTTTTTCCTTCTGTTAATCCGTCTTATGTAAGCTTAATTATTAGTCCAGCTAGAAGAAACTTGGACAGAGGAAATTTCTTCCTCCCTTTCAGTACCAGCGTTTATTTAACCCATTATCAATACCATTATTTATTTAACATCAGACTCTTTCTTTGTTTCTTTTTTCTTTCTTTCTTTGTTTCTTTCTTTCTTTCTCTTTCTTTTTCTTTCTTTCTTTCTCTCTTTCTTTCTTATCTTGCTATTACAAGTAATGTTGCAATGAGTAAACTTTTACATGTTATTTTGCAATAAGCAAATATATCTATAAGATAAATTCCTGAAATAGAATTTCTGGGTGAAAAAGTATATTCATTTGTAAATTGATAGATGCTGCCAAATTGTCCTTCATAGAGGTTGTACCAATGTACCTAATTACCTGCAAAGTATCAAAGTCTTCTGACTTTTTAAAAATGCACATATGAAGGAACTAAAACACATACATAGGAAGTATCAGGCACAACTTGATATGATCCTATGAGCATAGGCCAATTGGATTGCTTATTGTTCCTTTCTTTGCTCTCTCGGGTAGATAATTTGGATCTCTTATATAGATTAAAGTTGTTTAACTCACAATTCTAAAATGGGACATCACATTAAAGATGCTTCTAATTTACAAACTGTTATTTAGCTGCATTTCAAACTATCAGAACCTCATGAATAAGTTGGTAGATTTGGTGGTTGGCTTACTCATTGTTTTTTAAAGTTTCAAGTTTGATAACTCTATATGTTAATTCTGCAGCTTGGGAACTTTTTGGTCTTGTACTGCTTTACTTTCCTAAACATTATTGAGAACTCCAAAGAGCTTCTGTTATGTGAGTTATATATGAGAGATATTTACCATATTTGAAAGCAAAACTGAAAAAAATTGAAATATTTATTTAATGATTCCATTATGTTAACATAAATAATATTCTTATGAAAAATAAATATTTAGAAAACTAGTGAGAAGAATAGCATTGTTTTATATTGTTGCAAATCTGGCTTGATAGATGATAGCTGGCATTGTACCTTGTGCAACCCAGTGGAACATTTTCTATGGACTGGACTTCTATGATGCAACATTTCCTGCCCTGCCTTGACAATAGACATGTCTTCTCCTTACCCCTTTCGATAAAGCTCCACCCCAATTTCTAGGAAATGATATAGGCAACACCAAGTTTCACGAGCTCTCTATGAATTGGTTTTCCAAGTCCAGCTCCAAACCTGGCATTCCAATAGGCTAAAACTTGGATGGGTCTTTGTGGATCACAAAGTTCCTATGAGGGCATCTTACAGAATTCTAAGTGAATATAATAGCTGTATTAGACTTCATATAAGACACCAAAGGGACTATATGATGGCGTGCTTGGGGTAGTGTCCAGGCTTCATGTGCCCAACCTACACCCCAAGAATCAAATTCTAATGCCCAGTACTGAACATGGCTCCATACACCTACATTAGAAGTCAACACGTTACATAAAGACATCTGGCTCTCTTACCACTAGATTACTGTCAAGAGACTAATTGTGCTAACTGAGTGAATAGATAAGGGGCTAAAAGAGCCATGCTAAATATAGAGTAGTGCATGGGAAACACATAGAAAATCAGGTTCATTCCCCAGCCAGAGCCAAGTGTAATTCTCGCAGAGGATCAGAACTAAAGCCAGAACTGGAAAGGTAGCAACACTATGTGTAAGATAAAGACTGGTGACCCTTGGCTACCTACGTGGGCAGGTCAGCCAGGCAATTGAGAACTGTCCAACAGTAGGATTATATGCTGGCAGGAGGGAGTCAAATGAGGTTTGAAATCCATTAGACTGTTCCTACAGTTCCTAGTCAAACTGCTCAGAAGTAAGGACCCTGAGCTGGGCATCATTTTGAAGAGAAGGGGAGACAATATTCAACTCTATGGTATTAAGAACAGTTTGATACTTAGTGTTTTTATTCCCCTTTATGGTTTCCAAGTCCTCCAACTGCATTGCTTTGTAACATGGGCTGGACAAGTAATGATATTCTATTTAGCAAATGAGGCAAACAGGCTGAGTACATTACATGCCTGGCTCAGCTAGAAAATGATATGACCACACTCCTATTCCAGTGCTTTATCCACTCTTTCAAAGTGGGCTAGTGTGGGCGGGAGAAGCTGGAGGCAGTGGAAGAAACAAAAGCTCAAGCTGAACTGTTGGAGGCTAAGAGGGTTTAGAGGACAGAAGAGAAGGCAAAGGAAGCAGGGGAGACACAGGAAGGAATCCCTTGGCAAATGTGGGAGTTGATGGGGATATGGATCAGAGTATCAACTCACGTTGGGACACGCAGAATCAGGTTGGAAAAGTGGGAATAGGGCTAAATAATTTGAATGAGATGTGGTATGCAATACAGCATCATTGTGGTTTTATGAGAACCAAAGTAGCAATGAAAGCAGGGCTTTAGGAAGGTCACAGTCTGGCAGTGAGACAAGGATCTGGGTGGAAGAGTCAAGAAGTGGGTAACTCATTAGGATACTGTTGTAATTCAGCTTGAGATTATTGATGTTGGACTAAAATGGTAGCAGTGGAAATGGTGACAAAAGAGTGAATCCACAAGACAATAAGACAGACACTCCAGGACTTGGTAACAGATTAGCTATGGGAACAAAAAGTATGGAATTTGAAGCTGCTCCAAGCTCTGGGTCTAGAACAATGAAGGTCTCCCTGGAACAGAAGATTAGGACCTTTATTTTAGAGATACTAGATTTGATGTGACTGTATCGGAGGGACAAACAAACAGTTTGAAACTTGTGATTATATCACAGCTGAATGACCAGGGTCAATATCCTTTATAAAATGAATTTTGAAGCACATGGATGAAAAAGGAAATGTTAGATTAGCGAGCACATTTGCTATAACCATAAAAACCAAAATATAGCCTTCTTTCATATTAGCTTTATTAGTACTTATAAAATAAAAACAATTTATGAAAATATTTTCAGGATATAAACTACAGTCTTTGCAAAATACACACGCCTATAATTGTTACAATACATACATATCCTTGTATATACCTCAGACATTATAAAAGTGTTTAAGAATGACACCCTGTAAAAGTTGAGAGAAGAAACATTTTCTCCAACCTTGGCCATATATTGTGACATTCAAGCACTTAAACCACACTTCTGAAATAAAACACATTTCTAGTGTACAGGCTGAAAGGGATTTAACTCTCAAAGTCCCATAAGTTGTTTTATTGTGCAAGGTAAAGAACCAAGAGAGGGTTCCCTGAGTTAATTTACCTTAGGTAACTCAAGCAGTGGTTTACTTTCTATACTTTATCATGGAAATAAGGGAGAAGGCCATGGGAACCCATCTCGGGCAGATCCTCCTCCCCAGTATTCCTATCTGTGCAGCATGGCTCCTCCTACAAGAGGATTTCTAACCTTTGAGCTCTAAAATGCTGATTCTGTAACTATCTATTTGCAAGATAATGCTCCTGCAACTCTAAATTCCAACACTGTGGATGAGGCTAAAGTTATAATGACAGTATGATTCCCCAAAGTAGACTTCATTTAAGATTTGTCAGGTGGAAAGCATTTAGGAAGATCAGCAAGCCAAAAATTCCCTCTTGGAACTATTGGAAAAGATCCTTTCTCACCAAGGCATAAACCTCAGAAGCCAAGTTCTTTCTTTCTTTGGAAGAATTGTGATGAAGGGAAGAGAAAGAGCCTATAAGCTTTCAGATATGCAGGCTTAAGATAGTAACAGATGCTAGGTTGGACAGTAAGAGTTGGAGACCATTATAGCCTCACCAATAAAGCATTCATTATGATAATCATTCCCATGTACTCTCTACTTTCCAATTAACCTTCCAAGCTTTCCTAAATATTACATTCTCTAACTGCAGAGTATTGGCTGATGAAGTTCCAGATATAAAATGTTTGAATTCATGATGTTAGTATCATGGGGCAGCATTGATATTTAATACCATAGTGATATACTAAAATTTAACAGTGATTTTTTTTTATTATTCAAGACACTTTATTATTCAAGACACTACAGAAGTCAATCAACCATGGATTCACAGGTCTTTACATCTAACATATAACATGAAGCATTATTACATATAATTCCATAAGGGGAAAAGACTATAAAAATAAGTTTAATAAGATTACTGCATTTTAAAAAGTTGTTTTAAAAAAATATATGCCAAAGTCCTCTAAATATTTGGTGTAGAGAGGGTAAGGGAGGTATCTATTAGGATGAACCATAATGAACTCTGGTTTTTGTAAGTTAAAAAGGTAAAATCTTGGCAATTTCATATGGTTCAACCTAATAAAATCCTGAGAAAATTGTATTTGGCATCACACTATAAATTCAAAAAGAATTTATAGAAAATCACATTTCTAGTGAGGGGGAAATACTTCAGGATGGAAATGTGCACACTGGTTTTGCCAAGATTTCTCTCTTGCGGCTTAAAGACCTGAAATCTCAGAAAGTTAAGAAAAACGTAGTGCAGTTTCACACACACACACAAAATCCAAAACCAGAGGACAATTAAAATTACAGAATGATAGCTACAGTTGTGAATGCCACCGAAACAGAAAACTTCTAGCCAAACCTGGTGATTAAAAACTTTTTAAACTTTACATATAAAAATTCTGGCATCAAAATGAAAAGGCACTCATGTGTGTTAAAAGAATAACCATGTATAAAAGCCTTGAAAATAAGGCTAATTCATTTGTATTATTAACACCATTAAGTAGGCACCTTTTCCAAGTTTCAGCTTTGGCCTCCTAAATGGAATTAGGTTTCAAATGAATTACCGACCTAATCTAATCATAGCAGCATTATTATCAATAAGTTTCTTAGCTTTTACACTGCTAAAAGAACATCTAAAGTTTCCTCCCCACCTGTATCCCCTCAGTACCAAAAATACACTTTAAAAAATTACATTTATACCAGAGTCATAAAACATTTTGCAGTTTTTCTTCAACTAAAGACCTGATCTCCTACCATCACCACCCCAACAACAGCAAGTAAGAAACCAAACCAAGACCAAAACATAATTGAGAAAAAAGTAATTGCTAGACCACACTGGCTAACTCTTAGCTAATTAAAGACATAGCATATTCAAAAATGGTACTTTAATTATGAAATTTATTAAATATAATCAGTGAAGGAAATGCAGGCTTTCCAGGCGTGTGCGTGCGCGGTGTGTCCGCACTGAGGGATGATGCCCAGAAAAACCAAGAACGCACTTCTGCCACAGCCTCATTTGGAGCTCTGGCACCATTTCCGAATGGCCGCGCCGGTACTACTGGCTACAACGCACAGGGCCCCGCCCACCGTCCACCACGTGGGCATATCGTTAAAGAAAATAATCTGGAAGATGAAAGCAAAGACCACATCCATCGTCCTCATTATTGCCACTGGGCCTGCTTTTTCTATTTGGAGGGCTTTCGTGAGAAACACCTGACCCCCCAAACCAAACAGGCCGATGAGGATGAGAAACAGCCTGTCCAACCCGCAGTATGGCAGACTCCACTCCCCTATGATGAAGAGGACGATGACGCTCTCTAGGAGGCCGAGTACGACATAATACCAAATGCTCAGAAAGTAGTCCACGGACTTCCCCATCTTTCTGATGATGACCATGGTCACGGCGGCAAAGACAGCGTGCGCCACTGCTGCGAACGTGCCCTTCAGGTGAACAGAGTAGCTCTCGTCCGTGCCCGCAGCGCTGGCTCCGAACAGAAACGGGGGCCTCACGATGAGGATCACGCCGGTGATCGTGAAGGCGGTGAAGAGGGCATCCCAGGGGCTGTACTTCTCCTTGAGAAATATCCAAGCAAATATGGACGTGAACACTGGAGAACTAAACGTGATGACGGTGGCGTCGGCCAGGGACGTCGCCTGGAAAGCGTAGTACAAAAGGATCATGGCGGTGGAGCCCAGGACTCCTCTGAGGAGGAGGAAAATGCGTTGACCTTTGGGGCCTATGAATCCGGTTCTGTAAATTCAAATGAAAGAGCGCACATTAAACCACGGTGGTATTTTTTAAATTGCAGTTCTTAATTAGATGTTATTTTTACAGTCCTAACTGGCAAAAAATAAGGAAATAGTAAGTGAATTTTAAGGCCCATAACTGAATGTTATACACGTTCAAAAAAATGGTTTCTACGTATAGCTAAAGCATGTACGTGTTCACAGTATAAGCAAAATCAATAAAAGAGAACTCCATAAATAGTATAATTACAATTCAACAAATATAACTTTTCCCATGTCTATACATGCTTACAAAAAAGACAAAAGGAAATGTTCATCGTGGTTAAACCTTAATAAGTGGTCTCCTAGGTGATTTTTCCTTGTTTTCCCCAAATTTTCTACAATGACAATGTATGATTTTTATGATAAGTACAATTTCAAGATTAAGCTGCCTTATACAAGAAAACTTGGTCGTGGCTAGTATGCATTGCCAATCTTACGAGTTTTTCTATAAAAGCTGAGGCAATGCTAAAGTGTAATTTAGCCACTGGATGTCAGACTACTTTTCATTATTCTCTGCAAGAAGAGTTAAGATACACTGAAAAAGAACAAGTAGCATTTGGATAAGTATAACAACTGATACTCAATTTTTTTTTTTTTTAATACTTACCAAGCAGAATGCTGGGTACATTTCAGGCTAGGTGCAGCTTGCTGACCTGTGCCAGCCCTGAACATCTTTAGGGTAGCCTATAAGCCTGACATGAGGACCCACATTTCATTTAGAAATGAAACTGTGGTCACCTTTGACTCATACTTTGAGAAGCTAAGAGTCTTCCATGATAATGAAACATAAAATAGGTCAAAACAGATTGGTGCTAAGGATTTCAAAAATTCTTCTAGTGCCTTCCCCTGCCAATTGTTCTGTTGCAAAATGGGGAAGATAATTGTGTTAGCACCAGTTGCTACCCTTGAAAATTTCTGAACTCTTACCATCATTTCCTAAAATACTGTGACTTGCCCACACTTATACAGGAATTTCTGACAATATTAATCTTAGTAGCTTTTCACCATTTTTCACCAGATCTTCAGGATACGGGGTGAAACTATTCTAAATGAATCTGTACTATGTTATAGATACAAGGAGAATTTGGGGGCAAGTGACTGAAACTTTTAGTTTAGGGTTTAAGCATTTTTGCCCAAAGAGAGAAAGAGCCAGACAGCCACCAGGAACCAAAGTGGCCTATCCTCTAAGGGTTCTAAGTACACAGGGATGTGTAGAAGGCATAATTTTAATCTGGGAAAGGGTGGGGAGGGTGTTCTATATGGAAGGGGAAGAGGCATTGGGTAGGGAGGGAACAGTAAGGATGGGGAAAAAAGACAGTTTTCATATACTGTTACATTCTACACAAGTGCTCTGATCTATAATTAATTTTATTTGGCCCTTGCCACCAAGGTGCAGGGTAGAGGACAAAGATTATCATTCCCTCCAGTTCATAGATGAGGACACTATAAACATGAAAGTATTTTAAAAGGTCTTGTTCAAGACTACCTTTTCCCTTTCCCACATCACCCCAGGGGCAAGACCCTGATATTATTACTTTAATCTTCTGTCTGCCCTGGTAACAGAGCAGTCCATTCTACTGAAAGAAACTTGATATTAGGAGACACCACCACTTCCTCTCATTTACTTTTTTCTTCTAAATACTAGTTATGCAGAGGGAAAGAAGGGAGGGTGGTACAAGATGGAGGAATTGTACAAGGAAAGCTTTGTTCTCAAAATGAGGAGTGGAGAATAACTCAATCTACCCCCCCCCCTTCTTGGGTATGTGGTTTGTGCTTATAAGAGCATCTTTTGTAGGTGAATCCTTATGACTTTTTATTAATCAGAGCCAAACAATGTAGTAACTGGTAAATCTATGGGAGGGATAAAGCAGACACTGTAGAATAAATAATTTAAGCAGGTCAAAAGATTTACATACATTTGTTAATACCTTCCACTTCGCAGGTAAGAAATACTTACTTTCTGTATATTAAGCAAGGGATAACGACTAGCATTTGGAACACACATCGGAATGCACTAATTTCTACAGCATGGACGTCTTGCACTTTTTTAACAAATAAAGAGCCCACTGAGAAAAGGAAGGCAGATAATAATGTATAAAACAAGCCAAGTCCAGGACAGCGTGCTTTCTTCTTGGCTTCTGAAAAAGATTAAGTTCTGGTTAGTCCTTGCTTCCAAGTGTATGTTTTAATATTTTCACTTAGGAATTGAGAAAAATGGAACAGTGTTAATGGCTAACAGGCTACAAATACTGTCTCCTAAGCATATCCATTCTCTGGACCTGAACCATTTTCCCCACCAAGAATGAGGAATCACTGATGTAGGCAACAATTTAAACCCATAATTTTTAAATGCAGTTTTACCCTATAAAATGGATTTCCTTTGGCTCACTGAAGAATCATTACTCACTTATAAGTCAAAAAGAAGTAAAAAAGCTTGCCAAGACAGTGAGAGAAATCTTTAAGAAACGCTTGTCAAGATGGCTAGAGAAAAATGCTTCCAAGTGATATTTTATATCATCTCACTGGTGAACCTGGCTTTATGAAGAAAGTGTTTTTTTTCTAGACAACAGTTTACAGCTGTGTCCTATGGCTACTTGTTGATTATCTTACTTCTCCCAGTAGCCTGTGAACCCTTCCAGGCTGGGACCTCTACTGGACCTCTTGTTTGTGCCTGCCACATGGAAGACCCCGATTAAATATTTGCTAAATGAAAGTATATGAGAGAACTCCATAGAAAGATGCACAGTCTAACACCACTGGTAACAGCCTAATCTGGGAAAGCTGTTTTGTTACTTTGAACCATTAATCAAATCTTTTACTTTTCATGGTTTTACAACTTATCTTCCATTTAGAGCATAAACTCTTTGAGGACAGAGGGTAGGTCTACCCCTCTGACCTCAAAGTGCTTTAAAATAAAATTTTTAAAAAATTACAACTGCCATTTAATACCAACTTCTTGGCTTGATCTGAACCAAGAAACTTCTGCTTTCTCTAGGGCATCAAGTATTCAATCCATTAGTGACTATGAGCATTCAACTTTTGTTTAGCCACTTCTGTCTTAGTTACCGAACACAGGACTAAAATCTGTTTTCAATCTCATACTCACCCCAAACCCATCATTCAGAGGGGAGCAAAATGGGACAGGGTAAGCAGAGAACTCCCTAAAAGACAGGTGACAAACTGAGGAACGTATTACTATTTTTTTCTTTATTGAAACTAATACAAAACAAAAAAAGAATATGAAGGAAATGCTACTGGCCCTCATCAGTTAAGAACATAGCAAAATGGAAAGGTGTGTGGGTACTTGCAATTTCTAGTAAAACTAGGATTATCATTCCAATCTAGGAATTTATAATGTGTTACCTGGCTAGAGAACAGTTTTGCATAATAATGTTTTTAAAAAATGTCCTTCTCTGATAAATGCAAACACCCAGTAATACATTTCAATATCCTCATGTTAGCTGGATACCTTTGCCCACAAGTGACAGACACTTTGTGACTCAGGACCAAAGTATGATGGTGCACAATCTTTGTGTGTGTCTTTGTGACTCAGGACAAAGTATGATGGTGCACTGTACAGCCTGACCTTTGTAGTAAGAGATACCATTGTGATCAGAGGCCTTTACCTCTTCCTGTTCCAGGTGCACAGTTGAAGAGAATCATTTGGAGCTACCAGTCATCATGTCACATATTATGTATTGTAAGTACCAGAATCCTCCACATTCTGTTCAACACCTATGTGGCTCAGATACCACAGAAACAAACTGCACATACTTACTCAGCCCATGAGAAGGAAACTTTAGACGACTTCCAAGTTAAGCACCACAAAATACATGTCTTGGCTGTGGTCAGCCTCAGTGTTCAGCTTCTGAAATTTCAGGGTTCAGGTCCAAATAAAATAGTTTTTCTTAAAAGAAACCCAACCCATGCATAGAACCAACACCCTCACACAGAACAGAACAGGAAGATCAAGGACAGAAAACATCTCCCCGGTCTGTATTTCAAGGATCTTCCCCAACCTAAACTTTTAAATTTTTCTCCAAAAAATTTTAACTTAACATGGTATTTTAACTGTTTTATTTATTTATTTAATTTTAACTCTTTTAAAACTCAATTTTATACCCCTGGTTCTGATTATCTTGTCTCTTAAAACACTCACATATTTTCTTGCCTATAAACACCCTATGACCCATGATTGCTGACTGCAACAGGGCAGTTGTTACAAGGCCTGGCTGAACTTGATTATTTCTTATGAGGGTGAGGCTTGGTTCTACTCATGCAGACCTCTCTTACTGAATAATAATTTCCATTCTGCCAAGGGAGATGGACAAGAGAGTAGCATCATCCAAAGATGCATTTGTTTATGTACTGTGCTTCTATGATCATATTCCACTACAAGCATAGCTAAATAATTCAAATTAAGTGGCCACGGTGTAATTTCTTGAGTTAGAAGAAAACTGAAAAGTTGCTCAGTTTCTCTATCCTTTAAAGTGGTGATTCACAACCCTGGCTGGGAATCAGAATCAACTGAGTAATTTTTTAAACTTCAGTTCCCGAGCCCCACCCCAGACCCACTGCTACAGGATCTCTGGGACTGTAAAAGCCCTGCCAGCTAGAGAACCATCGCTACACTAGAGAACTCCCTCCAGGGGCGTGTGAGGCACACATCTAAGACAGTTTCTTGCTTCAGGCTAAGATCCACACTGTCCCTCAAGAAAATAAATAGATATCTTAGGATAGCTGTATGCTGTCTGTGAAGGTTATCCAAGAATGTAGAAAAATGGGTAACAGTTTCAAAGTTTCAACCTGAACTTGAAAATGAGCTTTCTTGAGATAACCAGTTGGATCAAGCAGTTAAAGTGATACTGTCACAAAGTTCAATGACAACAAACAGTACAGTGGTTTAAAGTGTTTCTATGGCAGTCCTGTTTTCAGAATATTATCTGGTCACCTTACAATAACTATTACTAAGTCTCACTGTTAGCAATTTTCTTTGAAGTTAAAAGACGCCACAAGATTCTTAGGTGCAGTCGCTTATAATGTTTATCATTTTGCCATGTGCTGCCTGAGGGTACAGTATTCCTCTTTGGTTTACAAACAGCAGAAACATTTAAGAGTTTACCAGGACTGACTCAGCATTCCACCAAAATGACATTCAACCATAATAACTGATAAGGTGAGAAATTCACCTCTTTACAAGCTACACATCTGGTCTACACAGCTTGGGGTAGCCCCTTCTCTGGAGGCACCAGCCCATGCATAAATAATCAGAAGTCTGATCATTTTGGGGGCGCCTGGGTGGCTCAGTCGGTTGAGCATCCAGCTCTTGATTTCGGCTCAGGTCATGATCCCAGGGTCGTGGGATCGAGCCCCGTGTGTGGCTCTGCACTGAGCATGGGGCCTGCTTGGGCTTCTTCCCCTCTCTCCTTCTCCCTCTGCCTCTCTCCCCTCTCTTCCCCGCGTGCTCTCTAAAATTATTTAAAAAAAATTTTTTTTTAATTAAAAAAAAAAAGAAGTCTGACCATTGTTAGTTAGCATTTAGGACAAAAATGGAGCAAGAATCATCTAGGTTTCGTCTCTCTAAATTAGGGGAAAGTTCCTAATAGGGAGAAGGGGGAATGGGGTAGGGATAAGAGGCATAGAAATCAGGGTCACACTTAGAGGAGGCCACCCAGAGGATGAGATGGTGCAGGCTGTGTAACTTTGTCTTCAAGGGAGATCTACCTATTTCCTCTGTTTCCAGGAAAATGACCTAGGTGGGTGGTGGAGTTAAGGAGGAATGTGCTTAAAGTAGCACTGTGGTCAGTAGAAAAGGCCTAGCCTGGGACTCTGGCATGCTGGGATCCTTAACTTTGGTGCTGCAGGGACTTGTGCCATGTCTCACCCACACATGCCAGATCTAGGGAAAAACAAAGCAACCCCCACCGCCAAGCCCTCACCTTCCCGGGCTTCATTTCCCTCATTTGTGGAAAGAAGAGGTTGAACAAGATCAAGGTGTTTTTACAAAGGGTCTCTGGCTTTGGACACAGGTCTGTGAACCTCTTAACAATGTATATAAGATTGTGCCTCTGCCTTGTTTAGGATTAGTTGCCAAGAAAGTCCTCCTATATATTAGGTATACAATACAGTGGTTCAAATTTTTAAAAACAGAAAAAAAAGAATATATTACAAAATATTCATTATATTAACAATGGACATTTGGTTTAGTTCAGTGAGTTGTTATGAATAAAGATATTGTAAAAATTTACAACAACAAAAAAGTCCTCCTAACCCCAAAAGCTTAAGAACCTGTGGTCCCACTCAACTCTACCCTCCCAAGATTCTAAGACTGAGGCAAACATTTTCTAGGCTCTATGCTTTTCAACTTCCTCTTCAGGGAACACGGCTTCCTACTGTGATCAGTGTTCACGGTTAGCTCTCCACCCCCAACCTCACCTGTCTGCGGGATGGCCTCTCTTACTGACCCCCCAGCCTCACTCACCTGAGGGATGGCCTCTCTTACTGACCCCCCAGCCTCACTCACCTGAGGGATGGCCTCTCTTACTGACCCCCCAGCCTCACTCACCTGAGGGATGGCCTCTCTTACTGACCCCCCCAACCTCACCAGCCTAAGGGATGGCCTCTCTGACTGCCCCCCAACCTCCAGCAGGGTGCACGGAACTGCAATCTGACTCCGCGGTAGTGCCCGCAACACTTTAATTACAGGTACAGTTTCAGAATCCCAAAAGGGTTCCAAACACAATCAGAAACTTTCCTGGTCTTCGCGCCCGCGGGGACGAAAAGGGCTTCTGCTTTGCAGACCCCCAGGTGAGGGCTCGAGGGTTTTCCCCGAGCTCTGGGCAAGGTAGGGATGGGGGCGCGGTCCTCGCTGCGCCCCCGGCCCAGAGTTGCGGGGACCCTAGCCCATTGGCACCCGCACCCCCTCCACCCAACCCCAGAGGCGAAACCCGCGCCGGGTCTGCACCCCACACTCACCCTGCGACGCACCCGAGCCGCACGGCGAGTTGCCGCACACCCAGCACCTGCAGGGGCCGGGCGTCCCCGCTGCCTCCGCCGCCGCCGGCTCCTCACTGGCGCCCTGCGGCGCGTTGTCCGTCAGCGGTAGCCCGGGCTCTGGCACCTCCGCCGCCCCGGCACTGTCCACGGGCCGCATCGCGCGGCCAGCGCTCTCCCCAGCGCCGCGGCGACTAGCGCGGGGAGTAGCGGCTCCGCTGCCCGGCTCTTCCGGCCGGCAGCGGCGGCGGCGGGGCGCATGCGCGCGCGGCCCTCCTCCCCTTGCTGGGGACCGCGCTTGTCCTCCGCTGGCCTCTTACCTTCAGCTCCTGGAGCCTGCTGCGCAGGGGAGGTCGGCCACCTCTCTGGGCTGCGGCGGTGCACACAGCTGGACCAAAGGCGTCCACCCCTCTGCTGCAGTCTAGCTAAACTGGCCAGCAGCTTGGAGTCATCCTTCCCCAGGCTCAGTGGACCCTTTTCTGTCGTTGCAGAGAGAGCTACGCCCAAGGGTCTTGTGGCCTTCTTTTGGGGCGGGTCATCGGAGGTTAGGAGAGTATATATTTATTTATTTATTGGCGTGGCGCCGCATTCAGCCCCTCTGGTATACCCTGGAGACCTTGCCAAACACTGTGCCTTTGTCTCCTTGCCAGTTATCCAAGGAAGGTAGAATTTTAGGTTAAAAAAAAAAAAAAAAAAAAAAAAAAAAAGGAGTAGCACATAACCACAGGGAAAATATATTTGTAAGACTGGGACAGAACCCTTATGTTCTTTGTAACAGTAGACATTCATTATTGATCTTTTTTTTTCTTTTCTTTTCTCTTTTTCTGTTGTTGTTGTTAACTGAAACATACTAATTTGGTTAGATATAAGATTACAATAATCTGACATAATTGCACCCCGTAAAGTAAACAATGTATGTCATCTGGCCCCAGGGTCCCTCGGATTCACTAATAGGCTCTTTATGTTTAAGTAATTCTTCTTTCATCTCTGCTTGCTTTAAATGTGAAAGGACAGTGTCTGGGCAAGGATGAACCTGTCTAAACTATTCTAGGCCCAAGTGCAAGCAAATTACCAACCAAGAGAGTAAAGTTTGTCTTTACTCAGATATTTGCACGAAGTGATTGACAACTGAAAAACATTGGACTTGAAGTCAGGAATCCTGGGTTCTGGCTCTGATTCTATCCCTGAGTATGTGACGTCAAACAGTCACCACCTACAGCTTGAAACCTTGGTTACTTCATTTATTTAACAGAAATAAAAGATTTCCCTTCCTATTTTGCAGAGTTGTGCAAATGAAGTCCAATGAGGTGTGCAACAGCAGTCACCTGGAAAGCACTTTACTAGAAAATCCAGGTGTATTTTTAAGTAAGGTGAGCATATAATTGATCTTCTAAAACGGGGAACGCCTTTTTTAGAGTAAAAGAAGGAGCTTTTTCAGAAATTATGCAGGGCAATAGGCTGAAACTGGGATTGTCATAGACAAACTGGGACAAATGGCCACCTGAATTCTGACTTGGTTAGCATATAACTTTGCCTTGTCTTAAAAAGAATTAAAGGCTGCTTATAAAAATATATGAAACTGATTTTGTTGCTGGTGGTGGTGGTGGTATTTTAGTGGAGAGAAAGTGTAGGGAAGGGTGGTGAGGGTGGTAGATCATGATTATGAATGAAGTGAGAACCAAAAAGCTTCTCCAAACATCTAGAAATCAGGTGCAGTTTCACAACTTCATTTATTTGTAAGATTTAGATGTGCAGAATGTTTGAAGAATCCCTGTAATACTGTGACTTACAAGGGGTATATATTTGGTCATTCAGATATTTATTTGCTCTTCATCCATAGTTCTTAGCTCACAGCTGTCAAAACCCTTGGAATTTCCTGAGTGATAAGAGAAATGAGAGCAGCTTTTGTTATAATATTTGGTCTTTTGTCCTTAGTTCCTAAAATGGCTTCAGGGCCATAAAGGTGAAATGGGCACCTTGTTATTCATAACAAACCTCCTGCCACAACTGAATTTATGTTAATGAGGTTACTTTCTGGAAGCACCTAAGGATGGGGGCTCATTGCCAGGTGAATTAACCATGTGATTAGAGGGTTGGAACTTTCAGTCCCACCCTCCACCCATGGGGAGGGGGAAGGGCAGGGATTGAGTTCAGTCCCCAGCTGCCAATGATTTAATCGATCATGCCTATGTAATGAATCCTCCATAAAAACCTCCAAAGAATGGAGTCTGGAGAGCTTACTGTTGGTGAAAGCATGGAGATGTGGGGAGCATGGCTCTCTTGGAGAGCTCACAGAAGGCCTGCATTCTTTCCCCATAACTTACTTGCCTTATGGGTCTCTTCCATCTGGCTATTCCTGAGTTAGATCCTTTTACAATAAACTGGTGATCTAGTGAGTAAAACCCTTCTCTTAGTTCTGTGAGTGGCTCTAGCAAATTCATCAAACCTGAAGAGAGAGTCTTGGGAACCTCCAATCTATAGCTGGTGGATCAGAAGCACAGGTGATAGATAACCTGGACTTAAAAGTGGCATCTGAAGGAGTGAGGGACAGCCTTGTAGGACTGAGTCCTTAAGCTGTGGTGTCTGAGGCTATCTCCAGGTAAATGGTGTCAGAATTGAGTTGAATTATAGAACACCCAGCTGGTGTCTGAAGAACTGTTGTTGGTGTGGGGAAATCTCCTTCTGCCCACCCCCCTCCGCAGTAGAATTATGTCCAGCAACCCTATTAGTTTCCCTCTTCAAATAGTGAAGACAGTGGTTAGGAAGTCTAAAGAAGAAAGAATCAGATGATTTGAGCAAGAAGTACCTAGAAGAGAAAGAGAAGAAAATGGATACCACACCAGTATAGACTGGGGTGACTAAAGGGTGCCAGGATGATTTGGGTCTTGCACTTTATTTCCTCTACCCTCCTTCCCCTCTGCTGCTGGCATTGATGTATGAAAGGTATCTCACCATCGTTTTTCTTGTTTGCTAAACAAACAATAGCCCTGGAAACATAAAATCAACTGGTAAGAACAGTATGGACCAGACTAAGAGTCAGAAGACATGGCTCCAAGTTGCAGCTCCGCCCAGCAGAAGCATGGGATGGCTAAGTTTTTCCTTGAGCATTTCTAGGCTCTGGTGACAATGACTTAGAGCTGGTGAGAGGTGGGTTCCCCTACAGTGTGAAGGGTGGGGCAGAAATCCTGACTGGGGCATGAGGGGACCAGCTCCAAGCCCATTGCTAGTTTAAGTGAGGTTCTGCCTTCAAGGCAGAGGAGGCAAGGAGGAAGGATTGCTTTTGAGGTAGCTGGCAGCTAGAATGGAAAGGATTTGTGGACTTAGTATGAAGGAACATTGTTTCTGTAGGCGAAATCATACAGTGTTCCAATTGAAATTCTGCTTCTGAAGGAATTCAATCCTCTAGTGAGAACAGGGACTTTCACTATAATGCCAGGTAACCACAGTGGGGTGGCACTCCCATAGTTCTCGGGTTAGGAAGGAAGGAAGAAGGAGGCTGGAAGTAGGAGAGTGGTATGTTCTAGTTGTCCCATGGACAAGGAAAGGTGCAAGATCCTCATCATCCCGGTGGGTGTAGATGGAGACCTCCAGCTACTGCAGGGGAAAGGGTGGACTCCTGATTTCTGCCTCCATCTATATGCAGGGATGTTCCTATGCAAGACACTTGTGAATCAGGAGCTCTCTTCTCCTGGTATAGCTACCTGATTCCTATCGGACTGGTATCTTGGTACTGGTTTGAAAGACTGCTCCCCCCATTCCTCCCAAAAAGTTCATTTCTTACTCTTCACTAATGCATCTTATGATTTGGAAAATGGCAGTTTGTTCCAAGAAGTGAGGTCCAATTGTGTTTGGGGGGGAATCAGTGCTGTGGAACAGAAGATCATAATTCTAAATACCCTGATAAGTGAAAGAGGGAACAAGCAAAAAAGAGAGGTAGTTTAGCATTTATGTAGAGTAGTGTATTGGAGAGGTAAAAGAAACTTTTTGAATAGATGATAAAAACTGATTCTGGAAATAGAAGAGGAAAAAAAATGCCAGGATTGGTTCCTCAAAAAAGAATTCAACCTCATGATCCAGTAATTTATCTCATGATGTAGTAATTCCACTTCTGGTTATATTTTACCTAGAATAATTGAAAGTACGAAATCTAACAGATATTTGTACAACAATGTTCATAGCAGCATTATTCACAATAACCAAAAGGTGGAAACAGTCCAAATGTCTACCAAGAGATAGATGATAAACAAAATGTGGTGTATACGTACAATGGAATATTATTCAGCCTTAAAAAGAAATTCTGGGGTTGCCTGGGTGGCTCAGTCGGTTGAGCAACCGACTTTGGCTCAGGTCATGATCTCACAGTTGGTGAGTTCGAGCCCCGCATCAGGCTCTGTGCTGACAGCTTAGAGCCTGGAGCCTGCTTTGGATTCTGTGTCTCCCTCTCTCTCTGACCCTCCCCCACTCATGCTCTGTCTCTTTCTGTCTCAGAAATAAGTAAACATTAAAAAATTTAAAAAAAAAAAGAAATTCTGACATCTGGATGAACCTTGAAAACATTAACTGAGATAAGCAAAACTTAAAAGGGCAAATACTGTATGATTCCACTTATATGAGGGACCTAGAATAGTCAAATGCATAGAGACAGAAGATAGAATGGTGGTTATCAGGAGCTGAGAGGAGGAGGGAAAGGGGTGTTAGTGTTTAATGGGTACAGAGTGTCTGAGAGGATGAAAGTTCTGTGGGGGGATAGTGGTGATGGTTGTACAGCAATGTGAACTCACTTAGTGTCTCTGAACTGTGCACTTAAAAATGGTTAAATTGGTGGGGTGCCTGGGTGGCCCAGTCAGTTAAGCATCTTGGCTTAGGTCATGATCTTGCAGTTGGTGGGTTTAAGCCTCACATGGGGCTGTGTGCTGACAGTTTGGAGCCCGCTTGGGATTCTCTCTCTCTCTCTCTCTCTCTCTCTCTCTGTCTGTCTGTCTCTCTCTGTCTCTCTCTCTCTCTGCCCCTTCCCTGCTCATGCTCTCTCTTTCTAGGGAAAAAAAACAGTTAAACTGGTAAATTTTATGTTATTTATATTTTACCACAATAAAAAAAAGTTTTAGAAAAAAAAAGCCAGGGGAAAACTTTTCTGAGGGTGTGCAATAGACAGCTAATAAACCAACAATGTAGATCCAAAGTTGAAGTAAACCTGGGTCTGCAAACAAACTGAGGAGTGCAAGATACTTTCCCCTGTACTAGCCATGTTCTCCTTTCTTCAGTTTTGATTCATAATTATAGAGAGATGATAATATATTTTAAAAATTCCAGGCGCTCCTCAGTGGCTCATTCAGTTGGGCATCCAACTTCGGCTCAGGTAATGATCTCACATTTCTTGGATTTGAGCCCTGCATTGGGTTCTGTGCCTGGAGCCTGGAGCCTGCTTCGGATTCTGTGTCTCCCTCTCTTTCTGTCCCTCCCCAGCTCACACTCTGTCTCTCTCCCTCTCTCTCAAAAATAAATAAGCATTAATAAAAAATCCATAGTAGGATGGGGCACCTGGGTGGCTCAGTTGGTTGAGCGTCTGACTTCGGCTCAGGTCATGATCTCACAGCTTGTGAGTTCAAGCTCCGCGTTGGGCTCTGTACTGACAGCTCAGAGCCTGGAGCCTGCTTTGGATTCTGTGTCTCCCTCTCTCTGCCCCTAACCCACTCACATTCTGTCTCTGTCTCTCTCAAAAATAAATAAACATTAAAAAAATTTTTAAAAAATCCATAGTAGGAGGAAAAGAGGTAGCATAATATAGTGTGCTGTGTGCGCTTCTGAATTTTTTCCATCCAAGTATCGCTAATAGCTAAAAAAGTATGAACCTGGAACTATAAACTTTAATTTCTGGAGACAGAGTTTAAAGCCCCCATGAGAAATGGGAAGTTTCTTTTTTTCTTATTTTTATTTTTTAATGTTCATTTATTTTTGAAGGAGAGAGAGACAGCATGAGCAGGTGAGGGGCAGAGAGAGAGGGATACACAGAGTCTGAAGTAGGCTCCAGGCTCTGGGCTGTCAGCACAGAGCCCAATGTGGGGCTTCAACCCACAAGCTGTTATTAGATCATGACCTGAGCCGAAGTCAGACGCCCAACTGACTGAATCACCCAGGTGTCCCCCTTTTTTTAATGTTTATTTATTTTTGAGAGAGAGAGAGAGTCAGAGTGTGAGCGGGGGAGGGGCAGAGAGAGAGAGGGAGACACAGAATCCAGCAGGCTCCAGGCTCTGAGCTGTCAGCACACAGCCAGACATGGGGCTCGAACCCACGAACTGTGAGATCATGATCTGAGCTGAAGTCAGACCCTTAACCGGCTGAGCCACCCAGGTGCCCCAGAAATAGGAAGTTTCTTTAAAGTCCCCTGTCCCATCTTAGACATGTATGCAAATTTTCCATTCTACTCCCTAATATATTTATGTTTCTCTTAATGCCATTTTTCATGTAACTCATTCAACTAATGTTTGAGTGCCTGCACGGGACCACTTCCAGTTCCTAGCAAGGTAGTGGGGAACCGAACAGACAAGGCTATAGTCCTCTCTAGCATGGCGTGAGGGATGACGCAGAAACCAAAGAGGATGCGACCATTACCTAGCATGCAGAAGCCATGCCTCAGCGGTGTGTGTCTTGCCTAGCTTCCTGTCCCTCCCAGTTTGACCCCTTGGCCTGGGAATCAGGACACTGGGTTCAGTGCAGTTGTGCAGGTCTGGACACATCTGCTTGGCTCTCTCCATCTCCATTTCCTCAGCTTGGAAGTCACACGACTGGATCTCAAGCAGTCACCATTGGACAAGGGAGTGCCCCGCAGGCCTTGACACTGTAGGGACTTTCTCCTGCAGCTTCTTGCTTTCCTACTCTCATCTGTTCCCACGGTGCGAAAGGTAGCTCCAGTAAAAATGATTTCTGGCCCCTGCCACGGCCCTGAGGAACCTGTATCCTCCTGTGGGAACTTGCTGTTGGCTTACAAATTTCTTGGGAGTGAGGATGCCTGTGCTTTAAGACTTTGCCCTAGATGATAAAAGTACAACACAATCCACTTTAACCCCAAATTTGGATTCTACCCAGCTCTTATTATAATAATTGCTCTTTATCAAATGATCAGTATGCCAACCGCTATTAAACGCATGTCGTTTAATCCTTAGATGAACTTTACCAGGCATTTTTTAGCATAATGGTTAATACCAGGGCTCTTGGGGTCCACTGGTGGGGTACCCTTCTGGCCTCTTCACTTACCAGTTGTGTGACTTCAGACTAGCGACTTAGCCTCTCTGTGAGCCTCCATTTCTACATCTATTAAAAATGGGATAATAAAATGTATCCAGCTGCTATGAGAACGAAATGAGGTAATACGTGTAGAACTTTAGATAGTAGGTACTTTAAGAAATTGTGCCTTTTATTATCCCCATTTTACAGAGAAGAAAATTGAGGCTCAGAGATGATAACTTGCCAAAGGCATGCTAATAGGGAAGAGCAGAAGTAGGTTCAAAACCCAGGACTGTCAGGAGTCAAAGTCCATTGTCCCAACGACTTTACTCATCCAAAGGTCTTAATTGCCAGGATTGCTGGTTTCTGAGAGGATCTCATTAGGTCACGATCCCTTTTATGTTATATCCTGGCTTGGACCTTGAGGCTGTTACTGTGGCAACATCCCATGACTATGTTCCATACCATAGTGAAGCTGTGTGGTTTGTGTTAGGCTTATGGTGTCTGTCTAGCATCTAAACTTTCTTGGAGTAAAATGTTATGGAATGAAGAAAAGCAATTTTAATAATAATGATAATGGTGATGATAATGATAATGATAATAGACAACCTATTTCCTCATCAGCTTTGAGAACAGTCATGCTCCACTGGCCACAACTTCGATCTCTTCCTAACTCACTTCTGTTGTCCAAAGCTGGGTTCTTAGCTAGGGCCCTCAGGGATGGGGTGGGGTGAGAGCTCACAGGCAATTTGCAAAGTGAATAGGTACCCACCAGCAACGCAGACCTGATTTTAGTTTTTTCCTGCATCCTTTGACTATCCAGGGCACTCTACTATTTTCCCTGCATCCTGGGTCTGCTCTATTTTTATTTTCCCATTACTGGATCTTCTTCCAACTTTTCATGTTGCCAACAAAAAGGGCAAATATTAGTTTTTAGTAATATGAGGGCCAAGGAGGGAGAAGGCCTAAGCAAAGTGTCAGTGGGAATTCCAGTATTAAAGCATAAAGCATTTACTTTCAGACAAACAAGAGGTGCATACATTTGCATGCATGTGCATGCACACACGCATACACACGCATGCATGCGCACACACACACACACACACACACACACACACACACACAGTTCTTGGTTGCCACAGCCTACTCGAGGCCAGTACCAGTTTTCTGAAGCAGCAAGCGGTTTCACCTTCAGTGCTGGTGAGGATGGGAAGCACTCCAGAAGTTCCATCTTTATACAGATTCCGGTTTATTTGTTTAACCTTTCTACTTGCTCCAGCTGTACTTTATAAATTATAGAACTAGGTTTTGAAGTTCTATGCAATATTTAAAGCATGATAAAATTTTTAACAGTATAAAAGGGTATACTATGAATAATAAAATCGTTTCTCTCTTCCCCCAATCCCACTTCTCAGAGGCAATTACCGTAAACAATTTCTGTCTTTAACTCTTCTAGTGGTTGCTGTTAAACTCTTACATATTCCGGAGTCTGTAATTACTGATATGCCACTGTTAGATGATTTCTTTTTTTCTTCTTTGGAAGATGGAGAATTTTAGTTTTACTTGCCACTTCCTGCTTTCCCTAGTTCCTGTCATAACTTCTTGGCCAACCGGTGTCTGAACAAGTTGATATCTGGCAAGGTGGGGACATGTTTGACTTTCAGATAGTTGTCCTGTGTCAAGTCCTTATTATTGTCAGGCAGGCAATGTGCTAACACTATATTTATGATAATTTAATTAATCTCACAGCCATGCTAGTAAATAGAGATTGCTCACATTATACAGATAAGGAAATTGAGGTTTTGGCTAGTTATGTAACTTGCTCAGAGTCAGTTAATAACTGGTGGAGCTAAACTTAACCTGTACTCTCCAATACCTAAACTTTAATTCTTAACCATCATTATCCTCGAACAAAAAATGCTCTGAGGCCAGTCTAGTTCTGCCAAGGTGAATATTTCCTTCATCCTGTGAGTTGTGTGTGTGTGTGTGTGCACATGTACATGTATGTATCCACATTTATAGTATGTAAAAATAAAGTGTATGACAATTGTGACAGTGATATCTTAACAAACAGGAGAGAGGAAGTGGAGTGTTATAAGGTTCTTCACATATACATTTGTTTTCATTTTGTTCAAAAAGTCAGTTATCTTTTAAAGAGATTAAAAATTAGGAGAAAAATCTTTTAGATGTACTCGAGTACCATTTCTAGCACTCTTCATTTCTTTGTTCCAATCTAAGTTTTTATATGCTATCATTTTCCCTCAGCCTGAGGAACTTTTAAAAATATTTCTTGTAAAGAAGATGTGATGGGACATAATTCTGTCTTTGTCTGAAACATGTCTTTATTTCTCTTTTATGTTTAAGAGATGTTTTTGTTGGATGTACGATTATAGGTTGACAGTTTTTTCTTTCAATCCTTTAAAGATCTTGTTCTATTTTCTTCTGGCTTGAATTGAATATTCTTATCTCTGTTCTCCTGTTTTCTCTAGAAAATTTTTAAAAATGTTTGTTTATTTATTTATTTATTTATTTATTTATTTATTTATTTATTTATTTATTTATTTTGAGAGAGAGAGAGAGCAGAGGAGGGGCAGAGAGAGAGACAGAGAATCCAAAGTAGGCTCTGTCCTGTCAGAGCAGAGCCTGTCACGGGGCTTGAACTCACAAACTGAACCATGAGATCATGACCTGAGCCAAAGTCAGATGCTTAACTGACTGAGCCACCTAAGTGCCCCTTCGCTGGCAACTTTTTGTCAGTGATTTTTGTCAATATGCATTGATCTAATTTCTAGTTTTCTCTGTCTTCATCCTGCTTGAGGATCATTGAGCTTCTTGGCTCTCTGGGTTAATATTTTTCATTAAATATGGAAAATCAACAGCCATTATTTCATCAAGTATTTTCTCTGTTGCCCCCCCCCCATCACCCTAATTTTTGAGATTCTGATTATACAAATCTTAGACTGTTTGGTTTTATTTCACAGATCACAGAGATCATTCCATTTTTAATCCTTTGTTCCCTCTGGTTTGAATAATTTCTACTTCCTGTTTTCAAGTTCGCTTGTCTTTCTTCTGTAGTGTCTAAATTTATGTCAGACCTATCCAATTAATTTTTCATTTCAGGTATTATATTTTTCAACTCTAGAAGTTCCACTTGATTCTTTTTAATAATTTTCATTTCTTGCCTCATTGTGTTTTTGTCTTCCTCTAAGTCCTTGGACATATTTACAATAATAGTTTTCAAGTCCTTACCTGCTAATTCCATCATCTCTGTCATTTCTGGGTCTCCATGTTGAGATTGACTTTTCTAACTAACTTTTCTCCTAGTTATAGATTACATTTTCCTACTTCTTTGCAGGTCTAATGGTTTTTTGTTTGTTTTGTTTTTATTGGGTGATAGAGTCTAGATTTTATTGTCTTCCTTTGAGAAGTGTTGAGCTTTGTCCTGGTCTGCAGTCAATTTACTTGTGGATCAGTCGTATACTTTCAAAGCTTGACTTTAAGCTCTGCTAGAATGGATTTATAGTAGCTTTAACTCTATGGCTAGATTACTTTTATTCATAAGACCTGGACTTTCTGGCATCTCTAATGAACGTCTTAGATATTTAATGAGATCTCTCTGCTGTGGTTGATCGGAACGGAAAGGTCTCCCCAAATTTTGTGGGCTTTACAATTGTTCAGCTCATAGCTCTCTGAAGTTGTTCTTTCCCCCATAGTTTTTTTTTTTCTCCTAGACTGTGTGCAGATTTTTGGAGTTTTCCCTCTGCATAGTATCCTCCTTTCACATACTTCTCTGCAAATTCCAGCTCTTTTAGTCTCACCAAACTAAAATCTCTGTCTCCTCAACTAAGGAAGGCTGTTATTCTTTGGGTTCCTCTTCTCTGTGCCAGAATCTGAGTGCCTTTAAGCCTAAAGCAAGACAATTGTAAGGACTTACCTCTTTTGTTCCCCTTCTCTTAGAGATTATACTCTTGTATAGCCTGTTGTTCAGTGTCTAAAATAGATGTGTTTCATATTTTGTCCATATTTATCTATACTTTATTTATGGTGGGGGGGGGGCTAGGATAATACCAGTTACTCCATCAGAGCATGAGTAGAAGTCCTTTATTCTCAAGAGTTTTGATCTAATGAGATGAAGCTTCCTTTGGTGATAGTTGTGCTGAATGCTCAGAAATTTGAGATGGTCCTATCAGATAGCAAGGCCACTTTGGATAATGATTGCATGCAGATATGTAGTTATTAGCAACTACTTGTGTCTTCAGCCAATAAACCAACCAAGTCTCTCACACCTTCTGAAACCTACTGACTTCTTCCTTTTATTCTTTTTTCTTATTAGTTGATTAGCATAGGTTCAAATACTTGCTTTAAGGCTATACTTCTACTTTACTTGAAGACCTTATTCTTCAATCTTACTAGTTATCATGTAATATCATGTATCAGAATTATTTGTGTAAAGTAATAGTCCACTGGAATCTAGCCATCATACAGAAAAAGACACAAATAATGAGCGTACAATTCAATCAATGATCACAAATTTAATGTGCTCATGAAAAGAACACCCAGATCATGAAATAGAACATACCAGTTCTGCAAATGTCCTTCTTGTGCCCCTTCCCTATCACTACACCCCCTCCAAAGATAACTACTCTTCAGACTTCTAAAACTTATACATTAGATTTGTTTGTTTTTAAACTTCATATGATAACAATTTTACATATGCACTTGTTTCTGTGTGGTATCTTTCACTCAATATCATATTTGTGAAAGTCATCCTTGTTACTATATGTAGTTTTAGTTGATTTACTGTCTTTACTATATTACATTTTATGGATATATCATGTACCATTATCAATGTTGACTATTTTGAGGGGCATGGCCACATTTAGAACTATAGTATCTCTTGCCAATTTAACATATTTCCATTGGAAAGACTACTGGAACTGAGTTATCATAATCTGCATATATTGAACTTTAAAACTTAAATCCATAGTAATTCACAAATATTTATCAACTGTGTATTATGTGCCAGGTGCCAGGCTAGACACCAACACTGGGAGCTTAGAGGATTTTACAGTCTAGTGACAGGGGGCAGATGTAAAAGTAGATAATCACAATATATTGTAGTAATATGTTAACAAGAGCCATAACTATGACTTTGTTAAAATTACTTCAAATCATTCACTTTTTTAAACCTTCATCTTTCACAAAAGGTATCAGCCTGTATTAGAGGACCAATCTTCTGGAGTTCCCAGAGGTACCTTTATAGATAATTCAGACAGATTTAGAGAGATTAAAAAGAGAGTCATTCTTTTCAAAGGGTATCTGTTCAGTCAGTTGAGAAGATCCTATTATGCATCAAAGAAATGCCAATGCTATTCCCACAGGCTTTCCTTCCTCTGTGTTCCCCTTAAATGACCCTGGACCTTTGCATTTCTTATGTCCTCTCTCAACCAGTTCATCCATTCCCTGGACTTTACTGCTTGTATCTGTCCATGACCCCCCCATCTTTAACTCTACTCCAGTCTTCTCTTTGAACCTGTATTTAATTCCCCTGGTTTTTAACTACCTTTCAGGTACCTCTCAGGTCCCTGAGAACTGACTCCTGTCTTCCTAGTACTCTTCTCTCTCTCTTATCCTAGTGGAACCACTAACATTCACTCAGGCTGGAAGCCATTTTTGTCTCTCTCTCCCCCTTCTCCTCCACCTCCAGTCAGTCAGTAAAGCTTGTTAATTCTTTTTTCGTTAATGTTTATTATTTATTTTTGAGAGCAAGAGAGACAGAGCACAGCAGGGGAGGGGCAGAGAGAGAGGGAGACACAGAATCCAAAGCAGGCTCCAGGCTCTGAGCTGTCAGCACAGAGCCTGACATGGGGCTCCAACCCACAAACCGTGAGATCATGACCTGAGCCGGAGTTGGAGGCTTAACCGACCCAGCCACCCAGGCGGTCCTAAAGCTTGTTAATTCTACTTTGTAACTATATCTTGGATCTGTCCACTTTCTTTATTTCCATGGCCGCCATTATGATTTAAACTCCTGCTATTTCTTTTTGGATTGTTGCCATAGCCTCCTTCTAGATACTTCTGATTTCAATCTAATTCTTCGTATTCCTTTATTTTCCAAACTATGGTTTATTTTCCAAATCTTATCATTAAAAATCTTCAGTGTTACTCCATTACCCATAGTAGAGCTTCCCAAAACATGTGCACCAATTGTGTGTTACAGCAGATTAACAAATACAAATGGTGGCCAGGGTTGGGCCAAGTGTGTTGTCAGTCACAAGAAACCTCGACTTTTTATCCCAGTGTGCCATATGTGTTTTAATTTTCCATGTATGGCATGAATGGAAAGATTAGAAAGGGTGGGCTAGGGGCGCCTGGGTGGCGCAGTCGGTTAAGCGTCCGACTTCAGCCAGGTCACGATCTCACGGTCCGTGAGTTCGAGCCCCGCGTCGGGCTCTGGGCTGATGGCTCAGAGCCTGGAGCCTGTTTCCGATTCTGTGTCTCCCTCTCTCTCTGCCCCTCGCCCGTTCATGCTCTCTCTCTGTCCCAAAAATAAATAAACGTTGAAAAAAAAAATTTAAAAAAAAAAAAAAAAAAAAAGAAAGGGTGGGCTATAAGATTAGGTCAAAACTCCAGACACTTGTTGACTTCTCTAGTCCCCTCTCCAGCGCTCATCACCTTACCAATAATTGCCATTTCCTGCCACATGCCAAGCTATTTCATACCTATATCATTGCATAGAGGGCAAGCTCTTCCATCAACCTGGAATGAATCTATTCCTTTCACTAACTGGGAAACTTTTATACATCTTTTAAAATGTAATTCAATCTTTGCTGTCTTGGGCAGCCTTCTCTGAGTTTCCAGGATGGAGTTGGCCATTCCAGCCTTTGTGCTTCCACCATAGCTCATAATCTACCTCCATTATGGCATCATCACACAGAAGAACCTCTTTTGGTTAACATGTTTTTCTCCCTTGCTAGTTTGTAAATTGCTTGAGTCTTGTCATCTTTGTGTCCTCAGCATATGGCACAGAGGAGGCTTAAGAAAAGATTAAGTGAACTAAATGCAACATAATAGTTTATATCAGCTAGGATGGGGTAGGTTATGTTGCTGCAACAAATGACCATCAAATGACCATATAGTAGAACTTTATTTCTCAGTCATGCTGTAATTATTCAGATTGATAGATATTCCTTATCAACTCTGGGTCACCCTGGAGGATTATACATGCCCTTCATACACACACACACACACACACACACACACACACACACTCATTTTTTTAAAAACTGTGGCAATAACACATATTATATAAATTTACCATATTAACAGATGTGTACAATTCAGTGGTATTAAGTATATTCACAATGTTTTTAAACCATCACTACCATCCATAACATTTTTATCACCCCAAATGGAAATCCCACATCTATTAAACAGTTAAGCTCTATTCCCCACCCCTAGTCTTACCCCTCACTCCCAAGCCCTGGCAATTGCTAATCTGCTTTCTTTATTTGCCTATTCTGGATATTACATATAAATGAAATCATACAATTTGTGACTTTTTGCATATGGTTTCTTTCACATAGCATGTTTTCAAGCTTCGTTCATGTTGTAGCATGTATCAGTACCTCATTCCTGTTTTTGGCTGAGTAATATCCCATTATGTGTGTATACCACATTTTGTTTATCTATTTATCAATTTATGGACATTTGTTTCCATCTTTGACAATTTTCAAAAATTTTTATTTAATTTATTTTTTTAATTTACATCCAAGTTGGTTAGCATATAGTGCAACAATGATTTCAGGAGTAGATTCCTTAATGCGCCTTACCCACTTAGCCCATCCCCCCTCCCACAACCCCTCCAGTAACCCTCTGTTTGTTCTCCATATTTAAGAGTCTCTTATGTTTTTGTTCCCCTCCCTGTTTTTATATGATTTTTGCTTCCCTTCCCTTATGTTCATCTGTTTGGTATCTTAGAGTCCTCATATTAATGAAGTCATATGATATTTGTCTTTCTCTGACTGACTAATTTTGCTTAGCATAATACCCTCCAGTTCCATCCACATAGTTGCAATTGGCAAGATTTCATTCTTTTTGATTGCTGAGTAATACTCCATTGTATATATATATATATACCACTTCTTCTTTATCCATTCATCCATCAATGGACATTTGGGCTCTTTCCATACTTTGGCTATTGTTGATAGTGCTGCTATAAACATTGGGGTGCATGTGCCCCTTCGAAACAGCATACCTGTATCCCTTGGATAAGTACCTAGTAGTACAATTACTGGGTCGTAGAGTAGTTCTATTTTTAATTTTTTGAGGAACCTCCATACTGTTTTCCAGAGTGGCTGCACCAGTTTACATTCCCACCAGCAGCACAAAAGAGATCCTCTTTCTCCGCATCCTTGCCAACATCTGTTGTTGCCTGAGTTGTTAATGTCAGCCATTCTGACAGGTGTGAGGTGGTATCTCATTGTGGTTTGATTTGTATTTCCCTGATGATGAGTGATGTTCAGCATTTTTTCATGTGTCAGTTGGCCATCTGGATGTCACTTTTGGAGAAGTGTCTATTCATGTCTTGCCCATTTCTTCCCTGGATCATTTGGTTTTTTTGATACTTTATAGATTTTGGATACTAACCCTTTATCTGATATGTCATTTGCAAATATCTTCTCCCATTCTGTCAGTCACCTTTTAGTTTTGCTGATTGTTTCCTTTGCTGTGAAAAAGCTTTTTATTTTGATGAGGTCCCAATAGCTCATTTTTGCTTTGGTTTCTCTTGACTCCAGAGATGTGTTGAGTAATAAGTTGCTGTGGCTGAGGTCAAAGAGGTTTTGGCCTGCTTTCTCCTCAAGGATTTTGACGGCTTCCTGTCTTACGTTTAGGTCTTTGATCCATTTTGAGTTTCTTTTTGTGTATGGTGTAAGAAAGTGGTCCAGTTCATTTTTCTACCTGTCTCTGTCCAGTTTTCCCAGCACCACTTGCTGAAGAGACTGTCTTTATTCCATTGAATATTCTTTTCTGCTTTTTCAAAGATTAGTTAGTTAGCCATATGTTTGTGGGTCCATTTCTGGGTTCTCTATTCTGTTCCATTGATCTGAGTGTTCTTGTGCCAGTACATACTTTCTTGATGATTACAGCTTTGTAATACAGCTTAAAGTCTGGGATTGTGATGCCTCCTGTTTTGGTTTTCTTTTTCAGGATTGCTTTGGCTATTTGAGGTCTTTTCTGGCTTCATACAAATTTTAGGATTGTTTGTTCTAGCTCTGTGAAGAATGCTGGTATTAATTTTGATAGGTATTGCATTGAATATGTAGATTGCTTTGGGTAGTATTGGCATTTTAACAATATTTATTCTTCCTATCCAGGAGCATGGAATATTTTTTCCATTGTTTTGTGACTTCTTCAATTTCTTTCATAAGCTTTCTATAGTTTTCAGTGTATAGATTTTTCACCTCTTTGGTTAGATTTATTCGTTGCTTTTGGTGCAATTGTAAATGGGGTCAATTCTTAGATTTCTCTTTCTGTTGCTTCATTGTTGGTATATAGGAATACAAACGATTTCCGTGCATTGATTTTATATCCTGCCACTTTGCTGAATTCATGGATCAGTTCTAGCAGTGTTTTAATGGAATCTTTTGGGTTTTCCATACAGAGTATTATGTCATCTGCAAAGAGTGAAATTTTGACCTCCTCCTGACCAATTTGGAGGCCTTTTATTTCTTTGTGTTGTCTGATTGCTGAGGCTAAAACTTCCAATACTATGTTGAATAACAATGGTGAGAGTGGACATTCCACCTTTGACAATTTTGAATAGAGCTGATATGAATATTCATGTAAAATTTGTTTTAACACTTGTTTTCAATCCCTTTGGATATATACCTGGGAGCAGAATTGCTGGGTCATATGGTAATTCTATGTTCAGTTTATTGGGAAACCATCAAACTGTTTTCCACAACAACTACACCACTTTATGTTTCTTTCAGCAATATATGAGGGCTCTAATTTCTCCACAGTTTTGTTAACACTTGTAATTTTCCATTATTATTATTATTGTTATTATTATTATTATTATTGCCTTACATGCTCTCAATATGTTCACATCACCCTACTCGTATTTTACTGGACAAAACAGGTCACATGATCAGTCATGCCTAGCTTCAAGGTGGGTGGGAAGCACAGTCCTATCATGTACCAGAAGGAGGGGCACCAGGATATTTATGAATAACCCTAATGACTATCACACAGTTAATATCAAGAGATATGAGAGATTAGATCAAAATAACTCCCCCCCCAAATTAAAAATAAACCCATCATCTCTCTGCAAGTTCATATGCACAAATCAGGCCATTATCTCTTACTTAAATATTATAAAATTTCTAGGAGGAAAATGAGAGAATTGCTGTATAGATGTGAGCTAAAAGAAGAGGAGGAGGGAATATAAGCAGAAGGAAAAAAGAACAGAAACAAATGAAAAACTTCTAAAGTAGAATACCTTATTTTGTTAACAAATTATAAATACAATTTTGGAAAACCTACAAAAGCATGTCACTTTGAAAAAAATTTTTGATCTCTTCTTTTTAGTACAAAATACAGTGTAGCCAAATACCACACAAATTTCTGGTAAACTTTCAGCTTGAAGTTGGTACACCTCTCAATGGCTTCATGAGTAAATGCTGCAGTACATTTTGTGAAATAGAATAACCAAATAATCATTTTCTGATGATGCTACAAAATCAGTCTGAAAACTGTGAAAATAAAAATCTGCATGGAAAGATTTTCCTGAAAAGGAGCACTTCGTGTCAACAAGCTTCTGTTGCCCAGCAACCACTCCTCTGGAGTTCCCTTTTAATGGGTAATTTCAGCTGGCAGCTGGTACAACCTTGAAATGATCCTGTTTGTTTTCCTGCTCCCCGATATGTAGAGGTCACTACTGATAATAATGTGGCTGCTATTCATTATTTATCAGGAGTGTGATAAAATGGCAGAGTTGCCTCAAAATGCTCTTTTTATATCTTGACATTAACTCTGTGAATACAGTTGAGTCACGCTAGATGCACATTTCAAGGCCTAAGGATATTTACATTTTATTTTTGGTTTTTGTTTTTGAGAGAGAAAAAAGGTGCAAGTGAGTGAGGGACAGAAAGAGAAAGAGAGAGGGAGAGAGAGAAAGAAATGGGGCTCACCCGAAGTGGGGCTCACATGAGGCGGGGTTTGAGCTCACCCCAAGTGGGGCTGGAGCTCACCCAATGCGTGATCAAACTCACAAACCATGAGATCATGACCTGAGCTGAAGTCAGATGTGTAAACGACTGAGCCACCCAGGCGCCCAGGATATTTACATTTTAGAAGTATAAATGACCAACATGGGCATTGATGGAGTGATAAACACTGTTGTGCTTTGTCCAGTTTGTAGCTGTTCCATGAATAAATAAACAACTTTTCTTCAAACTGCCCAGGTTTGAATCTCAGCTCCACCAAGTGTGTTCTTATACCTGTTTATTAACCTTTCCATGATAGACCTGAATCATCTGTGAAATGCAGCTAATAATAGTATTTACCATATAACTTTGTGGGAATTAGATGATCTCATATAGGTAAAGTGCTTAGAATAATGTCACACACAGTAGCCAAATGTAATTGATGGCTTTGATTGGGGATTGTGTTCTCTGTTGACAAATCACTCTTCCTCTTGCACCCCTCCAAGACTGGGTTAGGCACCCCATGCCATGTGTCTTTCTGGCATGCTGTACTTCCCCATGGCTAAACAACACTTAAATAGAATTATAATTGTGTGTTTAATTCCCTGTGTCCCCCAGTAGCTAGAAGCTCTGGATGGGTAGATGTTTGGTCTGTCTTGTTCACCACTGCAACCCTATGTGTTAGATGACTTATTCATCTGATATGCCCCGAGCAAGGTAGTGTGAAGTTGCAGAAGCAGCCAACCTAACCCACTGGGGAACAAGGAGAGGACAGGGATTAGCTGAGATTTACTTTGGCTGAGATTTACAGGACTTGGCAGGGACTCCGAGAAGAAAATTGCTGAGTCATAGACATGCATTTTGAGAGGAAATAATTTTATTTTGAGGTCTTGCAACATTGCTGTTTGGACATGTAGCAGGTACTGCCACCAGAAAACAAAGGCACACAAATATTCGCTATCTTATCTTTGAACTTCCATTCTTGCAAGTAATGGATTCACTTGAAGTAGCTTCACAAAAGATGGGTGGAGGTGGGGCAGGGGGCGGGGGGGGGGGGATGTATGTAATGATATACGGAGGGTGTTTCAGAAGTCAAGGGTGGGCATATAGCTGGTGTCCTGCAGGACTGCCCTCAGGAGCTAAGACCACCCTCTCTCACACTTCAATCTCTTTCTTTGTGGAGCAGATGGTTCTATGATACCAGATCTCCCTGCCCATCTGCTTTTTTCTTCTCTTTCTTCACTTCTCTGTTCAGTGGAAGGAAAGTCTCTCACCTCCTGGGTTATGTGTCCCTCCGTTCCAGCTGCACCCTGAGAATACTTGCTGTTGCTTAGCCACCAAGCTTAATTTCCAGGGGACAATCTGATTGGTTCAGATGGAGCCAAATGTCTCCCTCAGTCTGATTTATCATTGCCCGGGATCATCTATTACAACAGGAGTCCACTTTCATGGAAGAGCAATTTACTGTGAACAGGGTCACTGAGAAATGGCAGATACTCCAATAGATTTCTATTAAAACAATGTAGTTCAAAATGGTTCCCAGTGTTATGCAAGGTTGGGTAAGGAAACTAACATCATGGAGTGTACAATACATCCCAGCTAACCAGAAACCACTGGTTTTTGGTAACTTTTGAGACATAAAATATGTTCCTTTAATGGCATAAAAATATACAAACAGATTCTTCTGGATGAAATTTTACTCAAAACGAACTACTACACTGGTCTCTGAAAACAAGAAGACATACTGCTCCTCCCTTTGCCTGGAACTCTCTTGATCTTGATCTAGTCTGGGGATGGTAGGTTGAGGAGGAGGTGGGATAGGAGCAGTGAGAGAACAGGAATAAACAAGAAATAATTTTGTTGCAGAAATGAACAAAATTCAGTTTTAAATGGATCCCTATGCCTTTATTTATGGCAGATTTCTAGAAAGGCCCATTTGATGAATCTTTTCCCCGCTTGGGAAAGAAGTGGTCATTGGGTGTCAGCAGGAATTCACTAGCTAAGTTAATCCTATTCACTTTTTGATGATTTACAAAGTTGGAAGATCAAAGCAATGCTGGAGATAGTATTACTGGATTTCAGCAAAGCAGGTAGAAAACAGTGGTCACTGGGAGTCAGCAAGAATCCTCAGTATTATTAGGTACTTTTACATGTGTTACTTCATTTAATCCTAAAAGTAACCCAATGAATGAAAGAAAGTTATATATACACTGAATGTCGGTTACAACCCTTGTATAATGTATATAGCTGAAGAAACGGAATTGTAGGCAGATATCACAATGCCTCTAAGGTTATATATGGCTGGTATATTAGCTAAAGACCTTGCAACTGCAAACAATACCTGAATCCCAGTATTTTAACTGTCTATTGCCGTGTAATACACAACTCCATGACTTAGTAGCTTAAAAGAACAACAATTTTATGTATTTGCAATGTGGATAGGGCTCAGTGGGGAAAGCTTATCAACTGGAACTGGAGCATCCATTTCTAAGATAGTTCACTCACATGGCTGACAAGTTTGTGCTGACTTTCAGCTGGGAGCTTCAGTTCTTGCTGTCGGCTGGTATGATGGTTAATTTTATGTGTCATCATGACCAGGCTAAGAGATGCCCAGATAACTTATAAAACATTATTTCTGGGTGTCTGTGAAGTTGTTTCTGGAAGAGATTAGCATTTATTTTATTTATTTTTGGGCTTTGTTGTTGTTGTTTTTTAGATTGGGGGGAGGGGCAGAGAAAGAGGGAGAGAGAATCTTGAGCACAGGCTCCACGCCCAGCATGGAGCCCTATGTAGAGCTTGAACTCACAAACCGTGAGATCATGACCTGAATGGAAATCAAGAGTTGGACGCTCAGCTAGCTGACTGAGCCACCCAGGTGCCCTGAGATTAGCATTTAATTGGTAGGCTGAGTGAACAAGATCACTGTCACCAATGTGGTTGGGCATCATCCATCAAGGGCCTGAATAAAACAAAAAAACATAGGAAGGACAAATTTGCTCTCTCTCTCTGAGCTAGGATATTCATCTTTTCCCACCCTTGGATGTCAGCACTCATGGTTGGACAATCAGACTCAGACAGGGAATTACATATTGGATCTCAAGCCTCCGGGTTTAGACTGGAACTATACCACCAGTTTTCCTGCACACCAGCTTTCCTGGGTCTCCAGCTTACAGATGGAAGATCATGGAACTTCTCAGCCTACATTATGAGCCAATCCTTCAGAATATATCTCTTTCTATATATCTCTCTATATTTATCCTATTAGTTCTGTTTCTCTGGAGAACCCTGACCGATGCAGCTAGGTTTCTTAGTTCTCTTCTATATGCCTCTTCTATATAGTTAGCTTGGACTTCCTTACAATACGACAGTCTCAGAGTAGTTGGACTTCTAGAGTGGCTGGTTCCCAAAAGTGCAGTGGCCCAAATCCTAAGGCTTAGGCCCAGCACTTGCACAATGTCATTTTCATCATAGTTTATTGGCTAAAGTAAGGCAGAGGGCCATCCCAGATTTAAGGAGAGAGACTGCAGAAGGTATGAATACTGGGAAGTATTACTCATTGCAGGTTGTTAAAGTAATATGCTAACCATACTGGGCTAGGGATTTTATTGGCTCACATTATTGGCAGGTTTAAGAGGTATAGCTGGCTTAGGCATGTCAATAATAAGGCACTCAAGTGAAGTCAACTAGAATATGTTTCTCTGCCTCTCACCTCTGCTTCCTCTGTGTCAACACCATTCTCACGCAGACTCCTTACTAATGATGGCAAATGGGCACAATAATTCTGACTTTTTTTTTAATTAAAATTTTTTTTAAGTTTATTTTATTTTTGAGACACAGAGAGAGTGAGCAGGGAAGGGACAGAGAGAAAGGGAGAATCCCAAGCAGGCTCTGCACTGTCAGCACAGAGCCTGATACAGCACTCGAACTCACAAACCATGAGATCATGACCTGAGCTGAAACCAAGAGTCAGATGCTTAGCTGACTGAGCTACCAGGCACCCCTGTATTTCTGACTTTCAAGGAGCCATGCAGGACCATGTATTCATCCATCCATGCACCAATCCTGTGACTGGGAAGATGGAGTATGCTAATTGGCTAGTCTGGGTCATGGCACATGCTATTGATTAACAACCTACCCAACAGTGTTTCCCATTGCCTGAAAGTCAGAAAAAAACTAATACTCAATTTTTCAGCTTCCTTTCTAGCTAAGTGTGTCCATGTGATTAAGTCTGGCTGATGAAGTAAAAAAGGAGGTTGATCTTTCAGACTTCCAGGGAAGATTTTTGTTGAGAGCTTAGCTAAGCTGCCTCAGCATCTATTTTGTTTGGCCAAATGAACTGTAGAGACCTTAAACTAACATTAGCTTCCTCATGCAAGCTCTTATCCCAGATAATGGCCCACAGAGTCCTAAGTAAATGTAAATTCCTTACATTTAAGGAATGACTTATGCAATTACCTTTGTGATAAACAGTCTCCACCTCCTGGGGCCTTCCCCTTGTGCCCTCCCTCTTAGGGAAGACCCCTGTGGAACTTACCAAAACCCTGCTCTTTTTGGTTTGAAATGACTAAATCTGGCCTTAACTTGGAATCTCCAAAGCACTGCACACATAGACCCTCATAAATGCATGTGCCCAGGTCCTGCCTCTCTCTCTGCCTGAACCCTGCTTTGACTTTCCTGTGGGTCCCTCAAGACATGCAAAATAACTTCCTCTAGTACCTGTGACTAATAAATCTTTTTCAATTATTTTGTGGTCTTTTGTCCAATCCCAGCTCACCATCCAGCATCCTGGGGTTTATTTAATAATTATTATTTTACCAAAATCATAATCCATTCTCCCCTGATTAAAAGGAAAACACCAGTTTTCCTATATGAATACCCCACACCCCACCCAGCTACTTCCTGCTCTGACACTGGAGTGTGAGAATGTCAAGACAAGTGTGGCAATGAGGAAAAGGCCAAGAGAATCTCAGAGATGCAGAACCAGAGTTGACACTGTTCAACCACTGCTCCAAACCATTAACCTCCTACACCTATACAGCAAACATCTTTATAGTTTCAAGTCACTTAGAATTGAGTGTACTCTTGCTGAACTGGATGGACTGAAAGCATAGGAGAGGTGCTTCCCAAAAGAAACCAGAACTGTTACCAGAAGCAGGGGAGAGAGTAAATGCTCAACAGGTAAAAGATGTCCCTTGCATCTGGTAAGTCCTGGATCTAGGAACAGGTCTCAGGTTAGTCTGCCCTCAGAGCCCCCATGAAATCAGCATTATTATACTCAGTTTGCACCTGAAGAAACTGAAGCTGAAGGAGATTGAGAGATTTTCTCATTGTCATTCAACTGGTTAGTGGCAGATCTGGGAATACCACCCAGTTCTGTGGATTTTGATGTCATTGCTCCTTCTATGAAGTAGGACAAAGCAATAGGGATAACATTACTTTGATAGAGAATTAAATTCTCGAGCGATTTTGACAGGATGGAACAATGAACTATGTCTTAATAGAATGTGAGAGAAAATGACTTAGGAATATTAATTGTAAAATCAACATGTATCAACAGGGCAATGTGACAGCTAAAATAGTCGATGTGAAGGATGTGTTAATTTTAAAAATAAAAGTGCCAGTTATTTTACCAGCAAAAAGTGGCTTTATTTGGGAATTGCTGAGAATTGCAATCTGGGACAACCAAGAGGTGGCAAAACCACAGCCAAGTCCAGAGAACAAAAGAAAGGAATGGCTTTTTATAGAGGAAAGAGGGGAGTTAGAACAGAGGAGAGTTAGGAGGTGCTGTTATAATGTAAATGCCCATTGGAATAAACTGGGAGCTGGAAGAACAGTGACTTTTCCTTGGCTGAGCTCTGGCTGTCTTTCATTGGCTGGGCTGTTGCCAGGGTAGGAAGAAATTCTCCCTCCTCCTGCTGGCATAATAACATAGTATGGATGTGCAAGGTCTGTCTCTTCTTGTTGGGTCTACAATGATGAGTGGGAGGGTGTGAGAGCTTCTCTTACCAAACTTCTGACTCCATTCTAAAAGATGTGTCCAGGGGCGCCTGGGTGGCTCAGTCGGTTGAGGCCGACTTCGGCTCAGGTCATGATCTCGCACTCCGTGAGTTCAAGCCCCGCGTCGGGCTCTGGGCTGACAGCTCGGAGCCTGCCGCCTGCTTCAGATTCTGTGTCTCCCTCTCTCTGTCCCTCCCCATTCATGCTACGTCTCTCTCTGTCTCAAAAATAAGTAAACATTTAAAAATAAATAAATAAATAAAAGATGTGTCCATTTATTAATTTTCAGATATATGTACAATTGTCGTATTTGGTTACTATATTAATTGTTTTTAGCTGCATAACCAGTTATTCTCAAAACTTAGCAGCTTAAAACAAACATTTAATATTTCACATTTTCTGTGGGTTGGGAACTAAAGACTGGTTTCTGGGTGTTTCTGGCTCAGGTGCTGATGAGGTTGTAACAAAACTTTGGCCAGGGCTGTGGTCATTTGAAGGCTTGACTGAGGATCCCCTTCCAACATTGCTCACAAGACTGTTGACTGGAAGCCTCAGTTTCTCACCACATAGGCCTCTTCATAGGGCTTTAGAGTTTCCTCATGACAGAAGCCGGCTTTTCCTGAGCAAGAGAAAGAGCAAGCAGGAAACTGTGGTGCCTTTTATGAGTTAGTCTCTGAAGTGCTATTCTGTCACTTCTACTTTTTCCCTATTGGTCCAGCTAATATTCAAGGGGAGAGTCGCACCTTTGAAGGCAGTGTCAAGGAATTTGTGAACCTATTTAAACCACTCATTATTACCACTGGCAAGACCATACATGAAGCATTTTACATGATTCTGAGAAGCAACACTTAAGGGAAGCATATAACCCTGTAGTTTTTCTTTATAGTACCTATCATGGTTGCAATATTTTTGTATTAATTTATAACATTCGTCTCTCCTCCTGGACTGTAAGCTCCATTAGGACAGAAATGTAATTTGTTTTTCTCATCTTATTCTCAAGATGTGATTTACTGCTTGGCACAAAGCAAATACATAAATAAACATTTGTTGAATGTTGAAAAAATTCCCCAGACAAAGGTGAATCTCCATGCTACATGAGAAATAGTTGGAGTAAATTGAGACTTAGCCTGAGAAGAAAACACTCACTGGGGAACATAAGAGCTTTCTTCAAACCTGCAAAATGGAAGAGATTCATTATGGACACCTCCAAGGGAGGCAGTTGCCATTGACTGGTGGAAACTCTAAGTTGGCAAATTTTACCTGACTGTAGGGAACAACTTTGTAGCAACTAGGAACATTTTATAATGGATAGAATGCTTAAGGAGGGAGTAAGTTCTTTGAATGCCTGCTGGCAGATCACTTGTTGGGAATATTATGGAAATAATGGATACATTAGATACGATGTGGAATCAGATGACTTTTATGGAATTCTGAGACTATGTGATTCTGCAATCTTAGATGTATGCTATTTACCTAAGTTTAAAATGTTAAAACAGGGGCGCCTGGGTGGCGCAGTCGGTTAAGCGTCTGACTTCAGCCAGGTCACCATCTCGCGGTCCGTGAGTTCGAGCCCCGCGTCAGGCTCTGGGCTGATGGCTCAGAGCCTGGAGCCAGTTTCCGATTCTGTGTCTCCCTCTCTCTCTGCCCCTCCCCCGTTCATGCTCTGTCTCTCTCTGTCCCAAAAATAAATAAACGTTGAAAAAAAAATTAAAAAAAAATAAAAATAAAAAATAAAATGTTAAAACAACCAATCAACCAACCAAACAACTATCAGCCTGTCCCCTGTGGTAGGCATTAGTTGCTTCGCTTATCCAGCATGTGTTGCTACTTCTTTTTGAAAATAATCCTACCTTTGTTTTCAGGGGCTGCTCCAACGGCCAACCTTATGATTTTAGTGGGCACTGCTAATCAGAGTCCTCTGTCTCTTCTCTCCAACTAAAGTAGATATATGACCCGAACAGATCAGTGTTCCCCAAGAGTTTTTCAATTGGAACTAAGGAAGTAAAATCTGTTGTCTCTGGGGTCAGAGTGGGAAGCATGTGAACCTGGGAGATGCTGGCATGAGTATTCCAACTGCATGAGTGAAGTGAACCCAGAGAGAAGATACAGATGCTGATGGTGAGATGAACTTCAAGTTCCTGTGCCAAATGTTTTTGAGACTCCATGTTATGCCTGCTCTTTCTAGTGTTTGGTTTCATGAGCCAGTAAAGTCTCTGTTTTGCTCATAGAAGTTCAAATTGCATTTCTGTTACTTGTGATAAAAATCCTGATCAGCTGCCTCTCCTTTTCCTTGACTTCTCTATTCTGTTAATGATACTCATCGTTACAAAGCTGTGAAATCTCCAAGACTTCTTTCCCTTGCCTCTGCAAGTGCTGTCAGTACCATGTCCTGCAAATTCATCCTTGACCTTGCTATGAACTAAATGTCCAAAAACATTGCTTTGGACAATTACTTTTTTCCCCCCAAACTCCCAGAATACATGCAGTTAGTACATAGTCTGAGCAGTTAAATGCTGCTCAGACTATGGAATGATAAAGTGAAAGTGTTCACAGGATGTCATCAAACTATTTTGCTGATTTTTTCTAATAGGTAATTTTCTCTTCCTTGAATGACCTTCTGCCTGCTGCCTGCAAGATTCTCACCCTTCCTTCCAAATTGAGATTAAGTCCCAACTTCTTTATGAGGTTTTCCTAAGCGTCCACCTGCAAGTCAAACTCTCTCCTCCCTCCTCAATTTTGGAATAATTTGTCTCCTCCAGTCATTTGTTAATTATATACAAATCTTCTATTATTGTGGTTTGTCTATTTCTCCATTACATTGAGAACTTCGAATGTGATGTGTGTCATATGTATCCTTTTACCTCTCACAATTGCTTGTACAGCACTAACTTGCTCACAATAAGCTTGTTCATTCATTTAGCAAATATTGCTTGCATATATGCTATGTTTCAGGAAATATTCTCAGCTCTGGGGATACAACTGTAAATAGAACAGATGGGAAAATTCTACCTTTGGCAAGCTTATATTCCAGTAGACCACAAACAAAACAAGTTGTCATGAACAATTATATATTATTGTCATAAACAATTAAATATTATATACTGTTCACTGTCACGAACAGTACAAAATAGGTCTACTCTGAATCAAAATCATAAAGACAAAAACATACAACTTTATTAAGCTATGATAATTATTATAAACTACACATAAATTAATATAATAAATAACTAAAGCAGATAGTGAGTTAAATAGTGATAAATACTGAGGTGAAACAGAGCAGGGATTGGGTTGGGTGTGGTGGGGAGTGTTGACAAGTGCCCAATAAATATGTATTGATTGATCTTTCCTCCTCAGATATTTCTTTAAATTATTTTACCAATTTTGCAAATTTATTTGATGAAGTCAAACCTCCCTTTCCATAGCACTCATGGAATCTGTTCATTTTCAAATATTTCCTCTATTCATTTAAAAATTAATTTTTAAAACTATAATCATGTCCTTGACATTTTATTAAATGTATCCTTATTGACCCTAAGATCCCAAAGAGCAAGTGTTGCAAACTCAAATGCTCCCAGGGCGTGGCTGTAGGGCAACAAGGAATGGGGAGATTTATGTTCTTGCCAGGCAGGATTGCAGGCCCAGTGTTGCCAGATTTTCCAAGTGAAACCAGAAATCAGATGTTTAAATCTGCTAACTAAACACATTTAAAAATACATCATACAGGACAAACAGGACAACTCTCATCTGAATCTGGCCTACAGGCTTCCTCTTTGCTACTCTTGCCATAATTTGCCTACCCTCACCAATTCTACATTGCTGATTCCTATTTTGGGGAGCAGGGGGCACTTGCCTTAATCAAAAGACTAGATGTTATTGATATTATTTTGCACAAATCTGGCATTAATTGTCAGTAACTCCTGTATGGACATAATGGCTATAGTAACATAGCCAGCTTGTGTTTCCTATTAACACATTTCTATTACTCAGTCCAAGTTTCCTTGTCATGAAATTGAAGAGTCGGAAGAGAGCTTGCAGGGGTGGGGTTGGGGGTTGGGGTCGGGAGTAGGAGTGCCCTCTGTCTCCGGGCTGAACGTCACCCTTTGACATCCTTGCAGCAGTCATTCAGGCAATCCTGAGCATTGCCACAGGCAGGCCGTTCTGTCTGCAGCAGACCCCCAACGATGGCCCTCCCTGAACACACATCTCTATGTAACACTTGCAACTCACCTGTAGTGATTCTGAGCTTGTTCTGAACAGTACAAAATAGGTCTACTCTGAATCAAAATCATAAAGACAAAAAATAGAATGATGGTTGCCGGGGGCTGGAGGAGCAAGGAATGAGGTGTTAGTTGATGAGTACAGAGTTTCAGTTGGGGAAAATGAAAAAGTTCTGGTGATGGATGGTGGCATGCAGATGGCTTCACAACAGTGCGAATGAACTTAATGCCATAGAACGGTACACTCAAAAATCATTAAAATGGTAAATTTTATGTTATATACGTTATACCATAATAAAAACAAATAGCTCTTGTGAATGAATAGAATAGGCTCCTATCCATGTGTGGTATTTTAGAGTTGAGTAATATTTATTTTTATATTTATTCTATTTAGTTAATCAATCAATTAATTAGTTAATGGGGGGTGGGAAGGAGGGGAGGGTGGGTGATGGGTATTGAGGAGGCCACCTTTTGGGATGAGCACTGGGTGTTGTATGGAAACCAATTTGACAATAAACTTCATATACTGAAAAAAAATAATTAATTAGTTAATTAATTAATTTTTAAGTAGACTCCATGCCCAACGTAGAGATTGAGAGTCACATGCTGTACCAACTAAGCCAACCGAGGGCCCCGATATTTTATTTTTTATATTTATTTCATATTTATTTTTATCTAAGACCTGCCCTATTACAATGCTAATACTCATAAAATAAAATAAGTGAACTCTCTCTCACATGGCGTGATGGTCTGCCAATGATTGACAAACAGTGAGATAGTAGACCTGGAAATGAGGTTTGCAGGGGTGCCATGTTCCAGATGCAAGCCAGGGAGAAGGGAAAAGGAGAGAAGCGTGGATTGGAGGAAGGAGACAAGCAGAAAGAAGTGAAATAGCTAAGAATGGGAAATGCTAGGTGAATTGGACCCAGACAGAGGAAGAAAGAGGCTTACGAGAGTTACATTGGGCCAAGCTTAGGAGCAAAGGATGAAAGAAAAAGGGAGAAGACAAAGAAGCTGGACTTCCTGTTAGAAAGACCAGACCAAGGACTGGGACTCCAATTAAGCAGGACAACCTTGGAGAGATGTAAGATACCAGGAAAATCAGACTTTATAAAGTGAACTATGTCAGGCTGGATTTGTGAAGGAAGCCATGTAAGTATAATTCTCTCCTGCATACCTTTTGGGGCCAAGCCTTCCTTATTCTACAGGAAAGTTGTTGTATGTATGTTGATAGAGTATGACATCATGAGAAGCTGGGATACTAGAAAGATGTGTGGGGGCAAGGCTAGAGGTTGAAATCTCAATAGAATAAGACCCCTTAAGAGACTATACATAAAAGGACATTATAGGGCATTATGTAAATGTAAGGTATTTGTCAGGGTTCTTGCAGGAAACAGATGGCAACCTAATCTGTTCCGTCAGGATTAAGAGAATCAACAAGGGATTATCAATAGTAGAAAGCCATTACTACCCCTAGGCCTGACAAGGCAAAGGAAGGAATGGTATTAGTGGATACCAGTAGGAGAAAAGCTGCCGACATGCCGTGGTCTTCAGTAGAGGAACATCCCCTCTGCTAAACCAGAGCCTGACAAAAAGACAGCTGAGGGAGCAAATACCTCTCTTTCCTCCCATCTTCCGATACCATTGGCTGACCCAGATGATAAATCTGAGGGCACATGGGCCCATGTATTACAGCTTTTAGAGAACAGAATTTCAGGACCACATGAAGATAGAGAATAGGAAGAGTGGATCTGGAGGGGCAAATGGAGACTATCCATCATAATATTAATATAAGATGGTATTTAAGACACAAGAAGCCAGACTGTCTGGGCTTGAATGCTGGCACCACCACTTAGTAGTGATATGGTCTTATCAAGTGATTTATCCTAAGATGTGGCAGATATAGATGGCTGGTTGATTAAGTAGTCATTCCCAACACCCTTCTTGCTTGCTGCCTTCTACAAAAGATCAGGAAAAGTTAAATTCTCACTGTCTCACACTCTTTCTTAGCCGGGAGTGACCAAGGGGGACACAGTTCTGGTCAATGGAACACAAGTAATAGAAGTTAATGGGAGAGTTTCTGGGAATCTTTGCTTTTCAAATAAAATGGCAGATGGAGCCAATGCCCCCAGCTTCCTTTTCTATCCCCAATCTTGCTGAACAGACATGATGCCTGGAATTGGACAATCATCTTGTGATCCTGAGGGAGAAACCTAAATAATCTCCAAGACAGAATCCCAGTATCACAGAGCCATTAGCCAGTGCCAGCGGGCAATCATCCCTGGACTGGTGTTGAGGGAGACAGGGGAGTGGGAGGAGAAGGGAGGGGGAAGGAAATTTATTGAGCCATTGTTAATTAAGTGTTCAGTTATTTGAAGCCAAAAGCATTTCTAACTTGTACACTAAGCCTCAGTTCCCTCATTTTAAAAATGCCAGTATTTATTTTACAGTATCATTGTAAAGATGAAGTAAGGTAAGAATAACTGACACTTTTATAGCCCTTGAGATGTATCAGGCATTGTTTTGAGCACTTTACATATGCAAACTCTTTAAAACTTCACAAGAACTCTATGTGGTAGGCATTATTGTTGTCTCCATTTTAGAGACAAAGAAAGAGAGATTAAGTCATTTGACAAGTCATATAACTTATAATTGCTAGAGTCAGTATTGGAACCCAGGTAGCCCAAATCCAGGCTCTGTGCACTTATAAAGCACTTAGCGTGATAGCACAGAGTAAGCATCCAAACATGTCAACAATAATAACGTTGGTGATCATTGGGATCATCACAGGGATGCACAGAAAAAGATGCAGGGGGACTTGTGTTTGGTGGCTTGGAGGCTGGTTCTTTTCCAGTCTAGTTTGAAAATGGAACTGTGCACCTGGAATAAAATCACTTAGAATGCCAAGTGAAAAACTCAAGGAGAGGAAGGACTTAAGGTAGGCAAACCAGGAGTTCTGGGGTCAGCTTTTGAAGACATTTCAGAAGCTACCCCATGATTCTTTTCCTTAGGTCTTTTTTCACACTCGTGTCTCCATTTCCCAGTGGCCATACTCCTACCCACCTGGAACCAGGATTTCCACCCCCCTGCTTTTCCTTCCAAATTTTCCTCTCCAAGAACCAGGAACTTTTCTTTTTCTTGGTCAAAACATGTCAAGCATTTAATATCAAATTTGGCCAGTAGGTGTCAGCATCTATCTCAAAATCGGCGATCACTTAGCCCATCATTACATTTAAACTCAAAGATTCAAAATATGTAAAATAAATTAGTTTCCTACTTTCTTAATGCTTAGAAAGCTGCAATTCCATTTTCAAGCTTCCATTTTGCTAGATATCTGCACAGAGATTACAGTTTAAACATTAAAAAATGTAGGGGAAGAGTTTGAGGATAGAAGCTGCCTGCTTGATGATTCTCTCCCTCCCTCCCTCCCTCCCTCCCTCTCTCTGTCCCTTCCCCCATTCACACTCTCTCACTCTCTAAAATAAAAATTTAAAAAAAAAAGTCTACTTGATTTTGGCTCAGGTCATGATCTCATGGACTGTGGAACTGAGCCCCGTGTGGGGCTCTGCACTGTCAGTGCAAGGCCTGCTTGGGATTCTCTCTCTCTCCCTCTCTCTCTGCCCGTCCCCACTCTCTCAAAATAAAAAAAAAAAACATTTTTTTTTAAAAAGTCTAGTCTAGTCTAGTCCAGTATAATGGGAAGCTTTGATTTCACATCCAACTCAATGCTCTTTCCCTCCTCCTCAGCTTGGGTATGACCAAGGGACCGGCACTGGGGAAAGAGAATCCTCCTCCTTACTCTGCTTCTGTATCCACCAGGATTGGATAAGGCAGAGCAGGGACTACCGGGAGAAAACAAAAACCTTTGTGGGGATAGAGGCCCTTCATGATCTCTGTACTGCACAGATGCTGCACATTTCATCAGCCAGAACTAAGCACATCTAGGTGGAGGGACATGGGAAATGTAATCTTTATTTTGAATGACCATTCACCAAAGGCAAGATGACCTCTTCCAAAAGAACCCTTTCTGACTACCACCCTCAGCCCCTTCTGGGCTAGGATCCTCTCACCAGCAGACAGCTGCCTACCCAGGGTACCAGTGACAAGTCTCAAGTTCTACTATTTTATGTGGAGTAGGTTAGCACAGAAAATGCAAATATCCTTACCTGAGAAGACTTGGCATTCCTCTAGGGTCATTCTGCTACTCTGGGAATAGTTCTACTCTAGATTTAGGCTGTAGGAAATGATAACAGAATGGTAGCGGGATCCGTTGGACTCCTTTCAATCCTTTGGCTATTCTTAGCACCTATTTTCCTCAGCTTTAGGGTTTTTCTGACCATTCTAACAGTGAAAGTTCCATTCAATATCTTGTGACCCAAAGTTTTCTATGTAAATATCAGATGTGGCAATGAATCAAGATCAACTAAATGAAAGCAAAGGCTCTTTACTTAGAGTTTGCTATGTGGTCAGAGAGTCAACCACTGTCCTTTGTGTTTTGGCAGAAGCTCAAAGGCAGATGGAAGAGTGGGATAGCTTTTCAATGGAAAAGAAGGAAGGCTTCAGGTTTCTCTAACTGAAAGCTGTTAGCTTGAGGAAGTGTAGGCTGCCTAGTAAGAAATGGAACATCCTATGTGATTGGTTAGGGATGAGGGATGCAAGTTTGTTTTTCTCCAATTGGTCCTCTGGTAAAGCTGCTTCCTGAGGAACGTGGTGGAGGCCTTCTCGGAACAAAGGAAGGTAACAAGCAACATGGCCCAATCAATTCCTATACATGCATGCATAACTCTGACACTTTTAACTTGGACTGTGTCCAATCAGACTATATATCACAATATATGGGAGACAAAGAAGCAGAAATTGCATAAAGGTCTACACCCCACTGCACTTGGGGCTCAGTTTTTCGGGTACGAACCCACTGAGCCCATGCTGGCAGAACGAATAAAGCTGCTTCCAGGAAAGAAGAGTCTTGGTGTCCCATCTCTGTATGCATGAGAATCCTGCTATAGTCCTGTTGTAAATAGAGACAGAAATTAGGGAAACTGTTAATTCTTAATCAAGTCCTGGCCATTTGGGGCTGATTATTACAGAAGTTAGTGTTTCACTTCCTGGATTTTCACTAGAGATAGCAATCTGGCTTCCTGCAAATCTAACAGTAGGCTGGCTTCTTAGTCTGTTTATTGTAGAAAAAGGGTTGGTTTCCTGAACAAGTTGTTTTGGGTCATAGTTCTGTTTTTATATATGGTTTGGCCATTGTTCATATATTCAGTCTCTCAGCAGCAAGCAGTAAATTTGTCTTTGCTTTATCAGCTATGATAGTACCTCACATTACTATCAAGTTTTACAAATTATAAAGTGCACTAATGTGTATCTCCAAGACCAGTAAGTATAAAAGTCCTGCAGGGGTGGTTCTGTTGGTCAAGCGACCAAGTCTTGATTTCAGCTCAGGTCATGATCTCACGGTTGTTAGATCCAGTCCCAAGTCAGGCTTTGCGCTGGGCATGGAGCCTGCTTAGGATTCTCTCTCCCTCTCTCTCTCTGCCCCTCTCCTGCTCACTCTTTATTTCTCTCAAAATAAATAAATAAACTTAAAAAAAAATCCTGCAGGACATTGTTATCTTCATTGTAAAGCTGAGAAATAGGCTCAGAAAGGTCAAACAACTCTTGGACTCTCCACTATCACAAAACTGCTAAGGAGCCAAGTAGTGTGGTGACCACTCATTCTGATTTTCCCAAAGAAAATTTCTGTTCTTTAGTCCTGGTCTGCCACCTAGTTAGCACCTGCTCTTACTATCAAACTATCAGAATGTGCCCCTGGTTTGAATGATAAATGATCTAGTCACTTCATCCTACCCAGCTGGGACTTGAACATATGACTTCTGAGTTCCAAGACCTCTATTGCTCTGTTTACTGGGTTTTATTAACCCCGGTCTCCTTAGTCATGGTCTCTCCCACCTCCAGGCCTTTGCCAAGGCCTGCCACTCCGTGCACTCCAGTCCAGTGATTTGTTTAAACAAAAGTTCTCCTTGAAGTCTGTTCCTTTTTCGATGGGTTGATGAGAGTCAATCACAACAGGTTCTGTAAAGTGATAATTAGCAAAATGAAAATAGAAATGTAAATATAGGTCTTGACATTTAATAGCCTAATGTCCCTTAAGGAATCAGCAGCAGCAGCTTGAATGTTTGTCATAAACACTATGGAAAGATAATGTGCATTAGTGTCAATGTTTAACATCTCACCCAGAGCAATTTTTACTAACCTGAGGCCCCTGAACTGTAAAAGCTCACTGAATCCTTTAAAAAACAAACAAAAAACCCAAAAATTGTGTAAATGAACCAGTTACAAACCCATTCAAGATTATTTTCCTTCATCAGTACTTGGAGCAGAATGTCAGTGTATTTTCTGCAGTCAATTAATTCAGCTTTTCTTAAGCAGAATGTCTGATTGCCTTAAGCAACCCTACAGAAAGGCTTTTTGTTCTAGAACAAAAGGCTGTCTGCATAGTTTATGTTAATATAAACCCGCAGGTGGCAAACGACTGCTCTTTGGAATGAAGGCAAATGGCTACTTTGAGACCATTGAGATGCAATAGGGCACTTGATTTGAGAAAAAAGAAACTATGGCAAGAAATAAATTGGTCAACCCTGGTTCCTTTGTGAACCTTGGGGTCTCAGGCCCAACCACTCTCAAAGCCCTCAGCCCACCCCCCATTCTCCTCTCTGTGGTGATCCTTGAATTAATAAACTCTGCTGGGAAGGTGGATCCTTTCAGTTGGTGTCAAACCACCCTCACTCCCAAAATTTTCCATAAATCGTTCAATCCAGGAATTCTTCACCGCAGGAAATGGACCTCTTGGAGCTTGACTTTAATTTTATATTATTATTAGAACTATAAGAGACAATTGGGTCCATTCTTTTAATTTCTGGCAAGGAAGGTATTAAAGGTAGTATGCCAGTTTTACAGATGAGTTTTCCTAGTGGCAGAATTGGGACTAGAAGCCCAGCCTCCTAGGGCAGTGTTCATTCCACGGCACCCCCTTTGCCACTGGCCAGAGGCTGTAGGGACCGGCCATCCCTAGCTTGCAGATAGTGTTAGGTTCTGAAACTTCATTTGTATATCACTTGTTTGGAACTTGGGACACATTTTCTCCTAGAAACACACTTGTTTAAATGTTGACTAGGTTCTCTGGCCAGTTCAAAACCGATTTTAACCCATACCACTGTTTCGATTCTTGAAGCAGCACAAACCTAAAACTCAAATGTTGGACCTGACACTGGTCTCTAAGTCTTTCTGAAAGCTAAAGCTTGCGTTTGTGGGGAACCCCAAATGCGCCAGGGTGCAGGAAAAGGGAACAAGGCTGATGCTGATGGAGGAGTCAAGACTAGCAGAGAAAGGGTCAGTTTGGGAGCTTTGGCCACTGTAGGTAGGAGATGAGAAGAAAGGGAGTTTTCGGGAACAATAATAGTCCAATAATGAGGCTGTGGAAGGACGCGATGAGGAAGTAATGAAGGTTATTTTACAAGCTGTTCTTTCATAAATTAAATGTTCTAATAAGTTATAAAACACCTATATGAAATTAGGATACATTTAGGGGGATAGTTCTCTTTTTATAGCAAAAGAAATGCTGGAAATTCCCATAAAATACTCCCTTAGAAGGGTAAATCACTGGAGTAGTGTATCATCTGAAGACAGCCTCCTCGTAAGATAGTTATGGATCCCCAGGGAGGCCAGTGTTAGATCTCAGGCTTCCACCAGGCAGACTTGCCCCCAGGAGGTTCTTGGATAGGCAAACTGGAAGTGCTAAGCCTCTGCCCTCTTGGGATCCCAGATGTGAAGCATTCTTGGCTATGCTGGGCTCTGCCCCCAGGATTTCCCACAGTCTTGGTTGAGATCTGAAACACATTGACATCATGGCAGTAGGGGACTGCCATGGCATCTTGGACTTTGTAATATCCATTTTCAATGCTGATGCTCTTGGAAGCAATAGCCTGCTGGACTCACCAGACTCTGTGGGGTTTGTTTGTTTGTTTGTTTGTTTTTAATGTTTATTTATTTATTTTGAGAGAGAGACAGAGAGATGGTGGGGTGCATGCATGCGATGAGCAGGGGAGGGGCAGAGAGAGAGAGAGAGAGAGAGATTGAGAGACAACCCCAAGCAGGCTCTGCACTGTCAGCCAAGAGCCCCATACAGGGCTTGATATCAAGAACTGTGAGATCATAACCTGAGCTGAAACTAAGAGTTGGACGCTTAACCAGGTGGGCCACCCTGGTGCCCCTCTGGTGGGCTTTAAAATGTCTTATTATCGTTCAAGAATAGTGAGACCAATAGATCAGGAAACAATTGCCAATAAAAAGACAATTACTCATAGTTCCCAAGAGAAGGGAGCATGCCCTACCACAGTAGGGGGTGAGGGAAGCCCAAGGGGAAGCACCAGCGTTGGTCAGAGGCAAAACAGGAAAAATGTGGGGCAAGTGTGTTTATTGTGGTTTCAATGGGAAGAAACAGGTGAGGCAGTGTAAGCAGGCTGAGGATTATTAGCTGTTTTAACAATTTCAGTGGGCTCTGGGGCTTTCAGGGTAGGGACTGTCTTTCCTTGTCTGGTTCCCGGTCCTCGGGTGATTAGGGCAGAATAGTGGCTCTGAGTGGGAGAGGCTGATAGAGGAAGGAGGTGGTGGGGGTGTGGGGTCTGGATTGGTTAGATTGCATATGAAAGAACTCCTAGCAAGTCTGCTACTTCTAGGCTGGCCCTGGGAGGGACAGTCTACAGTTAGCAAGGTCCCAAGTTGTCAAAGCATTGGAAATGAAAATAGAAAGGCATGATTAATACAGGTACTCCCTGCTACAGTAAGAATGTGGAAACTGGACTGATTTCCTCTTTGGATGAAGTGAGATGCCCCCATCCCTACTTACAACTCTCCCCTCACGGTTTGTGGACAGTTCAGGGAAGGAGATTCTGTGCTTCCTGCTAGTAAGGCAGATGGGGCCTCAGGCAAATTGTTAGAAAACAGGCAGAGATGTGATCACATTTGATCTGTTAATTGTGCAGCATTCCACAGTTATAATAATGACACTAAAGTTGATTAGGATCCATTGGGGAGGAAAATTTTTTTCCTCTGTCTTTTGTGATTCTTTGGCTGGTCTAATAAACAAATTATAGATTAATAGAAATAAAACAAGTTTAATTACACACATTCGTGGTGCCCATAAGACTCTAAGACCCAAGGACAAGTCCAGCAATTGTGGTTTCCAGGCATTTTGAACTAAGGAATGGGGTAGAGGCCTGGGCTTCACAGGGGAGGGGGGGTAATTCACAGGACAATAGGAAGAGCAGATGTTTGCTAATTAGATGTTTGCTCTACTGTACAGGTAGGTCCTTCAGGTAAAAGTGATCTCTGGTAATAGCTGTCTCCCTCTCTCTCTCTCTCTCTCTCTCCCCCCACCCCCACCCTGAGCCAGGCCCCCTATCTAAAATTTTCTGGACAGTTAAGGGAGAGGTAGAAGTTTTTCTTGAGTCTGCTGGATTTTTATTGACTTCAGCTCAAAATAATCCATCTGTTCAAGGGACATGTTTTCAGGTTACATATTCTGCTCCCCTTCAGCTCAAATACACAGAATGAATTTTAAAGCATTTTCATTTCAAAACTTCTCTGCAACTCTTATTATCCTATTAAGGTGAAAGAAAAAGGGAAATAGATGAATATTTAAATCAACTTATAATGAATTAACCTGGGCAAACATATGGAACTTAGGATGATTCTTCAGATGCTGTGAACTTTCAAACAATTACAATTTGATCAGGATCCAACCCCTCAGTAAACATATGAAGGGTACCCAAATATGCAATCCCCAAATATGTCTCTTTGGTGTATGGGATTATTTTGAGCTAAAAGAATTGAGAATCAGCAGACACAGGAAGAGCTCTTTGCCTCCCCCTGACTACCAAAAAATAGAGTATAAATTGCTCTTTTTATAAAGGAAATTTATACTTGTAAAGGAAATGTCCATATAAAGATGTCTCCATATTAGGAAGAGAGCTACTCTCAGAGATAATATCTCCTGAGAGACTTACATGGGTGTAACCTGACAACCCTTATTTGCCATACATTTCCTCTTCTCCCCTTCTCATAACCAGCTGAAAGGGCGGGCCTACGCCGCCGACTCCATCTTGTTCTGTGTCCTTCACCTTGACCACACCTCCTCCCCTTGAGTAACCCCCCCCCCCCCAACCTGCCTAACAGGACTCGGACCCTTCCCCAGCCAATCGGTTGAGGCTATAGCCATTACCTCACCAACTGCCCCTAGGCCCCAATAAAACCTTTGTCCTTTTGAAACTCACCCTCTCTCCCTGGTATCTCACTGCTGCGTCGGTGCAGGTAGGGGATTGAGCTCGAGCTAACTCGAATAAAGGCTCTTTCGCTTTTGCATCGGACTCGGCTCCCTAGTGGTCTTTGGGGATCACGAATTCTGGGCATAACACAGCCTCCCTGACCATAAGCCAAGAAACTCTTTCCTTTGTTTGGACTATGATGATGGTATATAACCTCAATCATCTGGCTGCTTCCTTGAGCCACATTTTTCTTTGTCAACTTCCATGCATGGATATGGAATTAAAACTTTTTTCTCTTATTACTCTTTTATCAGTTTGATTGATAGGCCCAGACATTAAATCTAGGAAAGCACAGGGAAAAAGATTTTTCTGCTCCTGCATATGTATGACCAAATACCAAATATGACCTGCTCCTGAATATATATGACCAAATATATATATATATATATATATATATATATATATATATATTCCACCCTTATTTGGTATTTGGTCATATATATGCAGGAGCAGAAAAATCTGTTCCACTGTTATTCTGGGCATGTGAAGCATGAGATTGTTCTTCAACCTAAGTCTCCTCTTCTTTCCTCAAAGAACTTCTGGGCAATGCCTCCTGAGATGCCGTCCTTCAGTATCCAATTCATTGTTGCATAAATGTTGCATTATTGAGTTAGCAGAGGTTAGCACAGAGGTTGCAATAATGGATAAACTACAAGCCTTGTTCTCATGGAGTTCTTGGATTAGGGATGAATGAGCCTAAATGTTTTCTGGGTCATAGATCCCTGATCATCGTGTAAAGGTCCATGGATTGCAGATTAAGAACTCTGGTTTAGCAGGAAAGGCAGAAAAGTAAATTATACTAGAGGGTGTTTGATACCATAGAAGTCTGTATAACAATGGTTCTCAATCTTGGCTGCATATGGAAACATCTAGAGACCTTTTTAAAAATACCAATGCCCTTGTCCCACATCCAGAGACCATGATTTAGTTGGTCTGAATTGCCACGTAGGTATGAGGAGAATTAAAAAAGGTCTCCGGGGGGATTCCAATTCCAACTACTGGCAAGGTTCTGCAGAAGCACAGTGAGGGAATATTAGCTCTGGCTCTCCCCAGAGCTAAAGTAGCCTCTCCTTTAGGACACAGAGACATGTAGCTCAATAGGCAAGAAGCAACACTCATCACAGAAAAACCTACCAAGGATCAAATGTGAAGGGAGAATCAAGGCCAGATCTTGGAGAATAATGTGGTGGCAGGTTGGAGAAACAGTTCAAAACTCCATTTCTGGATGGAGAAGGAGCACTGAATGGTGTTTTCAGACAGCATTTGGGACATGCTCTTAGGATGTATTTGGTGGTTGATAGTGGCTGTGAGAAAAAAGCCGACTGACCCAATCTAAGGAGGGACACAGGGTGTCTGAGCACAGTGAAGCAAGGTTTTAATTTTTAATCAACCTTCTTGCAAGAGCATGTGTCTGATGGACAGGCATATTCTGAGCAGTTACAGCAGACAATTTATCTTCATGCATGCAAGTCTCTCCCCTGGTTCCTCATTGGCTGAGTACTACAGAGGTTACAGCCTTACTTGGACATCGCCTATGCCCATGTAAGGCAAAAAGTAGTCTGATTGGAACAAATGTACATTCTCTGAGGTGACGCAGAGAGACTTTCAGTCCCTTCCTTGTTCTTTGGTACATGCTCAATGAAAAACCTGTGAAAATGAGCCCTCGAAACAGAGAGGTGAAGAACCTGGAAGTGAAGTGTCTAAGACTTTGGGACTGCAATGTGGCGGCGTGAGGGTGGGGGGGCAGGGAGGTTGTACATATTTCCAATAGGTTGTAAACCTACTGTTAACTAGACAGCACAGCTTTTATTTGGTATTTCTGAGAATGAATCATTTCCCTTACTTCTCACAGTGGTTGAGTAGGGTTAGATGTGACTAAATCCCTCAAAAGCTTCTAGAAAAATGCTATCATTAACAGAAAATGTGTAGTAATAGCAAGTTTTAAGTTACTAAGACCATCCATCAGACATTAATCAGCACAGGAAGCCCTAAAGACCAAGGCCTGTAAGATAGGGCTGGAGGGAATTAACAACAGGAAATAATTCCATCAAAATATTTATTGAAGGCTCACTACATTTTACACACATTATTCATTTAATCTTCACAGTTATCTCTAGGAAGTAGTTACAAGGATCTCCTTTTAACAGATAGGGAAATTGAGGCTTAAAAATGTCAAAGACAAAATGTACTGGACAAGTTAGGGGTTAGTTTTATTCAGGTTATTGCAATACGGAGAAGGTTCATTAACTAGGACTGTCTCAATGAAAGGGAAGGGGGTCTGGGGTTTTATAGGAGCAGGTAAACAGGGAATGGATCTAGGAGAGTTCTGGGAAGGGTGGAGATAGGTCAGAGGTCAGAGTTGTTCTTTGTGAGATTAGCTGTTCCTGGAATACAAAAAAGGGTGAAGGGATTTTGAAGTACAAAAAGATAGGGGTACTTCTTAACCCTCAATGTTTTCTTCAGGCTCAAGTAATATTGACAAAATTGACAAAAGGTTGAAGCACATGTTCAAAGTCAATTAGCCAGTAAGTGGCCCAGCTGGATGCAGACCCAGTCTGCCTGGTGCAATCTGTTCGGGATTTGTGGCCAAAACATCAGTTTCTGTAAAAAGAGAGATTAAGTGCTCTTCAGCCAGGAAAAGCCAGGCCAGGGAAGACTCCAGAGAGCATGTTTCAGATGTAGTTATCCCATGAGCGTATATGGAATCACAGAGTTGAGTTCTAATTAAATAGCTCTAGGACCAGTCTTTGAAGAACCCAACAAACCAAGGTCCAGGCTGAGGGTCCCAGGCTGGGAAAGTTCCAGGCTCCCTGTTGGCCAAGAGAACAACCAGGAACTGTCAAAGCCACTGAGGTAGAAGCTGCCTGAGCTCTCCCTCCACTTTAGATACCCCTCTGGTCTTGCACAGCCAGCTGGGCACAGATGCAGGGAGCCAGAGACAGGCCTGTTCCACCTCTAAGGGGCTCTTCAGGTGATCCTAGTGGGTAACTTGGCCGAACAACTAGCTGCCTTATATTAATTAGCCATCATTCTCATGGACTCATTAAGCAAGTTCAGGGACCTTTATTGCTTTGTGGACTGAAGGGTGAAATCAAAATGAGTTTTTTACACTTGTGCAGCTTAATAATTAAAAAGTCAGAAAGGCAGTTCTGTGCTTTCTAACTTGCGGGGCCTCATAAACTTTCCCTTGGGCTGCTAATGGCAATATCCTCTCATTTACTGCATATTGATTGAGCGCCCACGATATGCTAACCACTGACACAGGCTATTCAGTGAATAAAACAGATAAATATCCTTTCACTTCTGCGGCCTGCAAGCTAGTGGAGTAAAGAGATAATGAATACAGTAAATAAGTCCATTATGGAGAATGATAAAACATGATATGTGCTTTAGAACAAAGCATTTTAGATAGGGTGGTCAGTTGAGAAGTTGACATGTGACCAAAGACTTGAAGGTGAGAGAGTGAGCCTTGCAGATGTAGAGGGAAGGATACTTTGGACAGAGGTCAGATCCAATACAAAGGCCCTGAAGTGGGAGTGTGCCTGGTATTTTCAAGGGGCAGCAAAAAGGGCTGGCTGGAGCAGAAGGAAGGAAGAACATGATAGAGAGGCCAGAGAAATGATGGGGGCAGATGATACAGGACCTTAGAAGCCTTTAGAAGGGCTTTTGCTTTTACTCCGAATGAAATGGGAACTTGAACATTTGTTATCATCATGTTACTAGAACTATTGTTCTTATTTGCCTTAGAGCAGTAAGTCCCTCCTCGTGGCAGTAGTTTGTTCCAAGAACAACATGCATTTTGGATGTGACCAGTAGATAAGTGTGGAGGAGAGTCCACAGATATGCATGTCAGAGAGAGGAAACTAGTTTACAATGCAGAGTTTTGTTGCGGTTTGCGTGTAAAACCTTAACTCCCAATAGGGAGACCTCTCTGTCTTTTGCTTTCTCTTTGGAATTCTTTGATTACTTCCATTTCACCTTCTTTACTTATGCATAGTGCTATTCCATATCCAAAAAGCCTCAGGTGGTGCTCTTTACCTGTCACCAATCCAACCTACTATATTAACCCTTACATGCCCATACAGCTGCCTTTTCAATTTCTGACAGTACAGAGCTGTTTATCCTTGAGGATGTGGATATATACATCAGCTGCATTTGGGATTGCTATTTACAGGCTGTGGGTAAGGACACCATTCAAAAGTTACAAGCCATTTACAGTGTAAACACATCAGCCCCCAAAGGGAGGAGCCATCCCAAACACAATGAGAGCTGATGAACCAATTGACTCTGGTTCAGTTATTCAACTCATGAGTGCTTTCTATCTACCTGGCATGCACCCCTTCCCTCCCATCTTTACTCATCTTTTCTCTCTGAGGTCTTTTCTGGCTATGCCATTTGAAATCCCACACTTCCCCAGACAGATTTCCTATGGACATTTCTCTGCTTAGCTTTTTCTTAGCACACAATCTACCATCACAGTCTACCAGCATACTTATTTTACTTATTTATTGTCTATCTTCATCACTAAAACACAAGCTCCCAGGAGGCAGGTGTCTTTATTTAACTGCTGTTTCTGCAGTGTCTTGATCATACCAGGCACTTACAAATATTTGTTGAATGAATGGATGATGCTAGGTTCTGCTAGGAACACAGATGCTCTGAACTAGAGGCACATTATCTATGATGGACATAGATCCATAACTCAGGTAACATTGGAAATAAATGAATGAAAAGTGAATGAAAGCAGAAGATTCAAAATCACTAATAGAAGCCCAAAATAGCCTGCTTTAAGCTAGTTAACCATCTTATAAATTTGACTGCCTTAACCAAATTCCTGAACATTTCTTTAAAAGGCACAGATAATGTAGCTACCTCCTTTTTAAAAGCAGAGCATAATTATAGATACTTAGACTTCAGAAGGTAAGTGATTTACAGGTTCTATTTGCCTATTTTTAGAAACACTGTGCTCTTTGCAGATCTGAAGAAATGAACTTTTATGACATTCAAAACATAAGAGAATTAAACCCAGAGATACAGATAACTGAAATTTCGAATATTATAATCATACATATTGGGAAATGGTGTGCAGACTTCATTAATATGTGAGAGCTTTTAACATCCTTCTTCTAGTTCTTTTATCCTGGACTGAACTCTCAGTTCTTACTGATTAATTGAATTTGAGTCTTCTCCACCTAAATTTTAACAAATACTTCATTGCATATGCAGATTGTGACAAGGTTTATTTAGTGTTAAAAATACGTTTTTATTCATTAGACTCAGTTAAGTCTGTTTTTTTTTCTGAGATAAAATAAAATTTAAGTGAAATATACCCATCTGTCTAAAGGTTTTTTTTTCCCCATGGTAAAGCTTTAAAATGTAATGTTTATGAGTAATTATTACCTTTCTTCTCTTGGATTTATGGCTGATTTTCCCTTAAATGTCAAATCAGAAAGCCCTGTGCTACAACTTGATAAAGTCTCTGCAAATGCTCAACTTTTGTCTTTTTCTTCATTGACCTTGTCAGTGACTTTTCAAATGTTGTTCGGGATTCACGAAATAGTGCACATGGATTCTGAGGACGGTGCAAGGTATGGGCCCCTCGAGCATCGATGCTTCTATTATTATAGCATTTATACTTATGTTTCTGGTATGGATTAACAAATATTCATAATGAACAAAATGTAAAAATGAAAAAAATGTAAGTTCACTCTTTCATTCAACACCTATTTTATTGAGTACTCACTAAATACTAGGAATAATGTTAGGTAGGGGATTGTAGCTGTGAACAAAGCAGATATAGACCCAGTCCCAATAGAATTTACATTCTTGTGAGAGCAAAGATAATAAATAGGAGAACAGATAAATGAGCAACATAATTTTAAATAGAAGAGTAGCACTCTAAACAAAATCAAACAGCATGATGTGATGGAGTGACAAGGTAGGGCCAAAGTGATTTTAGACAGGGTAGGGGGTGCTTAGGGCTGTCCTCTCTGAGAAGGAGACATACAAACTGAGACTTGAATGACAAGAATAAAATGAGTCTAGACTAGAAGGATGTGCTGAGAAGATAACTGTAGCTCTTAGCATTCCATGGCTGGCAAATCACTGTCAATTATCCAATCTGACTTTTATTCTTCCGCAACATGTACGTGCTGCTCTAGCCAGGTGTATGCAGAGTGACCTTACCCTTTTACCCTTCCGTGGAGCTGACATATTCTTCATCAGCCCCAAATCATCTTTCTCAAACCGCAAAGGTTTAGATGTCTCTTACCCGTGAATCCTATTGTTTCTTAAACGATAAAATAAAGGTGGGGGGAGGAAACGTTTTGTGGCATTGTTTGGCATCTGGGGAAAACCACTCACGCACCCGATGCACCTTCATCCTGATGGGAAGAAAGTAGAGTTTTGTGTGAGGAGGACCCTGACAAAGATACAAACATGAATGTGAGCTTTTGGACACAGTGACCAGCCAGTTGAGGCACCAATATGTGAATTTCTAGTGGATGATCATTTGGTAGGTACATTGTGTTGACCCATTTGAGATCTGATCAAACCCCATAGGAAGATTCCTCTGCTTATTTCCGGGGCGGGGGGGGGGGGGGGGGGGAAGGGCTTCTGGCAGCAGAAACTTAAGACTGTGTGTTACAGCCAGCTAGGAAGGAATGTTTCTGAACCTGCCACCCAGATTCTGCAGCAACACTGTCAGTGAGTTCCAGGAGCCTTCTAACAATAAGTGTCCCCCTGCCATGCTTCTCCTGCTTCTAATTCTATAATTCTAGAATGTTCAAACCTCTTCAATCTGCCCATGCAAATACCATCCATCATTCACAGCCAGTTTTTCCTCAATGACTATTCCTGTAACTCTGGCTTCTCTGAGGCCCTGCTGGGCTCAGCATATCACTCTCAGAGTCTCTGATTTAGTAGGTTAGTAATTTTTTTAAATAATGTTTGGATTACAGGTCTTTGACCTCATTATTTAAGTTTGTTCCTAGGTATTTTGTTATTTTTGGTACAATTATAAATGAGATTTAAAAAAATTTATTTATTTAAATTCAAGTTAGTTAACATACAGTGTAGTATTGGTTCCAGGAGTAGAACCCAGTGATTCATCAGTTACGGATAACATTCAGTGCTCATCCCAACAAGTGCCCTCCTTAATGCCCATCACCCATTTAGCCCATCCCTGCAATGGGATTGTTTTTTTTTTTTTAATTTCTCTGTTTGCTACTTCATTATTAGTCTATAAAAATGCAGCAGATTTCTATATATTAGTTTCATATCAAATGATTTTGACAGTCATATCTGTGACTTTACTGAATTCATTTATCAGTTCTAGTAGTTTTGGGTAGAGCCTTTAGGGTTTTTGAAAAATAGTATCATGTCATCTGCAAATAGTGAAAGTTTTACGTCTTCCTTACCAATTGGATGCCATTTATTTATTCTGTATTTCTGTATTTATTATTTTATTTTATATTCTATTCTGTCTGATTGCTGTGGCTAGGACTTCCAGTACTATGCTGAATGAATACATCGGTATTCTTATAAAGCACTTCTCCCAGAGTTTATGATCAGCCTGGTCCAAGAACTTACTTTCCGTCTAAAGGAGACTCAAGAGGAAAGGGAAAGAAGGTAGACAAGTGGGAAAGAAACAGGGCTGGTCCTCTGCTGTCTTTGGTTCTTTGGTAACCACAGAGAGAGACCTTCTCAATTTAGATGAAACTGGTCTTTCTAGTTCAAGGATACCGTTCTCAGTGTAGAAGATTCTCAAACTTTAGGAGGCAGAAGAATCACCCAGGCAGCTTGCTACAAATGCAGATTTCTAGGGATCAGTCCCAGAGATCCTCATTCAGTTAATCTGGTGAGGCCTCAGGAATCTGCATTTATAACTAGCACCACCCACTCCCAAGTCTTTAGGATCTTGCTTACCTCCTGACATTTTGAGAAACACTTGCATAATGGAAAGTAGGGGACCATTACTCACCTCTGCCTTCTTCCTTGTGTGACAGGGCACTCTATTTTTTTTTTAAGGTTGTATTTTATTTTTGAGACAGAGAGAGACAGAGCATGAACGGGGGAGGGTCAGAGAGAGGGAGACACAGAATTGGAAACAGGCTCCAGGTTCTGAGCTGTTGGCACAGAGCCTGCCCGACGCGGGGCTTGAACTCCCGGACTGCGAGATCATGACCTGAGCCGAAGTTGGAAGCTCAACCGACTGAGCCACCCAGGTGCCCCAGGGCACTCTATTTTAAGATGGGGTCCTAACATTCTCATTCATCTAACAAACATTTACTTAAGCCAAGTATCATACAAGGAATAGGGAATAGAGCCATAACAATATTTGGGACTTACTTATACTAAAAAATTATCCCTTGTTTGTCTGAAATTCACATTTCACTGGGCAGTATTTTATCCGACAATGCTAGGTAGCAGGGGATAGGAGGAGTTTTGCAGGTTAGGTCCTCTGGCAAGCAGAGTCTGAGATGGAGTTTAGTGTGCAGGATTTTTACTAGGAAGTGCCTTTGAGATCAACACACATGGAAGCAGGCGGGGAGGTGGGGAGATGAAAACTGAACTGGGTTAAGAAAGAAGGTGAACTGAGATAGGCCCCACAGCCTCAACCAATCCTAAAGGCAACCAAATGTATCCAAGTTGTCCCACACTGGGTTGAAATGGCTGGGACTTTATACCCCTGCTCCCTCCCATCATGGGGTGTAAGCTGCCTAGGAAAAATGTGGCCTTAGGCAAGGCAGCTCTCTATAGCTGAGGCTGACCCTGAAGGAGCTGACAACTGAAGTTTCTTTGCTGACAACACTCCCAGCAGCCATAAAAATCCTTCCCTGAAGGAAGACCTGGGATTCACCATCCCCATTACTACAGACTTTGAGATCTAGTAATGATCCCACTGGTTTCAGTCATTCAAATGTGGACGTTAAAAATTAATGTGATCTTGTTTTATACTTGAGAAATTGTAACATCTGGCTATAGTGGTTAAATTTCTTTGGCAGGAAGCCCCTGGCCTATAGTCATAGATTACCTTTGGCTTTTTCAGGCTGGTTCATAGTATGACATTTTTGTAGACACCAACTTTTAATCTCCTACAGCCCAGAAAATAGGTTTCTGAAGAATGAATGTGTGATTCGTAGTGAAATCTCTCAAGGTTTAAGGAACAGAACTGATAAGAAGCTGGAATCAGTGACTAATCATGGGGTGATGAACCCTTCCAATTTCTATAACCCAAGTGAGTATAAAGCATGACCAGTTTATTCAATACTGTCTTAGGGTTGTCTCGTCTCCCATTCGTCATTCATTCATTCATTCATCCAACAAGTATTAATTGACTTTGTTCATAGAAATGAGGGCTCTTATTCCCCACATAGCAGAATTTCTGCAAGCTTTCCATTAGTACAATTTGAGTAAAGAATGAAAGGCTCTTCTTGTTATAAGCACTTTTTTAAAGTGTATTTATTTATTTTTGAGAGAGAGCACATGAGCACAAGTCGGGGAGGGGAGAGAGAGAGGGAGAGAGACAATTCCAAAGAAGTTTTACACTGTCAGCATGGAGACTGATATGGGGGCTCAAACTCAACAAACTGTGAGATCATGACCTGAGCTGAAATCAAGAGTTGGAGGTTTAACCAACTGAGCCACTCAGGCACCCCCCTCTTTTTTTTTTTTTAATGTTTAATGTTTATTTTTGAGAGAGAGAGAGAGAGAGAGAGAGAGAGAGAGAGAGAAAGACAGGGTGCAAGTAGGGGAAGGCAAAGAGAAAGGGAGGCACAGAATCTGAAGCAGGCTCCAGGCTCTGAGCTGTCAGCACAGAGCCCAACATAAGGCTCAAACTCATGAACCATGAGATCATGACCTGAACAACTGAAGTCGGACGCTTAACCGACTGAGCCACTCCGGTGCCCCCCACATTTTTTAAAACACTTTTTTTCCTTCTTCTTATTGATGTGTTCAGTTTTTTTTTGTTTTTTAAAAATATCTTCCAATGCCTCATTTGTTTTTCCTTGAGTTAGGCATCAAGGCCTTTTTTTCTTTTATATATATAATTTATTTAAAAAACACTGGTTCCCATAGCAACTTCAAAGGTTAACAGTGCATGTAAGCCAGAGGAATTTTCAGAAAACTGTTTATGATAGAATCACCAGGTCTTCCAAAAAAAATATATGTTTAAAACCTTTAAAAGCTGCTTAATACTGTGAGACACACACACACACACACACAGAATTGGCTGATGGTGAAATGTGGGATTTTCTGCATTCTAGCATCTTATTACAGTGTAGGAATGAGACAGAATTCCCTGAGAGAGATGGGTACATACCATGGTAGGGAATATAGGACTAGAGAAAAAAGGTATAGTCCCTACAAGAGTGAGAATAGTACTTTTCTGCTTCTAAGTTTCAAGGGAGCCTCTTGGAGAGCTGGAGCTCTTCATCTCTGTCAGATGTTAGGAAAATGCATTATGATTGGTTACCATGTCTCTGACTTTATAGAGGGAGAATAGAATAGAGGCTAAGAGAAAAATGATACTTGGGAGATCAAAGGCCAAGAAGAATAGAAAGTAGAGAAAGAAGATGGCATGGCCATGAAAATGTATTTTCTATTGTGAAGAAAAAATTGCCTAGCTGGCCACAACCTCTGTGCCACTAGATCCACTGCCACCATTAAGTTGAGTCCTGATTCCCAGGCTGCTCCCTCCAATGATTAAGCATGGCAGAGGGACTAAGGAAGCCCATCTATCAAGAGGACCATGACCTTTGGCTTAAAGACTCCACATCAGCTTGCCCAAGACTCTTCCTTCCCAATCTTCCTTCCTTTCCAGTTTTTAAAATTAAACAACCCATCTTCTCATTATTGAGTTATAAGAGTTCTTTATATATTCTGGATATAAGTCCTTGGTCCTATATATGCATGTGAATATTATCACATGGCTTATTTATTCCCACTAACAGTGCACAAGGGTTTTCTTTTCTTCACATCCATGCCATCATTTGTTATCTCCTGTCTTTTTGATGATGGCTATTTTAACAGGCATGAGATGATAACTCAATGAATGCCACTCTTTCTTAGTTATGGTTCATTTTATATTAAGTTTTAAAATCAAGTAATGTGAGTCCTCCAACCTTGTTTTTTTTCTTTCAAAATGATTTTGGCTCTTCTAGGTTTTTGCATTTCTATATGAGTTTTAGGAACAGGTTATCAATTCCTATAGTAAAGTTTATTAGGACTTTGGTTGGGATTGAGTCTATAGTTCAATTTGGGGAGAACTGATATATATATATGTTTCTGTCCCTGGTTCCTGGCACAGGGGTCCTAAAACCTCGTGATTTCCTAAGTGTTAAGAGCACAAGTAGCATCTTCTGTTGTAATATTTAGTCTTTGATCCTGGTTCCCGACAAAGAGCTCCTAAATCCTTTGGGATTCCCTGGGTGATAGGAATGTTTTTGTCCTAATGAGGTGACTCTTGGTGGGTTCCTAGATGGCTTCAGGATGTCTGCTGGTCACTAAAAAGATGTAGCCACAATTAGAAGCTTTGAGCTTTCATCTCCACTCCCCATTTTCTGAGAAAGAGGGAGGAGCTAGAGATTGAGCTAAGATCAATCATGTGTACACAATATAACCTCCACAAAAATCCAAAAAGTACAGGGGTTGGAGAGCTTCTAGGCTGGCGAACACAGGGAGGGTGGCACATCCCAACTCCATGGAGCAGAAGCTCCTACATTTGGGACACTTCCAGACTTCCTCCCATGTATCTCTTCATCTGGATGTTCATCTGTGTCTTTTATCATATTTTTTTATTATATAATAAACTAGTAAACATAATAAGTGTTTCCCTGACTTCTGTGACCTGTTCTAGCAAATTATAAAATCTGAAAAGGAAGTCTTGGAAACCCTAATATACAGATATACTGTATATATACAGATATATACAGATATACTTTTGGTTGTTGATCAAAAGTATAAAAGACAACATGGGATCTACAATAGGTATCTGAAGTGGGATGGTCTTGTGGGACTGAACCCTTAACTTGTGGGATATAATGCTAACTTCAGGCAGACAGTGCTGAGTTGAGCTGTAGGACACCCAGCTTGTGTTGGAGAGTTGGTGGGTGTAGGTTTGTTACCCACACTTCTACCCAACACTGTCAGAAGAGTTGTGAGTATGAGAGGAAAGGAGAAACAAGAAGTTTTATAAACAAGAAGTCTATAGTTCAGTCTGGGGAGAACTGACATCTTAACAATATTGAGTCTTCCAGTACATGAACATGGTATATCTCTCTATTTTGGATTGTAGGTTTAAACACAAGTTTTATTCCCGTGTTTCATATGTCTTTTTCAAGGGTTCCAATGGACCCTTCATTTTCTTTGTCTTCCATTTCAACCACTTTCTCTCTGAATCTTTTTACTTCTTTCTTTATTTCATTTTTGTTTTCTTGTTTTCTTGTTTTACTTCCACTCCTCAATACTCTTTATTAAAACTTCATTTGAGGGGCACCTGGGTGGCACAGTTGGGTAAGCATCCGAGACCTCGACTCTTGGCTTAGGTCATGATCTCACAGTTAGTGGGTTCGAGCCCCACATTGGGCTCTGCGTTGATGGCATGGAGCCTGCCTGGGATTCTGTCTGTCCTCTCTCTCCGCCTCCTCTGCTTGGGTGCTCTCTCTCTTTCTCTCAAAATAAATAAATAAACTTAAAAAAACAAGAACAACTTCATTTGAGTCTATTCTCCATTGGGTACTTATAATGTAGCTTTCATTCCTAACATGAATATGCATTTTCTTTCCTGACTTCAATCTCTCTCTCTCTTTCTCTCTCCACCTATCACTTTGTCCATTTCTATTCTTGGATTTTGAATTTCTGACTTAAGGTCATTTTTCATATTTCCAAATGCTTGTTTGAGGGTATTAATTCTGTTTGGAATTTTGTGTTTTGTGGTTGCTTTGAGGGTGTTTTTTGGTAAAAAATTTTCTCCAGCTGAGGTGTTTTATTCTAATTTCTAATTTTTTCCCTCCCCCTTGGAGTCGTTTTGTGTGGATTTATGATACTTCATTTCATTTCATGGATTTAGAGAAATTTGCCATTCCTAGTTCAAGATCACCCTCTTCTGTCAATGTAGTGAAGTACAGTTCCTTTAAGGGCTGCTTTTATTTTTAAGTTTGGAGGGTGCATATATATTTTTTAATGTTTATTTATTTTTGAGACAGAGAGAGAGACAGAGTGAGAGCACACACAAATGGGGTAGGGACAGAGAGAGGGGGCAAAGAATCTGAAGCAGGCTCTGCGCTGACAGAAGAAAAGTCCAGTGTGGGGCTTGAACTCATAAACTGTGAGATCATGACTTAAGCTAAAGTTGGAAGCTTAACTGACTGAGCTACCCAGGCACCCCAAGGGTGGATAATTTTTTAATGTTCTTTTCATTATTTACCTATTCCAATTTTATAATGTCCTATTCTGATTTTATTGATGTTACCTTATTTTATTTCTTTGAAGATTTCAGACAGATTCATTTCAAATTTCTTTTCAGATTCTTGTATCTCTGTCACCTCAGGGTGTAAATCTCTCCTTTGTGACTACTTTTCATTGTGCTAAGTGTGTTTTGAAACTTTTTTCTGGAAAGCTCATATTGTGTAGGAATTTTCTCCCATACATCCCTCTTCTGTGAGGTAGTTTCTTAGCTGCCTTAGCCTTGATCTCATGGGTTGACCAGAGTCAACCCAGGTCATATATTTGTAGTCCAGCTCAGAGCTCCCCATTTCTGGAGTGACAATTCTCCACAATTCACATGGTACAGACCAGAAGGAGACTCTGCTATGGACTCTGGCCCTGAGTAGGTAATGGTGTTTCTACTACAATTCTAGGTGCATGGATGGAGCTATGTCATCCACTGTTCTTGGGTGGGAAGCCCAGCTCAGGTTCTTGTTACATAAGGTGCATTCAGACTTTTCTTAGGAGGTATGTAATTGTCTGGCTCCAGTCCCACCTTTGGTTCCTGTGACTTGACACTTTGCTTATTGTTTAAGTTTTCTTTCTGTTTTTAGCCACTGAGATTTTTCTCTTGTGTTTTGACAGTAGTGTATGAATATATATGTTAATATCTCATCTCTCATTCTTATGGATTTGGAGTACAGGAAAGAGGATTTTGAGTATATTTACTTTGAGAACTTTATCCAGAGGTTTTTATGCCTTTTCAAAAGTGAGAATGACAATATGTATCTAAACTAAAAAAAAAAAAAAATCCTTTGATCCAGTAATTCTGCTTCTGAAAATCTTACTTGAGGGGGTTATCCAAAAGGTAGGGAAAAAAAGCTTCATGCATGCACAAAGACATTTGGTTATTAAAATATGGATATATTATAAATATTTCTTAAGAACTGGGAAATATTTCATAAATATATTCACTCAATGTAATATTTTGCCAATACCAAAAATATTAATTTACAAAGAATGTGCAATATAAAAGTTTTTTATAATGCAAGAGAAAAAATTATTTTCAGCTATCTTTTGTTGTTTTATACAGGTGTACTTTAAAAAAAAAGCATAGAAAGATAGAAAGAAGAATGGAAAGAAACTACACCAAAATGATAAAAGTGATCATCTTTTGGTGACTTTTTATTTTATTTTCTATATTTCCACAATTTCATGTTATGTGTATAAATCATTTTTATAATAGAAAATGACCTAAATAAATATGTTGTCAAGAAGCTGAATGATAGAAGAATGAAATTTTAAGTAAGAATGCTTTCATGATTATAAAGAATGGATTGGCCATATAATAATTGATTATAAAACATGGTTCTGATGGCCACAAAGCAGAGGAAGCTTTGTGGTATGGGATTATTGGTTGTGGTCAGATTGCTTTTCAGTAGCCCAAGTTGGAGATACAGAGCAAGGAGGTAGGACTAGGAGGGGACGACAGATGGCAAGAACCTACAGTTTGCAGGCAACTGGTCAGGATCCAGGCTCTGATGGGGGAAAGAACAACTAGGAGATGACTACTGTGGGAGCCAGTTGGCAGGAGGCATAATGGGAAGCCAACATTTATTGAAGGGTTCCTAAGTTTGGACCAGGCACTATTTGGACACTGAAAATAGAGATGACTAAGATGGACACAGTTTTTACCCTCATGAAACTGAGGGCATGGACAGTCAAATTTTGTTTGGGTAGTAAACATTTTAGGTTCATGAAGCCACAAAATCTGTGTCAGAACTACTCAGCTCTTCCACAGACAATAGTCAATGAAAAAGGAACCACAGACAATAGTCAATGAATGGCCATGGCTGAGTTCCAATAAAACTTAATTTACAAAAATAGATGGTAGCTGGATTTGGACAATGGGACATCATTTTGCCAACTCTGATTTGGGGGAAGACAGACAGCCAACAAATCAACATCACCATTAGATTGTGATCATTATCAGGAAGGAAATAAAGAGGGTGATGTGATAATAAATTACTAGGGTGTCCCACTTAATATGTTATCTTTCACTGGGTTGTGACATTCATACAGTAAAGCACACAAATTTCAAGATAATGTAGAATGTACTTAGCACCCCAGAACTGAGTTCTGAAGGATCAAAATGATTTGTCCAACCAAAGATCTGGTCAAGGAAAACGTTCCAGGCAGAAGGGAAAGCAAGAGCAAGATCCGGAGGCAAGAAAAGGCCTGGCATTTTCCAGGAACAGAAAAGTGTTCCACGTGGCTGAATAACAGTGGGTGAGTCATAGATGGAGTGAGATGTGTGGGTAGAGGAAAATCCTGCAGAACTTACAGGCCATAGTGAGCATTTTGTGTCTTATTCTCAATGTAATGAGACAGCAGTGGAGGGTTTTAAATCAAATAACACGATCTGATTGAAGTTTTAAGGTGATGTGTGAACCAATTTCTTGTCTTCTGTTTGGTCTTTTCCATAGTGGTGTTTGGTTAGGGCTGGAGCTGAGGTGGCATGAGTGAGAAACATCCATCAAACAAAGTCATTACCGTTGCTGAACCATAGGCATTGATTTTTTGTAAAACACTTTGTTGAAATGTTGCTGTGACAGGATTTATTGATACCTGCCACCTAACTGGTGGAGGCTTTAAGAGTTGTGCGTTAATTGTAGACAAGGGACTGACAAAGTGCCAGCAGGGAGCTCAGAGGTGGGGTCAACTGGTACAGGTGCAGATCGGCAGGAACAACCAGCAGCTGCAAGAAAGATTAGTGAGGTCAGGGTGGAGGCCCCAGGTGAGGCTGGAGGAGGCGCCATAATACACGACCAACACCCTGGAAAAGACAGTGCGAGGTTGTAGGAACCAGAGAGGTCTGGTTTGATTGTGTGTGGCTTTGTTCGGATTTGATTGTTTGAAGGCTTTGTATAGGGAATAGAGAATATTCTATGATGATGAGGAGAGAGGAAAGCAAGAAGGAATGGAGTGTGGGTTGATAATTAAAGAGAAAGTAACCATTTAGTGTTTAGATCCTCCCTCCCTTTTCTCCTTCTTTGCCTCTCTCCTTTCTTTGTTTTGTTTTTAAGTTTCTTTATTTATTTTGAGAGAGAGAAAGAAAGTGCATGTGCACCTACGCACACGTGTGGGGGAGGGGCAAAGAGAGAGGGAGAGAGAATCCCAAGCAGGCTCTGCACTGTTCGCGCAGAGCCTGATGTGGGGCTTGAACTCACGAACCCTGAGATCATGACCTGAGCTGAAATAGATGCTTGTGGGACTGAGCCACCCAAGCGCCCCTCTCTCCTTTCTTTTTTAAATATATAGGGGATGAGAGAACAAGATGATATTTAATTAGTGGGTACCACCTTATTAGGGTTGCCATGGAACACAAACCTACTAAGATATTATTTGCTGTTTATCTGACATTGGAAATTAACTGTATTTGTATTTGTTAGATGTGGGCATTCTGTCCTTATGGCGTTGGTTTTTCCACTTCAGCCTCAGTAGGGGAATCTCTGGGAGGACAGCTGCCACCAGGAGGCAGCCGGGTGCTTTGTGGACTCTGGATGACTGCAGTTTCTATTCCATCCTTCCTCACCTCACCCCCAGCTCAGCCGTGACTTTCTACTGTTCACTCCTAATCTTGCTTTGTTAAAGTAGCTAAACTCTAGAAACGTTTAAAAACCCTTTCTAAATGTAAAAAGAATCCATAGTGTAACATACATCCTGCCTTCCTAGTTAATTGCAGTTACAAATTAATTCTTTCTTCCTTTAAAAACCTGAATTTAGCTTAAAAGTTCCTGTCACTCACTCATTGACCTGGGTGCCCCTCCCCTCCCCTCCCCGCATTCCCTCCTGCCCTCTATCTGTACTGGCTCTTTGCTCCCTTTCTCCCCACCCTTTCCTTCCTCTGCTTGTCACCATGGTTACATGGGGACCTGTTTCTGTGGTGCCCTCTTCCATAGCTTGCTTCTGAGGTAATTTCCCCAGTGAATTCCAGCTCCTCTCAATTATCTCTGCCCTCATCTTCCTCCAATGAAGAAAAAAATCAGGGAGAGAGAGAGATTGGAAATCCCAGCTGCTCAGATATCAAAATTCTATCTGTAACCAGGAAATTTTCTCCAGGTAATGTTACCTCTTTATTTGGTTTTCCTTTTTTGGGAGGAAAAGCCATTCTTGTCCCCATGCCTCTTACTCTGCTGTCATCCTAAATCCACATGTAACATTTAATTAATTAAGTGCCTTTTGGCCTTGAGGCTTATAATAACACCCAGCAATTGTTTTCTTCTTTAAATGCCTCCAATTCTGGAAGTTAAAAGGGTCCCTTCAGGACAGAAAAAAGGAACCAAACCAAGAACACTGGCTCTGTCATGTGGGGGAGGCCTCAGTGTATAAAGCATCAGCCTGGTCAGTCTAGGTCCCAGTGAGAGGTTTTGCAGGACAGCCTTGAACTGTGTCATGAGGTGGTAAAACTAAAGGTCCCCAGAAGAAGAAACTTTCCAAGAGAGATGGAGTGGAAAAGTCTCCAACAGTTTTCAAGCAGCAAAGATGATTCTAAAAAGCCCTAGGTACAATAACACAGAAGCAGAGATGAGAAACAGCAGAGTTTTGGTTAAGTATCTGGCTTTTGATTTGCTCGGTTTTTGGTACACTGAGATTCTGTGAGTTAGGTAATTTTCCATGCTCCTCATGCGCTACAGGATAACCTACTCAAATTATGCAAATGATCACTGCAAGGAAGAGGCAGAATTGTGTTAGTGTCTTCTATAATTCTATTGAAACTATGATTCGTAATGTCCATTCTCAAGGAAGACTTGCATCAAATGAACATGGTACAACAACATGTTTTTTAATGTCATGAAAGGCTGTAACCCACAGAAATACTTAGAATCCCCATGTCCTCACCCACCCACTCCCCTTCCACAGCTGCTTCTGGGCCTCTCTCTTCTAAAACACAGATTTGAACATCCTCCTTCAGCCTGCCCTGTGAGTTTCTTTATGTTATTTTTTCAATACGGCTTCATGAGAGTCCCCAAAACAGGACCCTGCTGGGAGGAGCGTGGGAAAGGAAGAAACAGAATAGAAAAAAGCAGAACCTTCTTTAGCTCATAGGGCCAGGGGAAGGGCTGAAAATACATTGACATCAACATTTTTACCTGATTAGACTTACATTTTTGATAACAAAGTTAGCCGTAATTTCCTTTCAGCATCTGAGCATCTACCCACACTCATTGGGACAGTCATCATAACAGCAATAATTCTTAGTGGTATGCCCTACTTGACCCTCCTCTACTCGTGAAGTTTAAGGAGTCTTGCTGTGTTCAAGGACAGTAAAATTCAACTATACTGAGTCATCTCTGGCTTAACCAAAGAAGAAAGGGAGGATGAAACAGGTCCTCTCTTTGTGTGTATTGCCCATTGCCCATACTCACTACCCTCTGATTAAGAACACTGACCTTCTGGAGAAGAAAACGGAGGGCAAGAGATCTACTGGGAAGATGAGTGCAAAGTGTTTATATTATGTGTCTTTGTTGTGGAGGTGGTGGACATTGGTGGCACAAGCAATGCAATGGTAAATCTGTTAGGGCATAGGGAAGGATAGGGCTGAAATGGTGGCTGAATTTAATGAATTGTTTATATCTTGATTGAGTCATTAGATGTTTATGTTCTAGTCTTTAGCTCTGTGTGATTTAAATTGCTTTTCTGAGTGTTCCTCTTGGGATGAGCAGCCTTTGGAAGATTAATTTTCTAGGAGGCAGGCCAGTGGATTGATTTCAGAGAAAGAATATCATCAATGGGAAGGAAATCTCTTTCCCCCAAACCTCCTTTCCCACTTTAGCTGTACCTTTTCTGGGGACTACCCTGTGTCGTCCTGGTCTCCTGGAGCACAGATGTTCACAGTAGTGGCCACAGGGTCACTGGAAGGAACCACCTGCACAAGTAATCTGGTTCTGCTGCCCTCTGCTGGCCACAGTGGTCATGTTCTGCTTGTTAACCATTGGTCATGTCCCTCTCCCCCAGGAGGCTGCAATTCTTACCCTTCAACTCTTCTTCCTCCACAATTCACAGTAAGAACCAAACCGTCTTATTATTAAGGAAGGTGGCATGGGGCCAGGTTGCAGCTTCCACATAGAGTTTATCTAACATGTCTGAGTGAATGATTCTGGCACCCATCACAATGGATAATGGGTTATTTCTGGGAAAGGCCCTGAAATATGTGCAGGAAATGTCTGAGCTCATCAAATATGCCCTGACTCATTCAATTTGTTATCAACGGTGATATCTCTTGACCTTGCCCCCGCATATTATGATAGTTTCTATTTGGGGGCCTCTAAACACAAAGCCACTTTTTGTAGCATAATAATAGTTATTATTATTATGATTCATCTGTTATAGCATCCTTGAAGAAGTACCTGAGCACTGCAGAAATCTCAAATCTCAGCATCAGGTTGACCTTTTAAACTGAAAGTAAAGGGAGAAGATTTGGAAAGATGCTGATGGAGGTGAAATCAGGCATCCTGGAGATAAAGGAGACTGGATTTAGATAGCCCAATGTGCTGGGTTACCAGGAACCAGTATACCTGCCAGATTTTATAGTATATTGTAGACCTCCTCAGAATCTTGGGCTGGCCCCTCTGGCCCTTCTTAGCACACTAATGCAGTACTTCTGGGAGGATCCACCTACCATGTAACCTTTCTTCTTTGTCATGGAAGAACCTTTTGGCAGATGTGTGTATATAAAAGTGGTCTGCACTTTGCCCCTACACCAGTGTAAATATTATAAACATGACCATCTGGCTCATATCATTGATGACTACAGGGCATACTGGACTCAGATTAGGAGGACAAGACAGTAAAATCTTCATCAAACCAACAGTGACATCTCCAAGAGATGGCTGAGGTGGGGTGGGGGGGAGCTTAGGCCCTTTTAAGCTCCATTTTTGGGAAAACTTCCCTTTAAAAAAGTTATCCACGTATTAAATGCAAATAGTTCTTAAGAATTGGGAATGTGAAGTGGATAGAATAGATTCAGTGCGGTTCTGGACCAGGCTATGGAGCAGGTAAATAAGCTAAAAGAGAAGGGCAATAAGGCCCTGAGCGCTGGCAACATTGATGATACATTATAGTGCTGCTCTAAAGCAATTAAGTTAGATCCCCAGAACCACATGCTCTATAGCAATTGCTCAGTGGCCTATGCCAGAAGGCTTATGAGGATGGTTATAAAACCATTGACTTAAAGCCTGATGGAGGCAAGGGCTATTCACGAAAAGCAGCAGCTCTTGAGTTCTTAAACCGATTTGAAGAAGCCAAGTGAACCTATAAAGAAGGTTGAGAATATGAAGCAAATAATCTCAGCTGAAAGAGGGCTTACAGAATATGGAGGCCCAGGTGGCAGAGAGGAGGTTCCATGAACCCTTTCAACATATCCAATCTGTATCAGAAGTTGGAGAGTGATCCCAGGACAAAGACAATGCTCACTGATCCTACCTACCAGGAAATGATAGAGCAGCTGTGAAACAAGCCATCTGACCTGGGCACGAAACTGCAAGATCCCCAGGTCATGAAGACTCTCAGTGTCCTCCTGGGAGTTGATCGGGACAGTATGGATGAGGAGGAGGAAGGTGCAATACCTCCACCATTACCTCCTCCCAAAAAGGATACCAAGCCAGAGCCAATGGAAGAAGATCTTCCAGGGAATAAGAAGCAGGCACTGAAAGAGAAGGAGTTGAGGAATGAGTCCTACAAGAAGAAAGACTTTGATACAGCCTTGAAGCACTACGACAGAGCCAGGGACCTGGACCCCACCAACAGGACTTACATGACCAATCAAGCATCTGTGTACTTCAAGAAGGGCAACTACAGTAAATGCCTAGAGCTTTGTGAGAAGGCCATCAAAGTGGAGTGAGAAAATCAAGAAGAATATCGACAGATTGCCAAAGCTTATGCTAGAGTTGGCAATGCCTACTTCAAAGAAGAAAAGTACAAGGATGCCACCCATTTCTATAACAAGTCTTTGGCAGAGCACTGAACCCCAGATGTGCTCAAGAAATGCCAACAGGCAGGAGTACTGGGGTGGCTCAGTCAGTTAAGCATCTGACTTGGGCTCAGGTCATGATCTCACGGTTTGTGAGTTCAAGCCCTGTGTTGTGCTCTGTGCTGACAGCTCAGAGCCTGGAGCCTGCTTCTGATTCTGTGTCTCCCTCTCTCTCTGCCCCTCCCTTGCTCGTACTCTGTCTCTGTCTCTCTCTCTCTCTCTCTCTCTCTCTCTCTCTCCCTCAAAAATAAATAAACATTAAAAAAAAGAAAAGAAATGCCAACAAGCAGAGAAAGGAGCAAGGGTGACTGGCCTATAGAGGAGAAGAACAAAGGCAATGAATGTTTTCAGAAAGGGAGGATCCCCAGACTGTGAAGCATTATACAGAAGCCATCAAACGGAACCCAAGGGATTCCAAATTGTACAGCAATCAAGCTGCCTGCTACACCAAACTCCTGGAGTCTCAGCTAGTGCTCAGGGACTGTGAGGAATGTGTCCAGCTAGAGCCAACCTCCATCAAGGGTTTCACAGGGAAAACATCTGCCCTAGAAGAGATGAAGCACTACAGGAAAACCGTGGATGTCTACCAGAAAGCCTTAGAACTGGATGCCAACTGTAAGGAGGCTGCGGACAGTTACCAACACCGTATGATGGCCCAGCACAACTGACACCACATGCCAGAGGTGCAGCAGATAATGAGTGACCCCACCATGCAGCTCATCCTGGAACAGATGCGGAAGGACCCCCAGGCACTCAGTGAGCATATAAAGAATCCTGTAACGCACAAAAGATCCGAGAGCTGGTGAATGTGTGGGTCTGATCACAATTCAGTGATGATTTGCCCATCATCCCTTTCCTTTGCCCACATGTGAACAGAGGAGCTGGGGCCACAGTGAGCAGCACAGAGCAGAGGGGAGAATAGGGGAAGGTGAACAACTTCTATTTATATAGACCTATGTGGAAGGTAGAGAGACTCTCACTCACGTTACTCATATTGAGGCTGCCTCTGGGCCCTCCCAGCCCATGCATGGTTTCTCCTGTGGCCCTTGGGTTCCATGTTCCCTTCCCTACCCTCAGTCACTGTCTTAGCTGCTCTCCCATAGTTGGTTATTTTTTATTTGGGACAGTTTGTATGTATGGGGAGGGGAGGGTGTTCTTCTGGACCTCAGGTCCCAACTATCTTCACATTGTTAACTCCACATGCCCTTCTCCAATAAAGCAAGCCAGCCAGGCATGGTTGTAAAATTAAAAAAAAAAGGGTGGGGGGAAAATGAAAATAGTTTTTAAAAATCAGATAAAGAATTCCAAAACCAGTTGTAGCAGTCATGCATACTTTGCCATGGCTCTTTTCCCCTCTGATGTAGTAATGTCCCATTTGGTGCTATCACATGAATGCATGCATCCGTGTATGCAGATTGTGATGACTTGGAACTGTGCTGTCAGTAATGTGAACAAGAAATAAGTCTTTATTGTTTTAAGCCAGTAGTATTTGAGTGCCACCAAAGTGTGACCAAATAACCCACCTTATCCTGACTGATAACAATCAGTATAAGTACATCAATGTAAGTCAATCACTAGGGTTCTGATTGCAGAGAGACCTGGTTTGAACCCTGGTTCTGCTGTCTGTTAGCTACATGCCTTGGGCAGGCTTCTGTACCTCTCTGAACTTCCATTTTTTCTTAAGAAAATGCTGAGAATAATAACATTGGTGCAAGGTTGAATGACTAAATACATATGAAATAGCGTATGTTCTGCACATAGTAAGTGTTCAATAAATGGTAGCTATTATTATTGCCTTCAATCATTAACAATATTTTTAGCACAATTTTTTTTAAAGTTTATTTGTTTTGAGAGAGACTCAGAGCATGTGTGTGTGTGTGTGTGTGTGTGTGTGTGTGTGTGAGAGAGAGAGAGAGAGAGAGAATCCCAAGCTGACTCTGCATTGTCAGTGCAGAGTGTGATAGCCTATTTTTTTTTAAGGTTTATTTATTTATTTTGAGAGAGAGAGAGCACATGCACATGCGCATGTGAGTAGGGGCAGGGACAGAGAGAGAGAGGGAGAGAATCCAAAGCAGGCTCCATGTGTTTAGTGTGCAGAGCTCAGCATCAGGCTTGACCCCACCAGCCATGAGATCATGACCTGAGCTGAAATCAAGAGTCCAACATTTAACTGACTAAGCCACCCAGGCACCTTCTAGCCTACTAATCATAAGTATGCAGGCCATGCAAAGACAGGAGGAATGTGTGTGAGCCAGCATAGTTATTAAAGTAGATGGAATACTGCCTTTTAGAAAATACAAAAAGGGGTAAGTTCTTCAAGCTCTGTGGTGAAAATATGTACACATATGACTATTCTGTGATGGGGAGGGGGGTTATATTTTGTCTTTTAAAATAGTATCTTTGCTTGTTCACACTCCATTCACAGAACAAGCCCTCTTTACTAAAACTTAGCGGATTCTGTGCTAAAAATATTCCATTCCCATTTGGTGCAATGAAATGTCATATCCATTAAACACCAACATACCAAATGCTGCTTATAGACCCTTAAGCCAGCAAACCCAAGTCAACAGGAAATTGTGATCAACCTCAGCTTGTTCATATTATACATATTAACAGATTATTTTGGAGAATTATCTAAGGCTTAATTGTTATCTTACAGCTATCTTAGAATTATAACTCATGTACTCCAACCAATTTTTAAAGAAAAGAAATTGTGACCCAGGGAGTGAAAGTGACTTCTCAAGGTCACAAAACTATAAAGGTAGTTGTATTGGGCCAAGATCTCCAAACTTACAAGCTATTCCCTACCCCCCATTATAACAGAAAGTTACAGATTTTTCAGAGCTGAAAGACCTTTAGTTTGACCTGACCTAGTTCCAATATCTTATAGAAAAAACCGAGGCCAAAGGAGACTCGGTGTCTTGGTTTCGGGAAATCTTTAAAGCTTGTACATTCTACAGCTTTTGGCCAACTTTTGTAACCACAGGCTTGGTGTTCCCGACATGCCACGGTCAGTTCAATGTGGTTATTTAGAGCAGGGGCCCAGTTAGTAGACTGGTGATGGGTTAGCAACATCACAATCACCTAAGGAATGTTTAAAAATAAAAATTCCTAAGTCCTGTTCTTTGAAGATTCACTTTCAGTGGCTCTGAGGTGGGGTCCCAGGAACCTGTGTAGTTAGTTTGCTTTCTGGGTGATTCTGGGGGAAAACCAGGTCAGGGAACCGTTATTAACAAAAAGTCAGTGTTTTATGTCATTCTCTTCTCTGCAGAGATTGATCTATGATAATTTCCAGGTAATGGCTAGTTACCTGTGGAAAAACTAAGTCAGGAAAAGTCCTGAGCAGTAGGGAGCCTCTAAGGTGTTAATCTTCAAGCCAACCTCAAGGTGATTAGAGTAAGGAGAGAGCTGCCCTTGCCAGGTGAAGATTGATCTGAAACGGAAGCACATCCAGGGGAACAAAAAGTGATCTAGGAATGCTTGATCTCATCTTCCAGGGATGGGTGGCCACTAAATCAGAATTGGCAGCCTGACTTCACTTGGGAAAACATCATTCTGAAACAGAGGATATCAGTTTAAATATTTTAAAACAGAATGTTTGCGAGAACACCATTTAAAAATGTATATAGAAATTGTTACAGTGAATCATCATGAATAATAGACAAAGATGGGAGATTATATTTTGTCAAGTTTTGCAAAATAAGAGCTGGAAGGACTCTTTGAAACCTTTTAGTGAAGGGATTCTAGAAACGTCAAAGGGTGTAGCTTCTTCCCTGGGAACTCTGGCTCTCTAAACTCAGATTCTCGATAGAGACCACACCTCCTGCTGATGACTTTTGTTGTTTTGTCTGTTCAGCATCTTTTCTTTTTTTTTAATAGCATTACAGTTTTACTTTAGGGAATCACCCTTACCTCACTGTCATTGCACATGGTTCTCACCCATAGGTTCCAACAGTGGGCATATGACCCAAGCTTGGCCAATCAGAGCCTTCTATCCTTAGCCAAAACAATTGCTTCAGGGATGGGCACTGGGCCAATGAGCCTCAGCCCCAAACTTTTGCTACAACTACTGGAAAAGGAACACTGTCTTTCAACTGGGCATGGCTACTGGCAAGATGTCATGTTGGAGCTGCTGATGGGTATCTCTCCGCCATGAAAGGAGAGACTGGCTTAGAAAGAAGTCAGCAATAGAGTCAGAGAAAAACAGATTTATGAAAGTATCACCTGAGTAACTGGTAATGTTTCTGAAGCTATATGTATTTTCATATTTAAACTAGTTTAGTTGGATTTCAGCAATTTATAACCAAAAGAATCCTGACCATTATTTGCCTTCAGGGATCGGAGCCTAGGTGGTGAAATGATGATTAATTAATTTGTCTAAGGTCATAGAACTAGTAAGTAGCCACAGTGAGATGCAAACGCGGATCTGCCTCAGTCTAAAACACATGTTGTTAATCACTATGTCTGTGGCTCTAACTAGAGGAATATTCTGGTCACCAAATAGGATAGATTTACAGGCAAAAGGCCAGAAAACGTGGGTCATGTTTCACTTCTCCTTTAGATACTGTAGAACTTACTGATGCCTCTTTTATTGTTTTTACATGCTGCCTTTTAGAAACAAACTCCAGAGGCATGTGCATTGTTTAAAAGGAGGGAGAACTTCTTGCTCATTTTGTTTCCTTCATATCATTTTTCACAGCACTTTGCATATAGTAGCTGTTCAATAAATGTTTTCTATCCAATTGAGCTTGTTGTGTCCATGGGTATAAATACCAATCAGTAGTCCTAGGTTACTTGGAACATTCAAGGTTCTTGATTGGGGTGTCTATCTGCAGTTTACACAGTCCTGAATTTTTAATTTTTAATATGTGTTTTGTCTTTAAGCACTTCATAGCATGCCATGATGTCATTGACGGATACTATCCAAAATGAATCTTGACTTTCCTTCTTAACTGGCTATATGGGCAAGTTACTTAGCTTTTCTAAGACTAAGCTCTCTCATTTGTAAAACAATGCTATTATTACAGAATCCTAGAAGATGGAATGACAGTACAGATAAAGCATTTAATATAGTGCCTGGCTCAGGGGTACCTGGGTGGCTCAGTCGGTTAAGCGTCCAACTTCGGCTCAGGTCATGGTCTCACGGTTCATGAGTTCAAGCCGTGCGTCAGGCTCTGTGCTGTCAGTTCAGATCCTGGAGCCTGCCTCAGATTCTGTGTCTCCCTCTCTCTCTGTCCCTTCCCCACTCATTCTCTGTCTCTCTCTGTCTCTCAGAAAATGAATAAACGTTAAAATTTTTTTTAAATATAGTGCCTGGCTCATCGTAAGTACTCAATAAGTGCCACCTATTATTATAATGAAATTAAAATGTTAAAATATAAATCATAATACTGAATTAAAATGTTAAAATTCCTAAAGTTTTTTTAAGAACTGTTAAATATGTGTGGGTGGACAGCATTAAGGGAATGAAGGACAAAGGACAGTTGTCCTGGGATCTGGCACTGTTGGAAGGACAAATTTCTGGGACACAGTTTTGCTGAGAATTATTGTTAAAAGCTTCAGCTGGGGAAGATGCTCCCTTTGAGGCATCTCTGAGTAGTGCTGACCATGGACGTGGATCCCTCTTGGGGATAAAAATTTCAAAGGGCATAGACTTTCTGAAAGTGTTAATATCAAGCCTCGTGTTCTTTGGGTCTCTATGGATTAATTAAATTAGTTCCAGTCCCTCATTTTTGTGGATCAGGTTTTAGGTAGATTTGCCTAAGGATTTACTCAGGAAATAAATTGTTTGAATAAGGATTTACTCAGGAAATAAATTGTGTTTCTTTTACCTTCCAGACCACCCCAGTTACCCCTAGGAAAGTGGGCCTGTACACGTGTGTTCTTTTGGGGTAATCCATGGCCAGGATTATTTATTTGTTTGTTTGTTTGTTTGTTTGTTTGTTTAAATTTACATCTAAGTTAAATAGCATATAGTGCAATAATGATTTCAGGAATAGAATCCAGTGATTCATCCCCTACTATAACACCCAGTGCTCATCCCAGCAGGTGTCTTCTTTAATGCCCCTTACCCATTTAGCCCATTCCCTCCATCCCCCACAACCCCTCCAGCAACCCTCAGTTTGCTCTCTATATTTAAGAGTCTCTTATGTTTTCCATGGCCAGGATTCTTTGTGAGACTGGGAATTTGCTGTAGGGGATGAGGTCGCTTCTCAGATATGCAAAACAAGGAGGCTGAAGCTGGTAGGCTTAAAGCTATTTCATTTCTACCAGCTTTATGGAGTTTCTACAAAGCAGGACTATTCCAGGGGCTAGAGGGCAGGATGGCATAGAAGAATCACAGATGCCTAAGACATAGTCCTGATCTGCAGGGCTGTGTAACCTGTGGAGAGATGTATAGATCAACAACCAACCATAATGTAAGGCAGGATGAATTATGAGCCTTGCTCATGGTAAAAGACATGGGCTAAGAAAGGAGAATCCACATCTAACTGGTTGGATGAGGACTAAGATGTCAAAAGGTAGAAGAGTTGGGAAATGCCTTTGTTGGTAGTTGGGGTAGCATGGGCACAGAAGCAACTATGTGCTCAGCTAAACAGGGAGTGGCAAATTGTGAGCATAAAGGGAGTGTGGGTGAAACAGAGGTGCAGGAGTAGAAGGAGAAGCTGGCCAGATTTTGAACTCCACCTTTAGGACTTTATAGGAACCACTGTAGGTCTTCCTAGGCCTGCGGTGGTCCTGGGTGCACTGTACCCATGACAGCAACCATGTTAAAATGCTTCTATATCCAAGGCACTTGGGTAGCTCAGACAGTTAAGCTTCTAACTCTTGATTTTGGCTCAGGTCAAGTTCTCACGGTGATGAGATCAGCCCTGCATTGGGCTCTGAGCTGGGCCTAGAGCCTGCTTAAGATTCTCTCTCTCTCTCTCTCTCTCTCTCTCTCTCTCTCTCCCTCCCTCTGCCCCTCCCCAACTCTTGAGGGCATACTCTCTCTCAAAAAATAAAAAATAAAAAATAAAAATAAATGCCTCTATATCCCACACTAAAATCGACAAAGAACTGAGTTGAGAGAGTTTAGCTCTCATTGACTAGTTCAGATACCTACAGATGTGGTCCTAGGACCACATCTAGTGCCAGGCTGGGAAGAGTTTGGAATTAAATTGGGATGGATTGAGTACAGGACTTGAAAGGAAATGTTGAGGGGGCACCTGGGTGGCTGAGTCAGTTGAGCCTCTGACTTCGGCTCAGGTCATGATCTTGCAGTTCATGAGTTCAAGCCCTGCATCGGGCTCTGTGCTGATGGCTCAGAGCCTGAAGCCTGCTTTGGATTATGTGTCTCCTTCTCTCTGCCCCTTCCCTGCTCATGCTCTGTCTCTTTCTGTCTCTGAAAAATGAATAAATGTTAAAAAAATTTTTTTTTAATAAAAAAGAAAGGAAATGTTGAGAATCTCTTACAGCAGTGTGACCACAATAATGAAGCATTTGATCATTTTTCTGGTAATTCATTTTTATTCTAATTTCCAAAAATGTTGGTCCACAACACAATGGAAAGACATTGGCCTAAAATACACTGGAGATTTTTTTAATTTCCATGGTTCAAATTTTTTAAACATTAAAATATTTTTTAAAAGTTGAGCAGGTCTGATCTAGCTGAAGTAATATTACCTTTTAAAGAAATTTGAGGTCAGAGATGACAGAGGAGTCAGTGGACTTGAAGATAGATGAATAGAAATCACACAGTTTGAATAGCAGAGGAAAAAGAGATGGGAATATCTAGTACTCCGCATTGTATTTACATTTCAGTAACTGTGCCTAAACATTCTGACTTAGGTGAAGATAATTGTGTGGCAAGTACAGAAACCCAGTCAAACTAATCTGGAACAAAGCCAAATGTGTGTGTGTGGTGATGGTGGAGGTGGGGTTGTTACTAGAAGGCTACTGAAGTACGTCAAGGAATTCAGGGGCAGGGAGTGCCATTGGATGTAATGAGGTATTTGCGGGAAATGGACAATCCCTAGGAATTGGACTGCTTCCCTCTCGCACCCTCTCTCTCCCCCCCTCTTTCCCCTTGTGGCGGATGCTGTGTTGTGCTGCTCAGATCCTATTCAGACATAAAAGACTTACTTTTCCAGCTGCTGGGAGGACTCCCAGAGACAGCCTCTGCTTCCTCCCCTCTTTGGGGATTGCTGTGGTTAAAACACAGCCTTTCGTTCTTTCAGCCCATATCCAATAACTAATCAACATGGAGGTGTAAAGACCTGGTGGGGCCCTCGCTCCAACTTGGGACACCTGAGAGGGAGCGTCTTGGCTCCCTACAGTGCTACTTTTATTGGAACTGCACCACAGCACAGCTGCTCTCTGCCAAATTCTCCTTTCTTCTCCCTGCCGGGTGTCATCTCAAGGGTACTACCTGATAAATGTGTGTACATTCTCAGTACTTCTCAGAGTCTGGTTCTCAGGCGACCTGACTTGGGACACCAGACCTCCCTCTCTCTTCTTTTTCTTACCTTTTCTCCCTCTCCTTTCTCTCTCTCCTAGCTCTTCCTCCCTCTCCCCCTCAGACTAGGTAGTTTCTCACCCCTTCTTCTCTTTGACCTTCTATGTCATTCTTTTCTCACTTTTCAGACCAGCTTCCTCTGCTCTTTTGCTGCCCTTATGGCTGCTCCAAAATGGTGTCTTTAGCACCTCAGTGACTGTCCCTGTAGCATCTTTCACTGGTTCCCACCCAACCGCTCTTTACTAGGTTGAAGCACCCATCCTGCAGCAGCCATGGGTGTCAGTTTATATCAGCTTACATCTGCATACTTTTCTGAGAATTGTCCTTAGCCAATAGGGACTTTCATTGCTGGAGATGTCTGAGACGTTATGCCCCATACTTTTTGGTCAAAGACTATCAGGTGGGGGGGTGGGGTATGAACGTCTGTCCTCCTTGCCTCAAGGCAGGACACACTGTGTGCTACAGTCCATACTCCGGAGTTCCCCGTGGTGGAGTCAGGCTGAAGCTAACTTCTCCTGAAAGGACATCTTTGTGTGGCATCTTCCCCTGCCCTAGTCTCACTCCCTTACAGGTATAGCATGAGAGCACTCCCCCAATAAATCCCTCTGCTTTGAGGGGACCTGATTTAAGATCATTTTACAATTCCAGTGCCTGTAGCTAATTGACCCAGCTTCTGCTGTCCTAATTCCAAATATCCAGGAGAGAGAACTAGATCAGTTCAGGCTGAGCCCAGCCCAGCATCCGGGTTGAACCCTGGATGAGGAGTTCACTTCACGTCCAATCATCTATGGCTGGAGAGGGGGCAGAGTTATACAGTGTAAGGTAGATGAAGGGTACAGGTGAAAAGAGCAACTCTGAGAAAGGACTGGCCAATTGCAGTGAAAGTGGACCCTACCATGTGTCCTCCTCAGTCTTTCTTGAATTTCTGTCAGTCTTCTCACTCCTCACCTCATCCCTGTCTGCAATCCCAGGTTCAGACTGGAGGGTGAGGTGTTGAAAGGTAGCACCATGTGATGAAGAAAGATCTGCATTGAGTGTCCAGAGGCCGGGATTGTAACCTGCCTCACTTGGCTTGCTTCACAGCTCCGGGTCTCAGGTTTCAGGTAAATCCGAGAGTCGGTTTGCTAATAATGCTTCTATGAAAACAGAGAAGAATCGAGGTCTTTCATCTCTGCATCCCTGAACTCAGCAGAGGGCCTGGCACAGTTAGAACACTGGCAATGTATTGAAAACAGGAGATAGACTTTAAAAACGAAACGACCGTGGGTTACATTAAGGTAATAAGGTAGAGCATGACCCCGAAGCACGCAACATTCCGGGTGTGGAGCCCATTAACTAGCACTTGGTAAGTGCTGACTTGTGCTGGGTCTGTGTTAAGTACTTGGTGTGCTGTTCTGATCACTGCTGCAGTATAAAAAAAATCACCCCAAAACTTAGATGTTCAAATAAACAATTTTATTATGCTCATAGATTCTGTGGGTGAGGAATTTGGTTCCAGTACCATGCGGATGGTTTGTCCCTTGTCTTAGCTGCTTGTCTGGGGCCTCAGCTGGGAAGACTGGATGGCTGGTGGTGACTTAACAGCTTGGGGCTTGAATCACCCAGAGGCATCCTCGCTCACAGGATGGTGGTTGATGTGGCTGTTAGGAGGGACCTCAGCCAGAGCTGTTGATCAAAGCCTTGACTTTCTCAGAATGGTGGCTTCAGCCTAGTAGGATCCTGCAGGTGGCAGCTCAGGGCTCCAGAAACGATTGTCCCAGTTCACAAGACAGAAGCTTCCTTGTTTTTGTGATCTAGGCCCAAAATTCAAACTGCATCATTTCCACCACATTCTATTGGTTACAAGCCTGCCCAGATTTAATGATAAGGGAATTAGGTACCACCTCTTGATGGCGTGAGGGCAAGGTTCTCACAGAACATGTAGGATAGGAAATTTTGTCACCATATTTGGAAAATTCAGTCCACCAAGTGCACATTATCTCATTTCATCCTTCCACTGTCCTTGCAGTAAGCATTATTATCCCTTTACAGATGAAGAAACTGAGGCTCAGAGAACTTAAGTAACTTGCCTGTGGACAAAGCCAGCACATGGCAAGGCGGGACTTAAACGCAGTCTGTACAAAGTAGGTGTTCTTCAACAGTATATACGCTACTTATAGAAAAAGGGAACTGAAAAAAATAAGACATTCAAAGGCCTGTCTCCCTGTGTACAGATCGGGAGTGGGTAAGACTTCTTGTCCCCCCATAATTCTAATGTCAGTTAATATCTTCCCCATGTGGCAAAGAAATCTGGTTCCTGTGCATAACGCCCCAAGGTGTCGCTTCCTGGAAAATGTGTAACTACTGTGTGTACCTTAGGTCCATTAAGTTTGCCAGATATGTGTTGGCAGTGGGGTTGATGTCTACCCCTCTCTGCTCCCCATTCATTTGGAAAAAGAGTGTGGGGAGCAATAAGTTGGGGGAAGCTCTTTCACACGGAATCATTTCAGAAACAGCTCCTCTGCCGTGATCCCCTTTTGAAACCATATCTCCCCTTTAACTTCAAACAAGGACCACTTCCTCTAGGAACTCATCTTTGATACTCCCATGATCTTTATAATCAGAATATTCAGATGATGATTGGCACTCAGGGCTTACTCTGTAGGTTTCTGTGTCCTAACCCTCCGGTTAGTCTAAGGCCCCAAAGGGCAAGGACCATGCCCTATTCCTCCTCAATTCTCCTCCCCAGCACCACAGGAACAACACCCCGTTCTTAATAGGTAGTCAATAAATAGGACCGAATAGATCAAAGGGACTTACGAAGTTTATTATTGTATTATAACAGGAGGACACACATGCATCTTCGAAAGCAGTTTTTGAGAGCCTACCCTATAACAGGCACTGTGCTAAGTGCTAACAAACCATGTGATCCAGGAGCAAGAATTTAGAAAATCAAATATGAACCTCCTGGACACTCTGTGGCATGTCAGTAACATCCAAACTGATGTCTAGAAGTGAAGCATCCTTGATCAGATTAAGAGGCCATCATATTGGGTAAATTTGAGGCAAGTACTGTAAGGTTTACCAATCTATATCAGCTCTCAGATAAGTCTAGAGTCAGACATTTAGAAAGTCCCTAATTAGGGTTTTTAAAATTCAGATTCTTGAGTTTGGTTTCTTCTATAGGTTCTTTGAATAATTTTTTTTTAGCTAGAGCTATCAGATAGGAAAGGATGGGTCTTACGATTCTTTATTTTAAATCAGTCTTCTTGTAATAAGCAAATTTCTCTACCCTGCTTTTAATTCATCGCCGTTTTGCCACAAAATGTTCTTAAATGCTGTGACCTTTGGAAACACCCTTGAATGTTCCAAATCAGCTGATAAACCTGTTCCTATATCTTGGGTAATCAATATCAGTGTTTCATCATCACTTACTATTCACACCCTAAGTTCTTGATGTAAATATAACCCTATTGTATAAAGCTATTTCCTCAGCATCCATCACCAAGGATAAAATAATTGTAAATAATTACCTTTGAGATATGAAAGAAAATGTAAACATTTTATTTGGCAGTTGTTTTGGAACACATGAATAAATAAATGGAAAAGTACATATTAATATTTCTTTTTGGAGTAACAGATACCATTAAACACTTATTTACACATCTTCACTGCAAAGAACAGTTACACAATTCAATTTGTCTTATAAAAGGTAACTTCCCACACCACTGGACTGGACAGTTAAGGATGGAGATACTGGTAGTGCTTGGTTCTAGCAGTCTCAATGTTTGAAAGGCATTCATTTGCAAGTGTGATAAGAAGAGTCATCATGCATTGAGTTCGTCCGGATCATGTACTGTAGAAAGTTTCTGATGGCAGCCACAGAATTTGGTGTGTCATGCGCTTAAGTCAACTATGACATGTTTGTAAATCTGTGTATTTCCCTTAAAACTGGAAGCAAAAAGAAAATTACGCTTATTAATGGACACATGCGTGAATGATCTCGGTGCTTGAACATTTAATTCCTGAAATTTCACAAATTTGGCTTTTTCTGCATCCCAGTTATACACTTGAGTAAAGGAATAATCACTTCCAAGAATTGCATATTGATAGTTATTTATCTGAAGAGGCTGGAACACCATGGATCCTCGTGATGGCATCCTCTGAATATCCTGAAATGAGGATCCTCCCCATTTCATTACTTTGGAATCACCAATGAATCTTGTCAAGCAAATGTACACGTCACCTTTCACTGAGAAGTGCTTAACAGCATATACATCCTCCATGTTAGGGATGTCAGTTTGGTTAGTGAATAATTGTGTTGCTTTGTTCCACTGATAAATTACAGGACGCTGGGAACTACTAGACAGGATTAAATGAGGCGTTCTGAGTGTCTGAGGTGTTCTGGCTATTTCTAGATATTCCACATCAGTGTCCCTGTACCACGCATGTAAGGATTGATGGGAGTAGAATCCATTTCCATTCCATTTATAAATGGTAGTAAAACCAGCTTTTGAACTGTCAGCAACAACAAAGTACCAGTTGTTTTCAATCTTGAATGTTTCAATGTCATTGGGTTTTCGGATTTTGAGAATTTCAATATCCTGGATTTTTATAAATTTATTTGCAAAACTGTCTCGCTTATAGATGTGAGAGCCGCCAAACAGCTGGGCCACAATAACATAGAGCTGAGTTTCAATGACTATAGGCTTGCACACTACAGTGGACGTGCCTGGGAAAAGACAAATGAGAGATTAGTTGGATGGCCATCCTCTTTTGCAGCATGTAAACATGCAGGCTGAGGCCATACAACTTCCACCAAAATCAGCCTGAAATAAGAGATTTCCTTGGTTGAACAGGCAAGGCCAATCTCTAAGACCCAATGGCAGCAGGATCCTGACATTCTGTGCCTTTGTGCCTCATGAGGCCTTGTTACCAACACCTGAGTTGTCATGTCACATCCAACCTGCACTAGACATTCAGGACATATGGCTACAGCCTGAGTTTCCTCCTCTCACTTCTTACAGAAAGAAAGCATTGCTTTCCCTGACATATTATAAGTTATAGTAATTCTAGTGAAAACTGCCATTTATTGAGCACCAACTATGTGCTTTGCCAAATCATCTCATTAAAAATTCCCAACAATCTTAAGAGATAAATATTATTATTCTCCCTTTTGCAGATGAGCAGATTGAAGCTCAGAGAGGTTCAGTGCTGCTAAGAGAAGGCAAAGTTGGGATTCAAACCCAGGTCTACCAGAGTCTCTATGCTTTTAACCCAAGCTGGGAGGAGGTGAGCTATTCCAGGGCTTCCAACTTGGGCTAGGATCCCACAAGTTTCTAGACCATCCTACAAAGTCTTGAGCAGTGATCTGGGTAGCCCATGGTTCTAACTGTAATTGGTTTGTTCTAATTGTGAATTGAATCTTGCTCTAAAAGTAACATAATTTTCCCCTAAGAAAGGAAAAAGATGACACTTGTAATTTTTCTGAAGTTTTGGTGGCAGGACAGAAGAGAAGAAAGAGGAATCTTTGAGAAAAATGGAAGAGGGGTACAGTCATGGGTGATACTCCTAAAAGTTATTTTGGGAAATCTCAGAAAACAATATGGGATCAGTGGACCAGCTCAGTATCCTTTTGGTAAGAGTTTGATGAGAGTTTGATCAGTAAATTCTGGTTGACTAGTAGGAGCTTGGCTCTAAGAAATCCAAAGAGAGTGGGGCAAATCTGGGCCCACGCCTTTTCTAACTGCAACTTTAAAGGCTCTGAGGCAATAAATTCTGCATCAACTCTGTACTAATAGGTGAAATTATTCTATTTGTGACCTTTCAAGGGCTCAACTGATTGTATGACTTCAGGAAAATCACTTTACTTCTCTAAAATTCAGTTTTCTCTTCTATACAATGAGAGTTTGGACCAGATCAGGGATGTCCACTAGATTTCAACCACGTACCGTATCGACTGATTGATTGGAAAACTTCCTGGAAAATTATGTTGAGAAGGATTCTGTTGCCCTGTCTGCACTCTGTAAGCAAGAGCACCATGATTGATTAGCGATATCTGTCTGGGGTAAGGGAAGTCATAGTAACTGCGTATTTGGCATATATTCGTCATTCTAGATGAGATGATGGTCTCTGAAAGTCTGCAAATGTGTGATTCATTTCTCTTTCAAGTGTTCATCTTAAGATTCATCTGGAATAATGATGAATTATTCCAGGTGAGAAGAACCTGAACTAAACTGCACAGAGCTGCACAATAGCCCATGGGAAAACTGAGGGGTTTTGGGGAGAAAGGGAAGCATGACCTTCCACCTTGAGAAAGAAGGAGGTTTCTGGGACAACTTCAGTTTGAAGAAGATTCCTTCATCTGGGCACCTCAGTCTCAAGCCAGCCCCAGACCTGTCTTGATCCTATGAGCGATGGGGCTTGTGGCCACCCACAAAATCTAATTATGACCCTTCCCACCCAAAAAGGTGGGAGAAGTTTATGGAGAAGTTTATGGAAAAGTTTAAGATTTAAATACGTTAGAAGCTAAAGCTATTTCAGAAGAGGCCCCATATTCTCACTTATTTAAAAATTGTAAAGTTGTTGAAATGAGAACAAAACTTAAGAGGGCACCTAAGTAAAAGTTTTCAGGGAAAAAAGGTGGTTTCCAACGTCAAATTAAATGCATAAAACACTTTAAAGAGCCTGCCTTACTGCCAGACTTCTCAGGGTCTTTACTGTGTATTATGAATCTCTAAGAGGGAGATATAGCTCACAGATATATTGGACCAAAAACCCTTTCTGTCACTAGGAGTACATTAACATTTTGTAGGAGTCATGTTTGTGCAACAAAGCTTGAGATTCAATGATCTAAAGTAACATCCTTATTTTATAGTTAAGAAAAAGGGAGGGCCCAGTGAGGGTGAGTGGTTCACCCAGCTAGTTTGTGGCAGAACCTGGATTAAACCTCATGATTCCTAGTCCAATATTTTTCCTGGAAAAATAATCCACCTTGTATTGTGTGTTTACTAGACTAGGTTCTGTGCTAAGTTCCTTGAATATGTGATCACATTATCTTATGATTGCATTATCTTAACAACAACCCTGTGAGTTGGGTATTATTATTCCCATTTCCAAGTCAGGAAATTAAGGTTTAGGGAACAACCCCAAGTCACTTAGTAAATGGTACAGTTGGGGTTTAAATGACTCTAAGCCTGCCCAAAGCATCCCCCTATACCACTTGTCTTTTTCTGTTCCTCTTGGTTCAACGTGCTTAACTTTCTATTCAAAATACAATCAGGCTTTTCATACCTGTAATGTTGTCATAATTCCGGAAGGTCTTTTCTACATGGTCCCATTCAAGGAAAATGCACTTTCCAGTAAAAGGCTGAGCAATGACCACATACTCATCGTTCATATAAGAAAAAGTATCTATGGACAGTGATTGATAAGGCAGGTCTTGAGACTTTGCAAATTCTGCAAAAACAGGAAATGATGATGAATAACTGTGCTAATGCCTTGTTCCTTGGCTAGATCTCAAATGTCCATAAGAAATACATTTATTTAAGAGAAATAGTAAAATGATAATTTTACTTTGCTTTTAAACACACAAAGTTTTAATGCTTTATAGTATTTTAAAAATTAAATCGGTCAGTTGGTTTTTAAAGTATAAAAAATATCAATTCCTGCACACACATAAAATGTAGCCCTTATTTTAACTTTATGAGGTGGAATCATTTGGAATCCATTACCTGTAATGATGCAATCAAAATCCTTTGGGGAGAGACTATTGATTTTGCGTTTCTTGTATTCTGGGGGGCCTTCGCAGTAGATGTCTTCAACAGTTGCATTGGTGTGGCCTAGCCATTCCACCAGCCACTTCAGTTTACAGTCACAATTAAATGAATTCCCTCTCAGGTCCCTGAAAGACAAATTTCAGCTGATTTTGCTGTATGAGGGTCCTACCTCCAAAGGCATGACTTTACTTCAGCAATTAACACATGCAAAATGCCTTTACCTGGCTTTACATCGTGCCCCATAATCTACCTTAAACCTGATTGACAATTCACTTTGAGTTCAGAGAGTTCCCACAGTGTACCCTTCATTGCTACCCAGTCAATGGAACCTCAGAAGTTATTCCCTCTTGGATCAAAGGCAGCTCTGTCTAGAGCTGTGTGTCCATAGAAATATAGTGTGGACTCTATACATAATTTAAAATTTTCTATAAACACATTAAAAAGATAACAGGAAATAGGTGAAATTAATTTTAACAATATATTTTATTTATTTTAAAATGATATTTTGCTTAGTATTTCACACAAAATATTATTATTTAGATGTGTAGTCAATACAAACATTAATGAGATAGTTTACATTTTTAAAAAATAGTAAGTCTTTGGAGTCTAGTGTGTTTTACACTTAGAGTATATCTCAATTTGGATGCTAAATTTTCATCAGAAGTGTGTGATATGGATTTAGATTTCATAAAATTTATAGCTGGAAACAGTAGTTTCACACATCCAAGTTGTTCCAAACATAATTACATTTTCCCATAATTGAACTCATTTAAATTTAGTTTTTGGCTTAATTTTTAAAAAATTAAGTAAAATTTAGGGGCGCCTGGGTGGCTGTTGGTTAAGCGTCTGGCTTTAGCTCAGATCATGATTTCGCGGTTCGTGCGTTTTAGCCCTGCTTCAGGCTCTATGCTGACAGCTCAGAGCCTGGACCCTGCTTCAGATTCTGTGTCTCCTTCTCTCTCTGCCCCTACCCCACTCACACTGTGTGTCTCTCTCCTTCAAAAATAAATAAACATTAAAAAAAAATTTTTTAATTAAGTAAAATTTAAAGTTTTGTTCCTCAGTTACACTATGAATGCTGTTTGGTGACCACATGTGTGGCTACCATATTGGACAACGCAGGTCTAGAGGATAGAATACAGTGCTTATTATATCATACTTAATTAAATCAAGGGAGCTATTTGCTTTTCTTCTTCCTCACAGATGTAATTCATTCTGATCCTACTCTATGGTCTACAAATTGAATTTTAATAGGAAATGACTTCGACACAGCAGAGTTAACTCAGACATACAACAACTCATGTCTGTAATAAACTATACAGCATGGGTAGTTCAAATTTCCACATATGATCCCAACTCACCAAGTTTTCTGTTTATTTGCATTGCTTTTGTTTGGAAATTCCAGGTCCTTCCTAAAACCCTTCTTGGTCACACGGAATTCCTAAGATAGGTATTGCCTAGTGTTCACACAGCACATGAGTAATTTTTAAATGTTGAAGCATTTAAAAATGCTTTTGGAGGGATACATTCAAGAAAACCAAGAAATCCACTAAAAGACAACTTGGCAAGGATCCTTGTACTTCTTAGATAATTCTTGATTTGGGCATCTCAGAGTAGGCCCAAGAGGCCAAATCCATTATGGGATTTCCATAGAGGTTGAGCCAATTTCAAGTGGGTTTTTTTGTTGTTGTTTGTTTTTTGGGTTTTTGTTTTGTTTTGTTTTGTTTCTAGTGTGCAGTGTTGGCTGACACCAGGATGGGCCAAAGGATGGTGCCCAAATAAGCTGTATCCCCAAGTCTGTCATAGCATATCATCTAACCTCTAAGACATTCCCAAGACTGACTTCATCTCCCAAGAATACTCTGACCCAGAATAATGAGTATCAGTTTTTCTGGGTGATTGTAAACCAGAACGGATAACTGTGGTCTGTCCGAGACTCTCTTGGAAGTGTCCTGATTCTGGCACTCTCTTGGAAATAAACCATCATTCAGGAGTTGGGGTAATAGGCATTGAGGAGGGGCTGGGGAAATACCACAAGGAACAAAGAAAGTTTTTCATTAGCTTACTGATTTGAAGTTAAATACTAGGTTTAGGAGAAAATACTTGACTTAGATCTTTTGTCATTGGAGAAAATTTGTTTTGAATGTATATTCTATAGCAAAGTACCTGAATTGATAAGAAGAAATCTTTCGGTTTCATATATTCTTTCATTTGTTCCTGTATCTGTCTTATGACATTTAAATACCCTTCTAATGTCTGGAAAGCACTTAATGAAGCTAAATTGCTTTTGAGAGGATTAGGCGTATATTACTTGCTTTGCTTACAGCAAAATATACAAATTCCTTACAAAGATCTTTCACTCTGAAGCTTAAAAGTCAAAGTTTGAAAGCTCTTTTGTTTGAAAAAGGGTCAAAAATAATTAAGTTCATTCCCTTCCTGGGGCTTAAGCCAAATTCCTGGGGATTAAGCCTAGAGTTGTTGTTCAGTCTAACTAGAGAAAAGGCAAACTTGCCTCCCTTCCCCCACTTCCTGTTCCATTTCTCTGTTGATTGACCAACCCATGGGTGTAACCTTTCATCTGTACTCGGTCAGTTTCCCAGACTCCTTTATGTTTTTCCTTTGTAGCCCCATTTCCTGGAACTCATGTGAAAAAAGGCATCTTGAAACTTCACTCTGGGCCTCCTCTTCCCACACCCTCGAAGTCCCTTATCAGCACTGCCTCCCAGAGGACACACACTTTGTCAAAGGAATGCCTGGGCACCATATATTCAGAATTTCCAGTGGGAAATACCATAGAAGGCTCCAACATTAGTTCAAGTAAATTTAAAATTTAAGCCAATTTAAAATTTAAATTTAAAAATTCTAACTTAATTTTAAAGCCAGTTACGAATTCTAATCCTCAATACCAGGCTTCTTTGTTAACAACTGCGAATTAATTAATCAGTGATTTCTTAGGTCCTCTTACACATTCGTTAAAGAATCCAGGCCTTTGAAAATATCTTTTGGGAGTGTCTGGAGGTTGTTGTTTGCAAGGCTCCTGGAAGAAAAAAAAAAAAAAAAGAGTGATGTAAACTATAGTCATAAACTAAATAAATGCATTTTATGATAAAACTTAATTATAAGTCCCTTTTATTCTTTCCCGACTACACTAAATTACTTGAAGTACCTTTTCTTCTCCTTCTTCTAAGATACTACTCAGTTTCCTACTATCGTATTTTCAATTTTTGGTCTCATTGCTTCAACACTTGCTCAGTGTTTATGGCACTTTATGTGTCATGGTAAAAAAAGAAACTAACAAACAACCCCCACAATGCCAGCAATAAAATGATACTGGGCATTGATCCTTCTATGTAGAATAGAATATGAGATTCATACTCTTGGACATTCAGTCTAGGGGATGTGTCCCAAATGATGACTAACTAAATGGTTGACAGTGCCCTTTTCCCCTCACACTCAGGCTGCCCCTCCTCCTGCCTCTCTCTTCCTCACATGCTCTAGACAGCAACTGAATCCACAACTGATAGTGCCAATAGCTCTAGAGTTTGAGGACTCTGTCTAACTTACCTCTCTGCCAGCATATCCTTTCTTCTTTCCAAAGTATATACTCCCTTTTTACATACATTCATTCGACTTCAGGAAACAGCTTTCTCACAAATATCCATCCATCCATCCATCCTCTTTAATCATCTCCTCTTTCCTTTTCTTCCAGTTCTTGTCTTATTGTCACAGGAATTGTTTTTCTCTATTTGTTCTTTCATGAATCACTAGAATGATTCTAATCAAAGCTAATGAGTAGAAAATAGTCCTGATACTATCAAGAAAAGAGAAATGTGTCCATACTACAGAAGTGTGGATATAACAAGGAGTGAGCCTTGCATGACAGAAAGGAATATAGGTACTGGTAATTTTTTATTTTTAATCAGCATTGTATATATACATGTTATATACTTTTCTTATGATTGTTTTTATTCCACAAAACTATTAAAAACAATTTAAAAAATTAAAAAAAAATTAATTAAATGAAATAAAAAGAGCTTATGTGTTTGGCCTCCAAAGTCCTTGAAAATTCACTCAAATTCCATTTAAAACACACTCAAAACTCTTCTTGTCTTCCACCTGCTCTATTACTATGAGATTTCTCAAGTGCAAACATTCAAGACTTTTAAAACCTATTTTTAAGTTAATTATGTTGTTTTCCTGAGTTTTAGAAATTACTACTAGATTGGAAAACTCTTTTCAATGGACCTTGGAACGTAAGAATGGGAACTGAATCAGAATGTTCCAGTCTCAATGACAGTCCATTATATAAAGAAGGGCACAGCTTTGGAGTCATTCTGAGCTTGGTTTGAATCTTGACTCCACTCTTTCCTGGCTGTGCGACTTTATAAATCTTCCTCAAGACTCAGTTTTTTCATTTTTAGGGGGAAGTTAATACCTCATGTCATAAGATTGTTAGAAAAAGTAAATGGGATAACTCAGGAAGGCACCTGGCATCTGGTCTACTCTCAACAAAGGGCAGCAGGGAGGTGGGGAGAGGAAACAAAGGAGAAGGGCTTCTGTGTGTACACTGCTCAGGAAACAACATTTAGAAAACTGACCACACGAAAAAACTACCATGACTGTCCACCTATTTAGTATTAATAAAATGTTGCTAAAGAAGACTTTTCAAGAGAATGTCTCCATAATTCACCTTTCTGAATTCTCTTGAATGAAGAGATTTCCTAGTGTCTTGGACAAGTCCAGAGTCATTCCCGAGTTATGTGTCTCAATTTATTTTCTGGCACGATGTGTCTTTAAGTTATCATGCTAACTCCTACATGGGTGAAACCAGCACAAACTACACCTGGCTGCAGGGCACAAGGTTGGAGGATCATAAGACAGTGGATGTGAAATGAAGAAACAGACAAGTCCTGAATTACTACTGCCACTAGGGTTGCCCAGGAAGAGATACCCTGTTTGTATTGCTGCCCAAAGCAATTATTTTATTTTATTTCTTTTATTTTCTTTTATTTATTTATTTTCTTTTATTATTTTATTTTATTTCAATTCAATTCATTTCATTTCATTCCATTTGATTCCATTCCATTTCATTTCCAAGGCAGTTCTTCTAAACAGTGAACAAATCTGGGAGTTGCACTTCCTGCCCAAAGGATGCATAGAGCTCTAGGCCTCACATACCCAAGGTGAAAGCAACCACAGAAGCAGCTGGTAAGACACAGACTTGGAGCTACAGGCTTCTGGGGTAGAGACACATCATTTTTCCATGACAAGATGGAGGACTTTTAATTCAACAGAGTTGGGGGATGGGGCCGATGAAGGCAGGTTGACCTGATGGGCTGTAGAATAAGGCTTTGTGCCTCTTGAGGACTTCTTGTGACAGAGAGGCTCTCACTCTGGGGACCAGAGGGTGGGACAGCATAAGAGGTGCCAAAGGCATAAGTGATGGATGGATTTACTGCACTCAGTGTGACTCTTTCCCTGTTCCACTGCCAAAATTCAGTGAAATACTGACTCACAGTGGACCATTTCTGAAGGAGATAGGATGGAGCTTCATGCCTAGGTTTGGTGACAGGGAGGCATGAGAAGTCTGCCTGGAATCCTAAAAGAGGCAGAAATAAGTGGAAGACTCAGAAATGAGAGGAAGGCTTCCAGATGCCAGAGGCCCAGGAATTGGAGTTCAGACAGCTTCCCTGAAGCCTTTGGGAGGCCTCAGTGACAGGGTTCACATTTGCATAAGAAGAAAGCTGCAAGAGGGAATGGAGCAGAGAATGTCTTAGGAAAGCAAAGCTGACAAAGCCTGGGAATTATTCTGCAAAACAAATGTAACCGGGCCCTGATATAAAGCAGCCAGTGCAGGCTGATGGGCACATGGTGAAGGATGCACAGGGCACACAGGAGATCAGAAGAGTCTGCAAGGTGAAGAAGAGAAATATGAAATGCCTCCACACATTTCTTAGCTGGCCAGTTAAGAGTATTTTCCAATTTGCCAAGTAAAGAGAATTGGAATTATGTTGAGACCCACTGCACAACTGGGGAAAGATAGTTAATCTAGAATTATCTAGAGTAGAAAAGAATTGGAAACAACCTGCATGTCCATCAGTAAGGATTGTGTGTAGTTAACATGGAATATTTTGCGGGAGATTTTAAAATATGAGGTAGATCTCTATTATTTGACATGAGATTATGCCTAAAGGAAAACAAAAAGCAGGGAAATTGGAGAATAGTACGTAGAAGATAATCCCACTTGGGGAGGGAGGATATGTGTCTAACGATCCATAAAGGTCTGGAAAAAGATATAATCATTTACACTCAGAATCTTTTACTTTTGCTATGTAAACATCTGGATTGTAAGAGTTTTTATCATCGAGCATGTATTGTTATTCTAAATTCTAAATTCAGAAGAAACAAAGGATAAAGTTGAGGTTTTAAAAAGACCCCATTGCTTAGTATATGTGTATGTAATGGTTCTGTCCAGTGAGGATTTAATCATTCTAAACCAATTATTTTACTTCATCTGCAAAGTTCTGAAGTTACTGGGCTGGAGTGTGAATAACTGTCATGGTCAGATGATGTCAACTATTTCATGAGATCAGTTTTAGGATGGAGCTCCCATTTTTCTCACAAGATTCCCACATGGCTTCAGGCCCTCATCCTCTGAGGAGATTTAGGACTGCAGTCAGTCCAGATTTGGAGCTACACCTCTGGCTTCCTTGCACCAGCTGAAACTCAGCTTTGAGGAAGGCCTGGAGCTTCCAAAACCATCATGGGTGTCTGGGGCTTATGGGCAATTCTCTGAGAGACTTGGGAGGTGGGTGGGTGGGGTGGGGAGCTCCTGAGGGATCTGGGCCAGGGCTGCTAGGAAGAAAAAGTAGCAAGTCCCTGATGCTCCGGGAAGCCTGCTCAGCATTTGGTCCTTAGGCAGAAAGGGTGAAGATTTCATGCCTATTAGGTTACTGAAACAGCTAGAGATATTGAGATAGGGTTAGGGTTAGAGTTTTTAGACTTGATGTTAGGATCATTTGATTCTTCAGATTCCATCTCTACATTGAGTCTTGCTACTGGAGAGCAAAATGGAAAATCCAATCCATTAAATGTTCTCAGTTTCTCCTTTCCCTCCATCTTCCCCCTGCTTCACGAGTAACAGCTTCATATTATCATTCTCCTTTCCCTAATAGCTGCTCTGGTTGAAATATGATCTCTGTCTTTTGTAAAACTGGCTGTCACTTTCATACCCACATCAGTGTAGTAGTTTGGGTGCTGGCTTTGTCTCAAGTGGACGAGGGCTTCCATTTGAGCATCCTCACTGTCAGGAGTGTGCCTTTTACCAACTTAATTTAACCTCTCTTGGTTTCTGTCTCTACATCTGCAAAACTGAGTAAAGAATACCAATTTCGGGGCGCCTGGGTGGCGCAGTCGGTTAAAGCGTCCGACTTCAGCCAGGTCACGATCTCGCGGTCCGGGAGTTCGAGCCCCGCATCAGGCTCTGGGCTGATGGCTCGGAGCCTGGAGCCTGTTTCCGATTCTGTGTCTCCCTCTCTCTCTGCCCCTCCCCCGTTCATGCTCTGTCTCTCTCTGTCCCAAAAATAAATAAAAAAGTTGAAAAAAAAATTAAAAAAAAAAGAATACCAATTTCATTTATTGTGAAAATTAACACAAAAAACTACTAATATTTTTATAAATACACTTTTGAAATAGATTCCAGGGAAAATTTCTGCATCTGCATGTGAATTTTTAAGCCTTATGTCAGATAATCAAGGCACAAAACTAATCTGTTTCTTGGTTGTTGTCAATGCCAGTGATACTTAATACCTAAGCACTTTTATTATTTTTAAAAAATTTAAGTTTATTTATTTATTTTGAGAGAGAGAGAGGCAGGGAGGGGCAGAGAGAGAGAGGGAGAGAGACACAGAGAGAATCCTAAGCAGGCTCCGTACTGTCAGCACACAGCCCGACATGGGGCTTGATCTCACAAACTGTGAGATTATGACCTGAGCCAAAATCAAGAGTCAGACACTAAATCAACTGAGTCACCCAGGTGCCCCAATATCTAAGCACTTTTAAATGCTCAATTCAGGAGGTTGAGATCATCTATTTTCTTTGCCTCTCTGAGTAGACAGAACTTTATGCCTTTGTATTTTTAAGTGTCTCATCTTTTATTGATGTATATAAAGCATACACATTTATTAGTGATAGATATGTCACTGGCATATATTTTTTCCTGATATACATATACACACATATATGCATATGCATATATATGTATACATACATATATAATAACACTTATTATTATTTCTTCAAGAAATTTTGGAAAGTATAAAAATTCTATTTTTCAAGTGTAAAACAATAACCATCCTGCCAATTACTGTTAAGATTTTTGTCATATTTTGGGGTGCCTAGGTGGCTCAGTCGGTTAAGCGTATGACTTCGGCTCAGGTCATGATCTCACAGCTCACAAGTTTGAGCCCTGCATCAGGCTCTGTGCTGATAGCTCAGAGCCTGGAGCCTGTTTCAGATTCTGTGTCTCCCTCTCTCTCTGCCCCTCTTCCGCTCGTCCTCTGTCTCTTTCTCTTTCTCAAAAATAAATAAAAACATTTAAAGAAAGATTTTGTCATATTTTCTTTTAGTCATTAATACAGCGTTCATCTCATGGTGATATTCATGTGGAAAGCAATTGATTTCAGAGACACCTGTTACTGTTCCTAAAGGTCTAGAGACCTTCTGTCTCCTTCTTTCTGGTCCAGTGTGAGATGGCATGAAAAGGTGTGAGCTTGAACTGATGTGGGGGGCCTCCTTCCTCTTCAAAAATATGTTAGGTGGGTAAAGGTCAAATCATTGCTAGACTTTAAAACTAAATATGAGTATTATTAGGAATAAGAGGAAAACAAATTACAAGGCTGATGGAGAGAGAGGAAAGGAGTCAGAGGTGGCCCTAGAATTGTCAGGAAAAGACGTTCTGCATAGCATGACTGAAGGAAATCTGGGCAACTGACCAAGCCGACACTTTGCCTGCCTGCCCTCTTCAGGGCTCCCTGGATTGGGCAGCAGAGTGGGGTGGAAATGACATGGGCCAGGAATGGCATACTGGTTTTGAGCTCTGACTGTTTTCTTTTCTGCAAAGAGAACGATCACTTGGTCAGAATAATCTGCAAGTTCTATTCTAGCTCTTAAATCACATTTTTATACTTTTCACCTGTGAAAGGCTATGGCTCCATCTTTAATAATTATGAAATGATATGAGGAGGGGCAATACTTTAAGCCACGTTGTTAAGAGTCAATGAGTTTGGTCACAGGCTTTTATAGGGAGTAGGGGTGTACCAGAATGTCTGAGGTGGGGAGGAGTGTGTTGGGGATAGCACTGATCAGGAGAGGAGTGAAGACAAGGCAAGGAAAGGTTTGAGGATATATTTCATCAATGTTAATTTGTTCTAGGTTGATTCTGTAGTTAGTACTGGAAGGATGCTTTTCTTATCACTGTATTCCTAGTACCTGGCACAAAGTAAGCCCTCAGTAGATACTTAGATATGAATGAGGCAGGCTGGAGTGGAGGAGTAGAAGGGCACCAATCTAGACAAAGAAAAGAGTAGAAGATGCTTCTCTTAGCCCCCTTATACCAAGACACTGAGTTGGGGAGAAAGTACAAAGCCCTGTGAACTGCCATTGCCATGCACCCCCACATCACATAGACCCACTGCTCACAAAGAGCCTTCCCTCCTCTTAGCCTCATCCTCACTTAGCCTCACTCATTCCAAAGCAATGTGGAGGCTCTTTAAAGTGTGCCTTCAACTAAGCACCATTCTCTAGTCTTGGTTCAGAGTCTGCCTTAGAAATATTCTTTAAGACACCAGGAAATTACCCAACTGAATGTCTAGTTACCTTGAAACTAGCTGAGTAGGGTCAAGCATTCCCAATGGCAGACAGTCTTTCTTTCCTGACAGAGGGGATGACCATTCCCTCCACTTTGGTGTCTTCCTGGTTTACCTGAGAAAACCTGTGATTATGACTAAGGAACCTACTGGAAAGTCTTGTCTCTAAGGCAGACCAGACTGTCTCAGACAGCACGTTTGTTTCAGTGCCATTGGGCTCTGCTGCTAAGAAACATCACCCACAGCTATCTGGGGTGCTCCCAGCCTCCCTGCAGTGCAGATTCTCGTCTTGAGTTGCTGTCTGACTGAACTTGTAGTGCTTCAAGTGCAGTTATTTTCATTTCAAACAAAACATTTAAAGGGGATAAATACATTGCAGCATTTGGAATCTTGATCCAGGATGAATAGAAGTTAGGCAGTGAGTTTAATTTATCCCTACATAATGGTGCTGACTGCATACCAGACTCTGTGCTAAGCACTTTGCATAGATTAACTCACTTGATCTCACGATAACCTTAGGAGTTAGGTACTCCTAAGTATCTTATTGTTTCCTGTCGCTATTTTTACAGATTATTATCACTCCCATTTTACATATAAGAAATCTGAGGCACAGTGGAGTTAAGTGACCTCCTGATATTCCACAGTTGTTCAGGCTTTGAACCCAGGCAGTCTGGTGGCAGAGATCACCCTCAGCCACTGCATCGCACTGCCTCCTTGCATGTATGTCATTGTGAAGGCATCCTGCCTGACTGATTGGGGACACATAGGCACCCTGAGTTTGAGGACTGCTGTATATACCTTTTGCACCCCTACAGTGCTGAGCAACCAGCAGGTGCCCCACAACACATACAGATCGATGACAATTTTTCCCGAATATTTTTATATATATATGCAAACAGACCTGCCTCTATTGGGCCTTAGTTACAAACACATATGTGATACCCAAGGAAATAATTATGAAAAAGGCTCATGGGTATTAACAGAAATACACAATGTTTACAGATTTCATCATCATTGGCCATAAAATATTTTTAATGCATTTTCCCCTTGATTTCAAGAGTAATGCACAGTCATTAGAAAAATTCAAACCTTGTTGAAATATACAAACTATTCAAACATTCAAGTTAAACATATATAACATTGGGACAGTCGCTCAAAATAAACTAATAGATAGTGTCCCAGGATTTGACTGGCCTTATAAGGACTGAAATGTATTCACCCTACTCTGAAAGCTAGCTTGAGGGGGAGTGTGTATATATAGTAACTTTTAAGTTGTCTATAAATCTCTCTTTAGAAGTTAAGTTTCCTGAGATAGATGTATAAGAAGGTAAGGTAAGTGTGCTGCTTCCTTAGGAACTGACTGAATGTGTATACGCTCAGGTGGGGCAGAGTGGAAGCCAGCTGGACATAAAAGTATATGTCTCATCCCAACTATTTGCATTTGGAGATGAAGAGCGAGGCTAGGGCTCCTGTCTTCAGGATCTTTTCCTTCTTTCCTAGTCATATTTGCTTCTCAGACCATGTCCTGTGGGAGGATCCAGGCAGCTCAATCAAAGCTTTCTGGTCCTGTCATAATGGGAGGGCACGAGATGTCTTATTAAAGACCCCAGGAAACTTCTGCTTTTACTACTAGCTGGGGAGTAGCTTAAATGCAGGTGCACCTCCATGTTCTCGTGTCACCGTGGGTAGTGCCACTGTCCTGTCTCTTTTGTAAGGTCACCAGGAGACTATAATGAGGTCAAGACCTGAAAAAACTTGGTAAACTTCCTCCAGTATGTGCAATTTAGAGGGTCAGGTGATCATTCCTCACTGATTCAGTGCTTGCCTTTGATTGGAAGACTTGGTCCAAGGTGGAGGAAATTGCACTTTGAAGCCTAAAATCTTAAAAAGGACACTAATGGCTCCAACAGATGCCAGATTTATTTACAGGTGGTAAATAATGGAAAATTAACTTGACGTGCTGAGCAGTCAGAGGGACATTTAGGCTTCAAATCTTCCCTACCCATCTCTCCTTGAAAGGAAAAAAAGGAAAGGAGAAAAGAAAAAAAGAAGAAGGGAAGGAAGGGAGGAAGGGAGGAGGGAGGGAAAGGAAGAAAGGAGGAAGGGAGGGAGGAAGGAAGGAGGGAAGGAGGAAAGGAGGGAGGAAGGAAGGAAGGAAGGAAGGAAGGAAGGGAGAAAGGAGTACAGCTCAAAGAATGGCATAACTGGAAAGGAGAATATAACTTGGGGACAAAGGCACTCAGTGAGAAAATATTTGTTTGTCTAATTCCTCTTGCCAGGCTGAGCTTCTCCAGGTTGGAATTGGATCTTATTCATCTTTGTGTGACACTTTCTTAAAGACTATTTAGGATGAACCATATGGCATTGCATTTTTGTAGATCAAAAACAGTCTAATATTGGCAATGCCATATGAGTCAATCTGAGTATTAGATAAAGATTCAAGAGACCTAAGGGTCATATTCATTTAGTCAACTTTAACCTGTTCCCTCATAACACCTTCCCACCTCTAGCACCTGGTCAGAGAGGTTCGTCTTTCCTTTCACTGTCTGACCCTTAAGATTCATGCCTCTTTGAATACTGACTTTAGTGTTCCCTTGAGCTTGAAAATGTCTAGATGTTAAGCACATGCTATACCAGTGTCCCCTTCTTATAAAGGGCCTCATTATAACCCAAATTTCAATTCCCGTTTCATTTGATGGACCTAACAGTCTGTAGTCAAACAAAATAGATGTTCTTCATTAGGGTGTTGTATAGATTTTTTTTCTTTTTCCCTTTGCTCCCCATCTCTAGCCTCTTTCCTTCCATTTTTTCTTCCCCTTCTTTCCTTCCTTTCTCTCCCTCTCTCCTTTCATTAACCATTCTTTCCTTCCTTCCTTCCTTCCTTCCTTCCTTCCTCCTTTCTTTCCAGGTCAGGCAGTCCTTTAGACTGAAGAGAAGATACACTTGAGTGAACCAAGGGGAATGGCAAGACTTATACTGCAAGTTCCCAGAAAGGATACCTGGATCTTACATCCTTCCTTTAGCCTTTCATGATGCTAAGCATCACACAGAAGCTATGTTGAATGGGATTTATGTGAATTAAGAAGCTCTCAAGTTGAAGTCAAGACTTTCATTTCTTCTTCCATATATTTGTTTCTGTTATTTATCATTTTCTAAATAATGAGGTTTGGTGGTGTTTGGCTCTGTGATAAAATGGCGTAACATTTATACCATGCACGATTATTTTTGCATCACATTATATCATTGACATGCAGAGCAGCCTAGCAAACATTTTTTATTATAATTACTTTTCACAGGAGACTTGAAAGGTATAATGATTTGTGCATAATACATCTGGCCATCAGTTCCCCCTTCCTTGTTGCAAATCCAAACAGGAGTTGAAACAAGGCTTGGTGAGAAGAAGCATTAGGACCATGTGGACACACTAGAATGTGGCTCAAAAGGCAAGTATTTTTGTCTGCCTTGTTCCCTGCTATAGATCTGGGGCTTAGAACAGAGCTGATAGTGAGGTATTGTGCGGGAACAGGTTAAAGTTGATGGAGTGGCATTTGGGTCTCCTGGACTTTTGTCTCAACATTATGAGACACATATTAGGCACTTGAAAAATAGCCTTGAATGGATGAATAATCATTGCAGTTCGACTACTGATGCTATAATCCCATAGCTATTCAGTTCACTAGTCACATATCACCTCTGGGTCTCTGTTTTCTCATTTCTAAAATGGGGATTATTTTACTTATCTGGCAGGATTGTTAAAAGGATTAAATGAAAATCCATGTAAAGCAAATTGACCAACATAATAGTGGGGACTTAATAAATGTTAGTGCTTTTTCTTCCCATGCCCTCTAGCTTTCTTAAAAATACATTTGTGTGTGTGTGTGTGTGTGTGTGTGTGTGTGTGTGTGTGTGTAGGCGGTGGGGGAGGCTAGGACAAATAAGTTATTTTGTTCATGTTTTTCAAGCTTCCCAAACTCAGCACTATGCCATTTTAGGCTGGATATTTCTTTGTTGTGGGGGCTGTCCTGTGTATTGTAGGGTGTTTAAGAGCATTGCTTCCCTCTACCCACTAGATGTCAATTACAGCCCCCAGTTGTGACAATCAAACGTGTCTCTAGATATTGATGAATGTTCCCTAGGAGGCAAAATTGTCTCCTGTTAAGAACAACAGTTGTACCTCTAGCCATCCATTGAATAATTAAACATTTAATTTATAAACAAGTTGTTCAGGTACTGTGTAGACATTGCTGGTGGGTATAGCATATATTTAAATGTATATAAAGTCAGGATTTACACAGAAAAAGAAAAACAGCACATATCAAATTAAGCTATATAGTCAATCCATAATTATCCATGAAGTGAGTAATGAAGTAGATAATTAAAAAGTTATTTCAGCCACACAACTTCCCTGCATTAGATTATTTTCCTAATTATGGTTGGATTAGGCTAATCCTATTAATAGTAATCAATTTCTTGGACACACACTGGCTGATGACAGGGAGATATGGCAAGTATGCATGGAGAGAAATCATTTAGGTTTCTTAAATTTTCATGGACTACCCATTAAGTGGGCGCTTTAGCCACAGATTATCAAACTGCATTGTCTATTAGTAAGCTTAAAAAGTAACAGCAACATTCATACTTACAGGTGAATTAAAGACTTTAGTCCCCGGAAAGTATGTCTTGAAATGGACTTGATGTTGTTGTTTTCTATGAATCTGCAATAAGTTATAATATTTGTTGTCAGACAGCTGTAGGAACCCAAGAGGACTTGTCCTGAATCATTATGTCAAAGAAAAGTTTTTTTTACTTACAAATACTCTAGATGTGGAAGACCAATAAAAGCATCATCACTGATCACATCAAAGGAGTTCGATGTGAATAATCTGCCCAGGAAAAAGTACACAATGAAAATAGTTAACCTGACAGATTGTCAATCTTTGCTGCTATTATGTCTTAAAGAAATGAATGGGAGTTGTGTATGGAAAAGTGTCTAGGTGTCTGTCTTCCACAGTGTTGTTTATTTAGGTAATCTTTGAAGCTTTTTTTTTTACCCCCAATTATCTCTTCATCAGATACTCGTAGAGTCTTCATGTCTCACTTCTCACAGTGATGGATGTCACATGCCCTGAGTAACATTTTTGAGATATCACTGGACAAGTTTGACAGTCAAAGCAGCCAAAGCAACATTTTGCACATTTTTATGACAAAGACACTAACAGAATCTTTCCCTCTTGCTCTAGAAACTTCTGGAACATTCTGATCAGCTCATACAATGGTGCCTCAGGGTGTTAAGCCCGGAAGCCCTGGAAAAGTAGCTCCATCAAAGCCTAGTTTTGCTTTGATATCTCACAGTAGATAGGCCATCAACACTGGCTCAATGAACATCAACTAACATCCTTCTTAGATAATAGAACAGGCTGAAGATGGGAAACAGTGAGGCTTAGGAAAAGGTTTAGACCCATTTTATTACTAAATAGTTGGGGAAAAAAAAACAGTTTCACTTGGGCACATTTATTTGCAATGTCAAAATCCACAAGAATTTGGTTTTGAAATTACTGATGAAAAGGAACATCAACCAGCAGTCCCAACATCCTGTTGAACAATTTGGAAAAGTTGCCAGCTTCTGAATGACAGACTTAAAAGAGGTGATTATAGGCCAAATAATACAAAGATGAGGTGCTTTTTTTTTTGAGTGAGTATTAATTTATGGAATTCATTAGATAAAGTGTTGATACAAGCTAAAAATAAAGTTTTAAATGTACTGGTGACAAATTTATAATGGGTTCAAGTGATGTTCCATCTACACATTAAGGCTCTTGTGTGGGGGAACCTCTTATTCCACTTGTAACTATTATCCAAAATGTGATCATGGTCATGGACTAGACCAGGTGTTTGACATAATTTGATAATTCAAATCTCATACATCCCATTTAACTGCACTATGTAAAGTCCAATATTCTCTGTTAGGAATCTTTTTGACTTACTTTTGAAGTCTAAGGATTAAAAATAATTGGCGCTAACTAGCTTGGTGATTTCACCTCTCTATACCTGTTAACTAAGGAGACTAATACTAAGAGATCTTACTTCCTGAACATTTTTGAAAATTTTGACATCTGGGATTCCTTCAGAATAATCAGGGGAGGGGAAAGCAGTGAGTTGGAGATGAATTGAGCATGACTGAGAATCTTTGAAGGTAAAACAGAGATACATGGAAGTGAAGTTTACTATTATCTCTACTTTTATATGGGAGGAAACATGAACCAAATAAATTAAACTAGATGCTCTGTTCCATTTCATCTTAAGCTATCAATCCTGGAGTGATGTTGGATTCTCTTTCTCTCCTCTTCCAACATCATAGCTTTATACTTAAGTCATTGACTAGGCTCTGAAAAGTCAACACTGATGAATAATGATACTTATTAGATGCTTGTAGTTATTACAACAAATTCAAAGGTTTATGATTCCAGTCATAACTCTGGCACTTGTCTCTTCTTACTTCACAGTTGTGAAAAACAAGATTGCTCAGCTTTGCTCCAAGTAACATCCAAAGCCTTCCTTATGTTCCAGAGCTTTGTTTCATTCTGAATAGGCAGTATCAGTGATGGACAGAATAGAATAAGGCAAAAATAGATACTGAGAAATACCTCCCATGCTCACTGCTTTGCAAACTGCCCCGTGGTTGGGGCAGCCACTTCAAAACTGTACACTCTAAGTCACCAGAAGAAAGAGCTTTCAGCACTAGTTCCCCTTATGTTGAAATTAGATGCAAAACAGAGCAGGAAATAGATATTAGTGGGCAGAACTTGCCCACGCATGTCAGGGAAATAAAACAGAGGATTCCCAGTAGAATCTGTATCTGCGTGTCCATTGCTTATCCCTAGCACCTGTAATACTGCCCATCCCATAGTGGACACTGAATAAATATTTGTTAAACAAAAGGAATTCAATTTACATTAACTTCTTGTCATTACTACATTACTAGATTGAATGTTCCTTAGAGCAGGGGCTTACCCTTATTTACTTTTGTGTCCCCAGCCCTGAGCACAGTTCCTGGTTAAATAATGCTTGTTGAACTGGATATTTCAAGGATTAAAATCTCTGGCTAAAACGGAAGCTACATGTAAAAATATGAATGAATCTCACAAACCTAAGTTGAGAGAAAGAAGCCAGAACATAACAACAACAACAAAAAAACAAAACAAAAAACCCAAAACAAAACAAAAACAAAAAAAACCCACAAACCCCAGCAAAACTCGCTATACTGCCAGAAATCGAGATAGTGGTTACCGTTGGAGATGGGTGGTAACTGGAAGGGAGCTCAAGGGGAGTCTTTGGGGTAATGATAGTGCTTAGTTTCTTGACCTGGATGCTGATTACAAAGATATTCACTTTATAAAAAACCACAGTGGTGTGGAAGCAGGAATGAATAGGTAGAGCACAGAGGAATTTTAGGGCTGTGAAAATACTCTGTATGGTACCAGAATGATGGGTACATATTATCATACATTTGTCAAAACCCTAGAATCTACAACATCAGAAGTGAGCCATTATGTAAACTAGGGACCCTGGGTATTAATGTAGGTTCATCAATTGTAACAAATGTCCCACTGTGGTGGGGGATGTTGGTAATGGGGGAGGGTATGCATGTCTGAGGGTAGGTGGTATATGGGAAATCTCTGTGCCTTCTCTTGAATTTTGCCGTGAACCTAAAACTTCTCTGAAAAACATTCTTAAAAAGTCATCGAGATAAACACTTAGTATATGTACACTTTTCATTATGTATATTACATTTCAATAAAAAAAAGTTTCTTAATAAAAACTAAAAAAAAATCACTCTGGTTAAGATAATAATGAGTATCTTAGTCTTTCAATTCTAAATTCAATTGTGGTTTTCTAAGGACAAGGATTCTGTAGACAAAGATGTATAAAATTATACATACATTATAAATATAGTTGAATAGGCTATCCATTTTATTATTCTATGTATACTTAAAAGACTAAAAATCATGTTCTATAAAGAGGGTGAAACTCTGATCCTTAATTTTTATGAATTTCTTGAAATATGTTTGATTTCAATATTATGATTTGCCATTGGGCCAGTTGTTAAAGAATCCCACAGTCCCTGTTAAAAGGAAACTGTGCTACTCCATACCATCTTCACACATGACAGACCTAGAGCAGACCAAGCAGAGCACAAACTCTGTCCCTTTCCACAGATTACTAGGGCTAGGACTCATGTTTTTATCCAGAATAGCTGATCCTGGGGTCAGTCAGCCTCCCAAGGGCCAAATACCCTGGTTCAAAAGGCAAATTAGGCTAAAGATAAGTCCCTTCCTGGGTATTTGGAATCAGCAAACAGAGATGGAGCCAGCCAGCAGAGGAGCTGAAGGAGAAAGGACGCCTCAGGGTTGAGTTAGCTCCCTGGCAGGCAAAGTATGAGCCAGGCACACTTACGAGAGAGCAGAATGTGGAGGAGGCCTTGCAAAGGGAAGGTTGTGTGAATGTTGAAGCAGGGGAGATGCCTAGGTCTGTGTTAGATCCTAAGCCACAGCTTCTTAATCTTGGTTGCACTTGGAAAGACCTGAGAAGCTTTAAAAATATGGTGGCAACTGGTTCTTACCCTGAGGGGTTCTAGTTAAATTCTACACTTGGGGTGTGGCCTGGTCATGAGGATGTTTAAAAGCTCCTTAGGTGACTCTTATATGCAGCCTGGGTTGCATATGGTACGCTTCCCTTCCAGGTCACTTACACTACCCCCTCTTTACCTGTGGTGGCTGAGAGCAGTTCGCTCCTTGTAGCAAGTCTAGTTGGAGCAGTGGCTCTGGGACATAGAGGTGCTGTGGATGGTCCTGTCCCCATAACTACATGTAGTAAGACTCTGCAATAATATGACCCAGATTTGACAACCATGCTCACAAAAGCAGCATCATAGAAGGGTTGGTGGGGACCAATGTACCATCTGAATTAACTTGATACTCTGAGGCACAAATCAGAGATCTAGATCCCATAGGCTTGCCAAGCAGCCATCCTGTGGGTTGGTGTGGAGATAGTCTAGAATTTGCTCTTCACCTCTGGTCCTATGGGAACCTGTGAGGTCTCTGCCACTTCCTCTATTCTTAGGGAAGGAAAACATCAGGCATTTCCCCCTAGAGTTTTGGTAGAGGTGCACACAGGGATGTGTGTTGACCGATCTGACCTTGCCCCCAAAGGTAATGCACTTATATCTCTTAGTCATCACCCTCATGAATTCAGTAAGAAAGGGGACTGTAGGGGGAATGAGGAGGACTTTATTTCCTCTCTGCAACCAAGGGAGTGTATGTTTCCTTACAAGAAGGAGATTTAGGAAGACTGTACATACCAACTGTTAATTCCAGGCAGGCAATAGCTCATTCTTTAAATGATGGTTGTTGCCTTCATAATAGCCTATATTTCATAGATTCTTGCTGGATTATCTTATTTGGTCTTTGGAAAAACTCTGTGAAAGTGGTAGAGGAGATATTAATATCTGTTTGACAAGAGGAAACTGAGGATCAGAGGGCTGTGAAAAGCTTTGCTTAAGGTCATGAGGCCCAAGACTCCTTGTCCAGTGCCCTGGTATTGACACACCTGGTAGCCTGTCAGTATAGGGTCACAAAATGACTTAATATCTACATTCTGGCGGACAACCGTAACAACACTGTTTAGCTCATAGGGATTTAAGAAATACAATGAAACAATAATCCCCTTTTTAAAGGAACTAATTAATGTGAGTAGTCTCAAAGTGATATTAAAACCTTTTAAACCTGTATTTTTTTTTCAAGTAAAGACTTTAAAACTTTTGAATGCAGTTTGGTGTATTCTGCTTATGAACACTATATGCTCATTGTAGAAATTCTGCAAAACACAGAAATGCTTAAAGGAAAAACTAAAGATTACATAATCATACTACCCAAAGATATGCATACATATGGTACATATTCTTTCTTTGCTTTTATTCTTAAAATGTTCTTTCCTACATAAAGATCAATGAACTATTACCTACATCTACCCCTTTAAAAAATTTTTTTTTAAACATTTGACTCCTTGATCCATTTGAGACTTACTTTTATGTATAATATGAGATGAGATACTGCCTTGATTCTTTCCTAAATACTTACCCAAATTTACTCAAAACCTTTTATTGAATAATTAATGCTCTCTCCATTTGTGAGTGTTGCTTCCTTCAAAGGTCTGCTATTTTATTGGTTTCCCAAGAATCAAATGTTGGATTTATTTATTATTCCAATTGCTTTCTAATTTATTATTTTGTCTAATTATTATTTATTTTCTCTTGTTTCCTTAGGATATTTAGCTTAGTGCTCAATTCATATATGTTTATTCTTTCTGATTTAAAATGAAAATATTTAGAAATATGACTTTACTTCTGATAATCTTTTTTTTAATGAAATATATACTTTTTATTGATAACACATATCACATCACCATCAAGAATGCTCTGACCTTGGAGAAGAGCACTTTATTTTTTTTTTTCAATATATGAAGTTTATTGTCAAATTGGTTTCCATACAACACCCAGTGCTCATCCCAAAAGTGCCCTCCTCAATACCCATCACCCACCCTCCCCTGCCTCCCACCCCCCGGTAATAATCTTTTCAAATTGCATATTTGATTTCCTCAAGCATTTAGAATAATATTCTTAAAATTCCCTATCAATGATAGTTTTTTTAAAAAAGCTTTCATGATTTTATTGTTAATATCGCAGTGGGAACAGAGGATGGTATCTGAAAAGTATCTGCTAGCCTCAAGCTCCAGTTCCTCCCTCTGGTGCCTACATCCAACTGCTTAGCTGGCAGGAGGGTGTGTGTGTGTGGGTCGCATGTCTTCGCAAGCAATAAATTAACACCAAGGCCATAAAATTGTTAGGGGGTTCCTGGTTGAATTCAAAAGCTAGGACCAGAGCATTTAATTCAAAAGGAACAAAAAAGTGGGTGACAGGGTCAGCACGGAGCTCAGAGTCCTGAGGGAAACTGAGGTAACAACAGAGAAGTAAAGAAATGAGCAGAAGATCAGAGAATTAGGATCTAGCTACACTGGAAGAAGGTCAAGTTTCAGGCTGCCCAACGTCCAGCCAAGAGGCTGGAGATGGAAGTCCACAAGAGCAAAAGGACTGGGCGGGCACATGTGTTGATGCCAAGACTAATGGGCCGCTGAAGTGGTTTCCTGCCCTGGTTCCTCACCTCTCCAGGGACTGCAGGAGGAGCACACTGAAGAGGGAATCAGGAAGACTGGCTCTTAATTCCCAGAATTAACCATAAATACTCAGTGTGGCCTTGAGACTTCTCCTGGCTGTGTTGTCAAATGAGGGGGCAAGACAAGGTATTTTAGGTTGTTTCTAGCTTCAAATATATATGAATCTATGCTTGTAGCATTGTGGGCTTCATTCATGGAAGAGTAGGACTGGGCTCTGCATGGGGAGCTGCAGATAGCTGAATAGGAGGAGTAATCCTGCTCAGAAAATCTCCCCTAGTCTCCAACCAGACTGCTGATCTGGCCATGTGCCAGCATCCCCTGACTCTAATGATACCTACTACTTCAAATTCCCTCTAGTCACTTGTGATATCTCGATTACCATTAGAATTTTCATTCACACATGAGTGGCCTGCATTGTGTCTTCTAGGCCAGAGCAGATTCTTCTGGCTATTTGGGGCGGGGGGGGGTGGTGGAGATGATTTAGGAGGGGTCTCCCATATAATGTCCCCTCAGTAAAGACTACTCTGCATGAAGAAGAAAAGAGTGAGCAGCCAGTACTTTCACTTGGAGATGGCATTAATCAGATATAGACTAGAGAATCTGGTTTCGAAGCTTGTAATTGTCACTTATTATGTACACGATACATAAAGTAGGTGAATCTGTTTCATCATCTGTCAAGATCGGAATTATGATAACAAAAAGACTTCCTGGAAGATTCTAAGAATTACATGAGAGAATGTATGTGAGCATGTCTCCAATGCTTCTGCCAGAGAATAATCAAAGAGCATAGACATAAAACATCAGATCTGGAAGAGCCATTAGATATAGTGAAGAACCTTAGTTTTACTGCTAGGGAAACTGAGGTCTAGTGAGATTGTCACCTGTCCAAGAGAACTGTTATGGGCATCGTCCAAGGAATTAACCAGCCATGGGTAGTGTGTGTGACACAAAAACACACAATTCCAGGCACATATGCAACATGTGTTATATATGCATATATAGGTAAATGAGAGATCAAGCCACACAGGCTATAAGCTGCTAGAAGATTTAAGGGCATAGCTGGAAAGCTTGCCAACTTGTTTAGAGCTCACTGTGCTTAAATGATTCAGCCCCTTCAGTTACTAATATTCTCCTTTATCTAAAAGAATAGGGCTGGTTGAATGATAATTAATGATAGGCTGATGATTCACTTTAGTTAAATGCACATATTCTAAGTGCATGTGCCATGTGAATAATTTACACTTGAATATTTAAAAATATGTTTTTAAGACAGGAAAGCATTAAAATGGGAAGCATCACACATGAGCACATTATGTCATAGTTTTTTGGTTTTGGGGGTTTTTTGGTCTCTCATCCTTGCAAAATATTCTCAGTGCAATTCAGCTGACACTTAAGTAGACCACCACCTCTTCATCTGGATTGATAGGAAACAACCCTACTTTAGCTTCATGTAAATATGGTGGGAGGTGAGGGGCACTCCAGAGAGATATGTAGTTTACATCCTCCTTTTTTTTTTTTTAATGTTTATTTATTTTTGAGAGGGGGCAGAGGCACAGAGAGGGAGACAGAGGATCCAAAGTGGGCACTGTGTTGACAGCAGAAAGTCCGATGCAGGGCTTGAACTCACGAACTGTGAGATCATGACCTGAGCAGAAGTTGGATACTTAACCAACTGAGCCACCCAGGTGCCCCCAATTCCTCTTTTTTAAGGTGAGAAAACAGGTCTCCATAAGTTAAGTGATTTACCTAAGGTCACATACATCTTTTATCAGTGGCAGGGCCAGGATTAGAATGTAGGTGTTAGAGTTGCAGGGATTCCCTTTGGAATATTCTTGGCATGCATACTAGCAAAGATTAGAGCATGGATCTACCTCATTGCTTTTATAGTCTATTACCTCTCATCCCAGGATAGTCAAACTTTTCCTTTCTAGGAGTTGGCATAACTAGTCAACAGCCCATCCTCCTGATGTGTGTAAATTCAGCGTGTATTGCCCTGGTCTTGAAGCACCAAGGAGAAGGGACTTAAATTTTAAGCCTATTCTGTGACAAGCCTCATCTTCAGCAGCTTGCCATCTATTAACTCATTTTAATCTTAAAATGAACACTTTAATTTAGGTTTTATATTCTCCTTTTAAAATATAAAGAAAAACCAAAGTGAGAGAGGTAAAGTAATTTGAAGCCTGTAACTGGCAGAGCTGGGATTCTGTGCTTAGACTGGTAATGGTCATAGGCAAGGCCACGCTTCCTCTTTTTAATCCCATCAGATCTGCCCACTTATCTGCTACAAATCTAGAACAGCCTTGCCCAGTTGTTCCCAGAGTATATTCCCTGAAATATGAGGCCTTTATAGGGTTGAGAGATTGTACATGAACAACAACAACAACAAAAATCCAAATAAGTCTGGGAAAAGTGAGTAAGTGAAGATAATTGAAGATAATCTTAATTACACTGATCTTTCTATCCTTAAACAGAGACTCTTCAAAAGGGAATGAAATATGCAATTTCCCAATTTTATTGATCATGGAACCCTTTTATCACTGAGCTTTATGTAAAACGAATATTCCACGGAACATACCCACAGAAATGTTGGATTAGCCATTTGGGAAATAGCTGTGATGGAACCTGCTCCAGACAAAAACGGTGAGAGTGTAGATTTAAGTTCAGGGGCATTTTTCCTTTAACATGCTGCAAATGGTAATCTCCTTCTTCAGAAAGATGGAGCACCCACTGGGAGGTGCCCAGAGAAGCTGTGTGTGCCAAGCTGCTTGACCAGGTGGACAGTGTGGCAGGGAGGCGTCCTCCCAGATCTCACACCCGATGAATCCACACTAACAAGATGGTCTGAGTTAGGCCTTATATGGAGATAAATGGTTTCATGTATCCTCCAAGATGGAATTCTTTGTACCTGCCTAAGCACTGCTAGCAAGGCTTTCTAAAAGAAGGTGGGGTACAAATAATTAATCTAATAAAATAATATGCATACCAAAGGCATAGATTCCCAATATCCTATGAGATGTTAAGAAAAGTGAAATGACATGAAATAATTCCAGAGGCTTTTCTAAGCCCAAGTGCCTTGTGAATAGTCAAGGTGGGGGTAAAATGTGCAGTTTCCCAAATTTATTTGAGCACAGACGCATTTCTTTCAGGACAGTTTTTCCACAGGACACAGGTTTAGAAAATGCTGGTCTAAGGCATAACTTTAAAGTATATAAGTCCTTTTTCATTTACTATTTTTTTCCTCTCTCTCTCTTTTTCAAGTAAGGAGACCAGAGCTTACACATACAAATGAGAGTTGAATCCTAGGGAAACGAGATGTTCTTGCCAGTAATGCTGCCACTCTTTCAAAGGGCTTTTGAAACTCCTTCTCATTAATTGTGTCCAGGAATCAGGACACATTCCCCTGAATACCCTCATTAATGGCAAAGGTTGACCCTTTGAGAGGGGGTTGGATTTTGGGAACAGAACTGTGCAAAGTCAAGCCCGGTGATTCATGTTCAAGAGGAAGTAGACGAAAGTAATTAAAAGTGAGGACGTGGGTTTAAACCCCAGATGTGCCACTTAGGAAGGGTGAGACATTGAGGAGGTTACCTAAAACCCTTCTAGGACTCAGTGCTTCCTCTGTTGAATGGAGGTAATCATACCCCCTCATAGGGTTATTGTGATGATGAAGTTAAAAAAGAGAGAGAGAGAGAGAGAGAGAGAGAGAGAGAGAGAGATCTATAAAGTGCTTAGCATCAGGCGATTCAAAAATGACAAACACCCCCTAAAAAGACTGCCTGGTTTTACTGCATGGCTTATAAAGTGGCAGCAAAGACAATTCTCAGAGAAGGACCTAGAAATGCTTCTCCATGGAAGCATAGAAGGGAGGAATCTATGACCTTCCACAGGAATTCGCTGCAACTCAAGAGTTATTTGTACATACAAATTCTTGTCGGTTTATTTTTTTTAAAGGCTCGTTGCTTTTTAATCACACCTGACACAGGCAAACACTTGCATCTCGCCATGCAAACAGGCACAATTCCTTTCTAGTCCCTGCCCATGGGAGGGATAGTGAAATATTGTTTTATCATCAGCCACCATGAGAAATTGAGAACTACATTATTATTTTAACAATGATTCTATAATAGTCAATTCCATATTATGAGGCTCTTTCATTTAACAATCCAATTTACTGGTTTGTTAGAACTGATACAATAAATTTTGTCCATTTCTTTAACAAGACCACTTTCTATATTATAATTTAAAGTAACTCTATTTGTAGAATAGAACAGAATACAATAGAATTGTTTTAAGCCAGGAAGACGCCTTAGTTAATTGAATGTAAAGGTTTCAAAATGTCAACTTACATTTTATTTGGTGTTTATCCTTTAAAAAAAATCTGCTTCCAGATTTTTGCCTTTTCCTGAAAATAAGGAAAATATGACCCCATGTTCATGTACCATATTCTCATCAGCAATAATCAGTTGGAGCGGAGGATGTCATTTTTAGGCAAGGCATGCCTTCTCTGGCTTACCCCAGTCACTACCAGGCCCTAAGGTCTTATACCCAGCTGATTCCTTTATTTATGCTACCACCCAACCCCCACTGGCATTTGAGTTTGAGAACCATAATTGGTCTATCTCTGGTATTCTCTACATATAAAATCTGAGGCCCATGGACATTTTGTGACCAACCCAAGTTCAGAAAGCCCATTAATGGCTGAACTGGATTTGAAACAAATGTCTTCTAGCGCAGACTTCTTTCTATCCTGTCACAGAACCACTCATCTGAATACTGGTCAGTGTTCATTATTTTGAACAAAATCATGTTTTACAAAATGTGGTGCATTTTTTTCATGAGGAGGAAGTGAGAACATTCTGCTTCCTCTCTGTCCCTGACCCCAACAAAGGTAAATAGTTTATGTTTTCTGTCAGAAGTATTTGAAGGAAAGATTTCTTAGCAGGTTCTGATGGAGACCTACGTGTAGAACAACAAAATTTTGAATCTAGGATCCTAAGCAAACCCAGCCCATACAATCGGATGCTAATCTGATGTTGTGGTCAGTCAAATTAAAGTGATTTTCAGTGCTCACTTCAGCCCCATATATACTAAAGTGATTTTCAAAAACTATAATAAAAGCTAACATTTAATATTGACTTACAGGCACAGTGCCAAGTACTTTTTCATTTTTGAATGAAAATTTTTTTGCTTTATTGCTTCATTTAATCTTTACTGTGATCCTGTGCAATCTATGATTAGTCCCCATTTTGCAGATGCAGATAATGAGGCTTGATAAAACTTGCCCCAACTCATAGAACTACTAAGCAACAGAGTGGAAACTGAACCCATGTTTATTTCACCATAAAACCTGTGTTCTTTGCTACTTGTCACATTGCCAGCTCTCCAGGGTTAGCCATTTGGATATCACAGCTGTCACCACAAAGCCCCTTCAATCATTCTGTAGCCTATATCTCAACAGTTGGCACAAGTCACCATCATCACCAATCAACTGGATATCATTTTGAACAAAATGAGAAAGCCAATCAAGACTGGCTTACAATAGGGGCACCCGGGTGGCTCAGTCAGTTGAGCATCCAACTTTGGCTCAGGTCCTGATCTCATGGGTCAGGTCATCTCATGGTTTGTGAGTTCATGTCCTGCATCAGGCTCTGTGCTGACAGCTTGGAGCCTGGAGCCTGCTTCCGATTCTGTGTCTCCCTCTCTCTCTGCCCCTCCCCTGCTCACGTACTGTCTCTCTCTCTCTCTCTCTCTCTCTCAAAAATAAATAAACATTAAAAAAAAATTTTTAAAGACTAGTTTACGATAAAATTGTTTAAAAAAGAGACTACATTATGATACATTCAAAATCAGGCAATTATAATTTACTTTATTAGATATCTCTGTTAACTGAGAGCTGCATATCAGGTCAGGGAGGGAGGTGACACTCATCTCTGTGTCCCTAACAAAGTCCAATGCTATGCCTGTTGCACAGCAGAATCCAAAAATGTGTTTATGAAATGGGAAACTTTTTGCTTTCATTTTGTTACTGCTTGCCACGATGCAATGAATAAATACTTTTAGCTAAGCAAATACAAATAAGTCAAAAAGGAAATTACCCTATGTTAATGAATTTTTTTTTCATCTTCATACTCTTTAAGCTTAAGCAACATTTCCCTTTGGATGCCTTGTTGGACAGGAGAATGGGGGAATTTTACCCTTCACAAGAGAGAAGCTAGTTGACCTCCAGAATCAATAGAGAACCTGGGAGAAATATTTGAATTCTTACATGTCAAAGGCCTAGTAGAAGTCCAAGTGGGACAGAAGAGACTCAGGCAGTGCGTCTCAGGAAAGGCTTTGAAAGCTTTGCCTTTTACGCTCTGGTATACTGGAAATCTCTGGTGAAGTTTAACATCATAACACCATGCTTTTTTCCTTTCCTTTTTTTTTTAAAGTATAATTTATATGTACAAATAACACACCTGACACAGAAGAGAGGGTTGGGACAGCCCAGGAGTAGGTGTGAAGAGACGGGGCGGGGGTGGGGGGGTGGGAAGCATAAAGAACGTGAAGAGGCAGAGAACAGGGAGGACGGGGTCTCCAGGTAAACTTCTACTGGCCCTGGCCTCTCCTGGGGAAGAGGATGTGGCCGTGCCTCGAAGTCTGGCTTCCACTATTTTGTTCTGGTCCCAAAGGCAAGGTAGTTTCTTGACTAGACTCTCTGCCTGACCCACTCAAATTTAGTCTATATCTAGGTCTTCAGGAGGGAGGAGGGTAGAAGTCCTCCAGTAACCTGAACCTCAGAGCCAGGGGCTCCCCACATTGTGTTCTATCCCACACTTTCTAGGTCAACCTGGGTCCCTAGGACAGATTGGGGAGCTTCTCTTTGGCTTGAGAGAATATCACCCAACCATTACTCTCTTTGTAGGAACAGTCCTTGGTTCCTAGGGAAGGGGGACGATTCCCAACTTAAGATGCCAATATGCAGGAGGGAACTGACAGGGTGCCTGGGTGGCTCAGTTGGTTGAGCTTTGGCCTCAGCTCAGGTTATGATCTTGCAGTTTGTGAGTTCAAGCTCTGCGTTGGGCTCTGTGCTGACAGCTCAGAGCCTGGAGCCTGTTTCAGATTCTGTGTCTCCCTCTCTCTCCGCTCCTCCCCCACTCGTGCTCTGTCTCTGTCTCTCTCAAAAATAAACATTAAAAAATTTTTTTTTAAAAAAGGAGGGAACTGAGTCGGTGAACAACACCTTTATTCTGAGGCTGAAGAAAATCTCTTCACTTTTTTTTCTTTTTTGGTTCAGTTCACTTTCTAGCTCTCCACACAATTAGCTTATGTGAAATCTGATAGGGTACACCAAACATGAAAAAGGATGTGACTATCTACTGATAGGAAAGCAAGAGTATTAAGCATAAAATCTGCGAAAATATGGATTGAATCCAACAAATAACATGCTTAGTCCAGACTTACAACATCTGGGCTCTTTTGTAGGACCTTGGCTATTGATAACCCTCCATGATGTCCAGAGACATGGGGCAGATACAAGCACAAAGAACTCTAGTAAGTGACAGGAAGAACGAGAGACATCTGTAAAATCTATAGAGCTTGAGAAAATAGAGGTCAGGGAATGAGGTACTTCAGTCTGGTATAAATGGAGCCAAGGGAGAGAGAATGTGTGTGTGTGTGTGTGTGTGTGTGTGTGGTGTCAATATTATGAGAGATGACCCTGGACCAATAGCCAAATTCTATTAATACCAATTCAGATGTTCAGTCTTTCTCTGTTTCTAGGGAAACATTAAACATTTCCAAGCACAAGTGTGACTTGATGAGATCTGTGTTTCAGGAAAGTAACACTAATGGAGGAGGGTTAAACAGGCACCCAGTGCACAAACTCCCACAGTGGCCTGACGGGTGAATTGCAGCCTCATTCAGGGCCATGGCCCTAGGGTGAAGAAGAGGTGGCAGGTTCTCATCCTGTTTGAGAGAGGACTTGTCTGGTTGGAAGTGGATAGTGAGGGATAAGGGGCTGGTAACTCCTAAGTTTCTTGCATGAATAATTGAAAGGATGAAATACACTTTCAGAGAAAACATTGGTTGTACAGGGTCAGCTTGCAGTCACGACAATTAATTAATTAAAAAGCTCAAAATCAGATCTATGGGTCCTTAGGCAAGTTGTAGACAGAACAACCTAGTTAGCTGGCTGAAATTTTTACTTCTTGGTCTATTGTAGGGGGGAGGGGCATCAGCTGGGCATAAACCAAAACAGGCTCATCCACAGCCAGCAAATAATTCCTCTAGAAGCCCTCTTAGCTTTTAGGTCTGGCTTGAGTACTCATCAAAGAGTGCTACATATGGGGCGCCTGGGTGGCTCAGTCGTTAAGCGCCCAGCCAGGTCACGATCTCATGGCTGGTGAGTTTGAGCCCAGTGTCAGGCTCTGTGCTGACAGCTCAGAGCCTGGTGCCTGCTTCGGATTCTGTGTCTCCCTCTCTCTCTGCCCCTCCCCTGCTTGTGCTCTGTCTCTCTCTCTCTCCCTCTCTTTCTCAAAAACAAATAATCATTAAAAAAAAAATAAAAAAAGAGAGTGCTACATTTTTCTTAATCTTGTAACCTAAGGATGAAAGGGGGCTGATCACTGCAAAGAAGAGATAGGCCATGGATATATTTTCCCAGACAAAGAATATTTTGAAGGACTAAACGATAAAACCTTAATAAGGATGGACTTATTATTTACCTTGTTCATGGCATTTGCTTTTTCCTTATTTAGTTTTTTTACTTCTTTTTTTTCAACGTTTATTTATTTTTGGGACAGAGAGAGACAGAGCACGAACGGGGGAGGGGCAGAGAGAGAGGGAGACACAGAATCGGAAACAGGCTCCAGGCTCTGAGCCATCAGCCCAGAGCCTGATGCGGCGCTCAAACTCACGGACCACGAGATCGTGACCTGGCTGAAGTCGGACGTTTAACCGACTGCGCCACCCAGGCGCCCCTAGTTTTTTTACTTCTTATGGACTATGTACTTGTGTGCCGATTGTGGATTAAGAAAAGAAATAGTGATGTTTTTGATATCTTCTCCCCCACCACGATCAATTCTATTGCTTCAAACAAGATCAAATCTCATTGGAATAAATAGAATTTTTTTCTGACCACACTGAATTCTTATATATATATAGCATGATACTAAAATCAACCCTGTAATTTATTCCCTGCATATAGCACTCTCATAAGAATTGGAGGGATTTAGTTTATTAAACATTTTATAAATGAATGGAAATGAGGCCACATTTTATACTCTTCAGTTAGAATTTTACTTCTGGAATGAGCCTTTATCATTGGGGATTTCAGTCTGTAATTGAGAAGAACAGGGCTTTAATGTGTGAAAACACATTTCTGTAAATTGCATTCACTCCAAGCACTGTTCTCCACTGCTAAAATCAAACCCAAGTGAATAATCATTCTCCTTGGTTATGCTTCGTGACTGGCCCTATGGAAAACATGAATGAAATTGCATTTTCTTAGGCAAAGTTTTGTTATTGTTGCTGCTTAAAACCGTAAATAAGACATTTTTAAAATGTTTTGTACAACTAATTTGATGATTTTCTTTCTTTTTTTTTTTTTGTGATAATTCTATTCTTTCTCTCCTCTCTACAGAGTCTGGGCTTTTGCTGTTCTTGCTCTCCCATGCACATTGCCAGCCATGGCCTACCAGGATCTTTTCCCCCAAAACACGGTATGCAACTTAAGGAGGCACTGCGTCCGTTTCCCTCACTACCCGGAGCTGACATTTCAAAAAGTACTTCTCATCATGCTTCTGCAGAAGGTCTGAAAAAACCACAACAAAATTATCAGATTGTTAGCGTGGATGATGGGAATGGGTCATTTCTTTTCCCTTTTCAAAAACAGAGCAAGAAACCGACTGTGTTTGTGTGTCAATCAAGCAGAACTGAGTCTGAAGTTTGCATCTTCACAGGATATGACAGGTCAGTCCACAGTCACAAATGCTTTAGAATTCATTGCAAAACACAAGCAATGGCTGGTGTGATCCAGGCCTCGTTTGATGGCAAAAGTCACGCAAAGGCAAATTCAGGCCCCTTTGTCTTCATGTTCCACGGGGAGTTGGCAGCCCACATGGGTTTTTCAGGGCACTGGATGGCCCTACCCCATAGGGCCACTCTTCCTGTCTGTGAACCATCTAGTCCCATCAATGTTATGATTATGGCACAATTCGTATTTGGAGCCTTAGAATTTATTTCCTCCTCAGTGAAAGTCAGCTTATTAGACCCTTTCCTGAGGAGCAGGAAGCAGAGAACATTGGGCAGGAAGAATAGGGAGCAAAATCTTTAGGAAACAGGGTCCTGAGATCAGAGACAAACTTTGACACCTGACATTTTTGCATAAGCTCTGCCCTGGCACAAATCTGCCATGTTGAGGTTAGCCAATGTGAGTTAAGTAAGGACATACCGGGCAAGAATCACTCGCCCTTTTGTTATTTCTGAAACCTGAACTGCTTTTAGAAATAAGGGCTGGAATGTTCCATAGGAACTCAGAGCATGGGACACAGGGGCATGGCACACACTCGGTGTGGGCTATTTAAAAACCAGTTCCTTGGCTTCCCTCTGTGATTCTAAATACGTGGAATCACATTACCCCGCAGCAGCCGGTAACTATTCCTATAACACTGTCCGGCATCTGTGCCTGTGAGGCTGGTCCTCCAGCAAAAACAAAGTAGGGGCGTTCTGACTGATGGGGTTGCTCTATCCAGGTTTTCTGTGTCACAGCTAATGTCTATTTAATGTTGGAATATTAGTATGTGTTGACCGACCCTTCTTCAGTTTTAAGGACTGATCTATTTAACTATCCTGGGGGGAAGGAGGTGCCTCAGCTCATCAAAAGGATGCTTTTTAAATGAGCCATTTATTTATTTAACAAGTGGACAACAGAAGCACAATGTATCGCGTTTTCAGATACAACCAATTCTTACGCTATAGAAGGATTCCAGCACTGGAGACTTTGCCTCTTCATGTGCTCTTTGCCTGACTCTTGTTTGGGTCTGTTTGATGTGTAAACACTTCCTCTAATCACACCACTAGCCATCAATCAGGTAAATCCCTTAAGAATATTCTACTCAATTGTGTATCACTCAAAGACATTAGCTGGTAGAAAGACATTAGCCAACATTGTTACATAATGTCATAACACCTGATCGGGGTTGTGAATCAATGACATAGACAAACCAGTTTTGGGATTTCATATAGATAAAGCAATATATTAACAGATTTAACCGAGTTTTTTTTTTTTAGCTTTATAGCTTTATGTAAAAAATTAAACCTCCACCTTTTGTAAAATGTGTAAACAATTTTTCATATCTGATGCCAAGCATTTTATCTACTTAAATCTTGATTATCTCTGGTAACACTCCTTCAATGCATTATCACCTCCATTTTACAGATGAGGAGACTGAGGCTCAGAGAGATTTAGTCATTTGCACAAGATTCCATGTCTAGTTTCTAATGAATAGTGGGGTTAGATTTACACAGTTCTCTCCAATTTCAAATCATGCTGTTTGTCTCTCTATATATAACTTAAAACAGCCAAGATGGCCAATGAAGGCAAGAAAACAAAAAACAAGCAAGCAAAAAACTTGGGTCCTGAATCATGCAGTTCAGATAGCCAAAACTCAGTTGATTGACAATTGGCTAAATTTCCTCCTGGACCCATGTCACTACAACTCTAATCTGTTGCCTGATACCTGAGTACCAGGGGACCTCTTGACCCTCACGTGGTCCTGCTCTAAGGACTAGCACTCCAATGGCCCCAACATTACACGTCCGAACAAATTATACATGTGATATTGTGCCTGTGGAGATATCTGATTTCTTAGTCGAATATTGTTTTTTGACTGTTTCGAGACATAGACTGAATATGTGGTTCCCTTGTGGCTAACTCAAAACATACAGCAAAGACTAATCCTTTGCACTATCCTATATTAATATTTTCCTTCCCTCCTTGTAAGTTATAAATTACAGGAGATTAGAAAACAATCTCACGAGAGCTAATATATTAAGGAGTTACCTCGAAGGAACCCGGATTTGCTTTTCCCCACATGGTAAATCATACAGGGTAGCAGCCAGCCCCAGATCCCTGGGAGACAACATCTTGAGCGCATATGTTACGCAGGGTTCTGTATGGACTAATTCAAAAACTCCAGGGCGAAATAAGCAAAGTTCCCAAGTCAAAAATGAAAGTAAAATAGTGGCATGGAATTGGGATCATTGTTGCAAACATTCCAACAACTTCATAAATAGCCATGAAAGTAGACAGCATTACAGGTTAGCAAATTTACCCTTGCAAGAAACAACCTGCACTGCCCATGTCAAGTCGCAAACAAACCCAGCTACCTCTTACTTTACGGATATTCTTTTTCTTTCCAGAAACACAGTCACATTTGACAAAATTAATATTGAGATCACTTTACTAGAGGGCTTATCCAAATATATGCTATATTAAAAATAGTCATGATATAAATATTTCTCACAAGAGCTGCAGCGATGGTGTGAATAAAAAACTCCCTTCTGAGATTTCAGTAAAACCAGATCTCACAAAGGATCTGAAAGAAAACAAACAAAAAACAAACAGACAGACAGACACAAAGAGACACACACACACACACAGAACAAACCTTATGTTAATCCGGTTTAGCAAAACAGTCACTATTTTGACACTATTTTATGAAGTACGATACTGTTCCTTCCCAGATGAAGTAGGAGAGATGAATCGGCTACAGGTTTCCCACAATAATGTTCAGGGGTTGGGGGGGTCTCTAAGCAGGTTCCATAGCAGCTAATAAAAATCAAAATTTCTAAATGCAGCAAAATGTTAGCATTGTCAAATGGCCAAGCACGCAAGAGGAATTTCTCTCTCCATGCCCTCCTACCGATACATACAAAAAGCCCCAAATACATCGGCTGGAATTTTTAAATCGTAAATTAGATATCAAAATGCTTACGGGCCTTACAATGAGATAACATCAGGAGGAACGGTGCGTGGAATGGATCTGGCATTCTCACATAAAGCATTATCTTTGGTACAAGTACACACGGCAGGGCATTTTGGCTTCGCTGGTTTCTTCCCCTCAGTCAGCAAAAGCGCAGATAAGAGACATAGGAAATAAGCGATTCTTTTCAGGGGGATGCAGGCATTTCCCATCCTTTGGCTTCTCTCTGATTCCATGCAGTCGAAAAAATATCCCCAAACATGAACAGGGCTTCTGGAATTCAGCTGGTGATTGTCTTGCTCTGAGACCAGGTCACACAGGAGTCCACCCTTTTCCTTTGCCTCTCTGTATCTCTGCTTTTCAAACCGGGGACCTGCAGCTGATTCGTGAGCTGCTCTTCGCTCCAGCAATGCGCTGCTCCGGGAAGAGACCTGTGAGGTGCTGTGTGATGGGAGGGACCCAACGGCTGGAGGAGAGAGCCGACTTGCATCACCACGAGAACACTGAGCACAGACCAGCCTTCAAAGGCAAAGTGAAGTGATGTAACAGAAAATAAACAGCTTTCCGCTTGCACGGGGAGGCTCTTTAATTGTTACCAAAAATAGGATGGCTTTCTGTCTTATTAGTGGGTGGGTGGGTGGGAGCAGTCATCTTGTATCAGATCTCGGCAGTCTCAGAAACCTCTGGGAATTTGCTTTGCATGTAGCAAACCAAAAACTCGCTTTGGAGCCAGCCCTGGCTGGAAAAATGAAGTTAAATGAAACTCTCTCCCTCTGCAGCATTTGGCTAAAACCTTGGTAGTTTTTGCTGAATCCACCTGACTGATGCCATCGTTGAAAGACAAATGAGAACACATGGAGAATGTGACTTTCAGGGAATGAATGTGAGTAAATACTTTTCTGACACTTATCAACAGTTATGAATTATTGGTTATCATAATTCCTCCCTCCCCCCCATATGTAAGCCATCCTCTCCTTCCCCAATGAGGTGTGGAGATGGCAGTGTGGACTGCCTCTGTGCATAATCCACTTTCCTCATTTCTCACTCCCCCTGTGTTAGTAGTGGAACCAGAAGGCTGAAAGAGCTCCCTGCCAGCAGGAGGCAGCCAACTTTGGCTTCTCAGGGCCCTGAAAAGATCCTGGTTTAGCCCAGGAGGCTCAGACAGGGTGGAGGAAGCACTGGACTAAGAGCCGGAGACCTGGCGTTGAGGTCCCAGTTCTGCCATAAACTAGCTGATATTATCCCTGCATCTGTTCCCCTGCCTGTGAAATGAGGATGGTCGCCAAGGTGTTCCATAAATATTATGAACATTAAATCAAAACGGTAGGCTACGTTACTGTCACATTTGATGGAAAAGAGAATGTACCCTTGGAATAGGAAATTAATTTAAAGAAGAAAAAAAAAACCACAACAGTCCTTGACATTGGGATAGGGCGGTATAGTCCAAGAGGGTGGGAAGACCCTTAGCTTGGAGGACACGTTGGAAAATAAACTGTGGGTCCTCTTACCATGCTGAAGTCGGCTATCCCTAGAGCTGGCACAGCTGGCCAGGGGATGTCAGTCTGCAATCCTTTCTCCTGCTCAGCTTCTTAGCGGAGAAATGTTCTTAGGAACATTTGAGCAAAGGTGTGATTATGACATAAACTCAACCTCTATGGGAGCTTGATGCATTGTCAGTTTACCCAGCCCCCCTTTCCCTCGCATCACATGCTCATGCCTATCACTTGTTTAATCTCTATAAACTCTGGAGGCGGGCGGAGGGGGGGGAAGGGGGGGAGGGGGGGGAGAGGGGGCGGGGGGGGGGGCGGAGCAGCAAAGGCATGTTCATTCTTGTAGCTGATTTCTGTCTGTTTACCCAGAAGACTGTAAGCTTCATGAAGGGAGGCACCCAGTGCCTGGACAGCGTTGTGCACGAAGTGTGCAAAAAGTAAGCCTTCTAGAATGACAACGGAGCAGAGAAGCTATTCATGGTCAGGACATGCTCATCCAAAGAAATGTCACATCACATCTCAGAGTTACAATAGAGGGATCTGATCTCATCAAGGGAGTCTGGGGACAGTTCCCTGAAGAAGTAATGATTAAACTGAGTTCCCAGGTAAGAGGGAATGAAAGAGAGAGTGGGAGCATTCTAGGTAGGGCAAACAGACACAAGGGCCTGGCCTCGCCCCAGGGAGCAGCGGACACCCCTCCAGTGTTTTAGGAGTGATTTAATCTGGTTTGTGCTTCAAAAGGACCAGTAGATTATTATCATTCAGCCAGTTTTTGAGGGTATATAAATATGTTGCATTTTTACAGAAAAGGAAAAAAAAACACCTCAATCCAAGATAAGTAATGATTTTAGAATAGATTCTACTAATGTTTCACTGTCAAAGTCTCTGTAGGGAGGGAGGGAGGAAGGGAGTATATGAGAGTGTTTTTTTTTTTTTTTTTCAACGTTTATTTATTTTTGGGACAGAGAGAGACAGAGCATGAACGGGCGAGGGGCAGAGAGAGAGGGAGACACAGAATCGGAAACAGGCTCCAGGCTCTGAGCCATCAGCCCAGAGCCCGACGCGGGGCTCGAACTCGCGGACCGCGAGATCGTGACCTGGCTGATGTCGGACGCTTAACCGACTGCGCCACCCAGGCGCCCCATGAGAGTGTTTTTAGACTGTGACCCATGGGCAAGCCCTACTTGAAATGGTAAAAGTGTCACTTAAAAGTTGGCTGCAAGCCAGATTTTTGTAAATTGCATCCTGCTTCAAGTGCACAGTGGAGATTTGCTCCATAAAAATAATTATGTGGTAAAAATTTTATAGAGGATTGTTTTTATTCTTACCACCCATCCCCTAACTTATCTGACTTGTAAATGATGCATTTTGTAATTATAAAATAAAGACCCGGAGAACTTTCAGGAACCTTGGAGTTCTCAGATTCGATCTCCAAAATGTTATAGATGAGGCAACTGAGTTACTGAGAGGTCATTCGGATGGTTAGGAGCAGAGCCACCACTCTGTGTGGGGTGACACCATCACAGATACCTGGTTAAACTGATCGATGCGGTTAAACAGGGTCATTCGCTCCCTGTGTTTCCCCGTCAAATGTATCAAATTGTCAAGATTGCTTGATCAGACCTTGGCTTTGTACTCTTTAGACATGGTCAAAGAAAGTGTGAGCAGTCTTTTATTTTTGACTTGAGTAAGCCAGAAGGGCAAATGGATAAGGGAAAGAAATCATATCCATAACTTCACTTTGCCGCTATATGTATCTGGTGGCTAAGTTTGTCAGCTCAAGTGGAAAAAGGACCATGGGGAGGGGAGTGGGGACTCTAAGGACAAATTACAATGGGCATTCTGAAAAGACAGTAACTTTTTCTTTTTCTATGGCATTTAAAGCCCAGACTTGAATTCCCTATTCAATGAAAACACCCACTAACCCACTAAGATCAGGCAAAATGTTAACCCTGTCATGTAGATTGCTAATGGCCTTTTAGGAAAGACAAAGTCCTGACTGAAGGATTGGATCTGAGGAGGGGGCTAGGGAGAGCAGTTTACCATGTTGAAGTCTTAGGGGGCCTGGCAAGGGGGATCTTATTGCTGATGACACTTCCCCCTTCTCCAGGAAGCCCTGGTTGGGCTCAGAGAGTTGTGGGAATCGGGAGGATGGAGGCTTAGGAGTTTCCACAAACTCAGACACCTTTAGATAAGGTTTGATAAGCCACCTGTGGATTGCGGTGGGGACCCTGGGAGATTGGCCTAGAAAGGATGAAAGCAGAGCTGGCAGGAGGCCCAGGGGGTCTGGGAGGCCAGGCTGAGGAAGGCTCGATGCCAGGCCCAGCCTGGAGGAGTAGCTGAGTGGGTCCAGGGCTGGCTCTGCATTTTGCCAGCCGTGTGGCTACGGGCTACAATTTAAGCTTTCTAAGCTGTAGTTTTCTCCTCTGTAAAATGAGGATAATAATAATATACATCACACAGAATTGTTGGCAGAATTAAATCCAGTAATGTATCCAAAGTGTTTAGTATGGGATACATGGGAAAGATTTGTCATCATCATCATCGTTGCTGCAACAGGACTTGAACTCTGAACTTGTGACTCCTGATACCTGGGAAGCAAAGCTCTCAAATAAAAATGGGTTTATCTTAAGTCTGTATTCACTCTAGGAAGCAGGCACTTCTGGGCAGGATGACAGACTGTGGCCTTGCCAAGAGTCTATTTGCATAAAGCAACCAAGGATCCTCCTGGGAAAGAAAGAACTCACCAATTTGGGTGAGACTACGACATCGAAACTCAGTCCAAGGACAAGGTCCAGAGCTGGAGAAAAAGAAGGTGCTTCTAAACACGGGACAAAGATTGTTTTCAGCCTTCTGCCCTTGAACGTGTGTAAGTTAGAAGGGGTAAGAGGAATCTGCTTGGGATCCCTGTCACAGAGAGGGTTCTCTCTAGTTTAGTGGGCATCGCGGCATTGCAGGTGGGTGCTGTGAGGAACTGCACACAGCGCTGTGGCACTGGAGATACAAGACCAACAGCGTCCCCATGCAAGTGCATGACTCAGATATCACCAAAGTCACCGGGCTTTTCACCAGGAGCAGCTCAACACTAGTGACCCAGCAGCAGTGACAGCCCCACAGAGGAGTTGGCGGATGATCCCAGCAGGAGCCAGAGCACAGGAGAAGGGAAATGAGGATCTGGTGTGTGTTTGGGAGCATGTGTGTGACGTTCCTTGGGCATCCTCAGAAACTGGACAGGGGCTTTGTGGGGGAGCTGGAGATTCTGGGAGAGCTGATGAAAGCAGAGTGAGAGAGGAACAGCCTGTGCTGGTTCTGATTCCAGCTCTCCCATCCGGCTGGTGTGGCCTAGGAAACACGCATTATGCAAGTAAACAAATCATTATTATGAGCCTTGGAAGATGCAGCTTGGCCCTGCCTCCTTTTACAAACACTCACACATGCAAATGGTGTCAGTTCGTGCGCGCGCATGGTTGTGATGTAAAATGTTTCTTACAGTCTATGACCAAAAAGAAAAAAGAAAAAAGAAAAAAAAAGAAAGAAAGAAAATGAAAATGCTTCATTAGAGAGTGCGTAAGATCTTCACCGCCCCAGGAGTCTGTGAAATGTCGATCTCAATTTCAATAAATTCCACTTACTGATTGAGGGCAGTAAATAGACCAGTTAGAATGCCATTTCTGTTATTCACTAGCTGTGTGACCTTGGGCAAGTTGCTTAGCTTCTCTGTGCCTCACTTTCTACGTTGATAAAGTAGCAAGAATACCATCTTTGCATTGTTGATATTAAGATGAGTGACAATGCACGTGGAAGGCATGTCACAAAGAAGGCATTCAGCTACTGATAGTTCTGCCAGAAAGTAGATGAGAAGTAGGCGAGGGCAGTGAGCAGAGGACCAGATTTTGAAGATTGCTTAGAAGGAGTGTGTCACTTAGGACTCTTTGGAGAAAGTGTCAGACATTGACTCTGCCAACCTTAGCATAAAAGGCCCTTATTGCCATGGTGATAGAGTGACTGGCAGAATCCAGGGAAGGGCTGTCCAAGCAGACTTCAGAATGGAGAAACTTGAGGGAGCTTTGGAATCTAGGTAGAAGGAGGTAAGGGACAAGGTCCTCAGGTGCATGCACTCTAACCAGTTCTTATCCCCATGTTCCTCCCTGAAGGAGAGAGCCCGGTGGGCTGATCTGGGGTCAGGTACCCACCCACTTGCCACGGGAAAGCAGGACACATTGGCAGCAACCCCACCCCCACCAAGAGTGGACACAGTGGCAAGGGGGGTGGCACCCTAAAGGAAACTTTGGTTCTACTACCAGGAGCAGAGAGGATGGCTGCTGGGTAGGCAAAACCCAGGAATACTCACTACGGATGGGATGTGTGCCAGTATCTGTCCGCTAATATCATTTCCCTTGGCCCCAGCTTATCACCCCAGCCGAACTCATGATTTTTAAGAGAATGACCAGAGGACAATTCAGACAAACAGGGATAATTTCTCAAAAGACAGCTAAACTCTTGTGTCCTGACTGTGGAATTGGGGCATTTTCGATTCCTGCAGTCCATCTTTGGCCAAAAGGGGAGATGGAAGGCAAGAATAATGAAAGCTGACACTTAACAGGATGCATATTGTGTGCCATCTGCTGTTGAAAGCCCTTTATGTATATTAATTCATTTAATCCTCATAACAACCCAATGGGTTAGATCTTTATTAGTGTTGTTATTTCCTCTCTACTTACGGATAAGGAAACTTAGGGCCAGGAGGTGAAGTAGCTTGCCCTGGGTCCTGCAGCTGGTGAGCAGTGGCACTGGGATCTGACTCTGATACCCATGGTGTTAGCCACTATCAGGTGCTGCGTCCCCAAAGGATCAGTGGGATGTGAGACACTGGGTGCTGCTTTGGAGGCCCATAGTGCCTCACTGGCTAGGTGCTTCTCCTGGACTACAGTTCCCAGCATGCAACTGGGCTAGCACATTAACCCCTTCTTCACCAAAAGTTCCTCACGGTCTTCGGTAAAAAATAAAAAATAAAAAAAATAATGGCAAATGTGGCAAAATCTGGTCTCCCTAAAGGATAATTATGAAATTGAGGCATGAATGCAGATGTAAGTGGGAATGACAGAGGAGAACCTAAAATTCTAGTTTAAAATACTCTCTTCATTTTTTTTTAGTGTTCAAAGGAAGACACTGAAAATTACTGTGGGAAGGATCGTTTTTTAACTGAGAAATGTGTACTGTGACAATATCAATAAGGGTATTTTAAAGCACCCATTCTCAAACTTTGTTGCACTTTGCAATCACTTGGAGAATTTTTTTTAATGTTTATTTATTTTCAGAGAGAGAGAGAGTGAGAGTGTAAATAGGGGAGGGGCAGAGAGAGAAGGAAAGAGAATACCACACAGGCTCCTCATGGTCAATGCAGAGCCCAACACGGGGCTCAATCCCACGGATCACAAGATCATGACCTGAGCCGAAATTAAGAGTCAGATGCTCAACCAAATGAGCCAGACAGGCACCTCTACTTTGAGAATTCTTTTTTTTTTAAATGTTTATTTATTTGTGAGAGAAACAGAGACAGAATGCGAGTGGGTTAGGGGCAGAGAGAGAGGGAGACACAGAATCCGAGGCAGGCTCCAGACTCTGAGCTGTCAGCACAGAGCCCGACTTGGGACTCAAACTCACAAACCGGGAGATCATGACCTGAGCCAAAGTTGGACGCTCAACCGACTGGGCCACCCAGGCACCCCATTCACTTTGAGAATTCTTAAAAATACTTAATGCTGGGGTCACATCCCTAGAGGTTCTTATTTAATTGGTCTGGTGTATGACCTGGACATTGAGACTTTTAAAGGTCACATGAAATTCCAAAGTGCAGCAAAATTTGAGAACCCTGGTTTTGAAGATGGGAAATATTCAGGTGGGGTCATAAAGATAAATCAACATGTGACTAGCTCAAGGAAACTTGTAAGAGAGAAGAGAGGGAGACAGAATAGGCTCTCAAGCAGTGGTTTTTAATCCTGGCTGCATATTAGGATCTTCTGGGAAATGTTAAAAAAAAAATACAGGTGCCTGGGCCTTACCCCAGACTAACTGAATTAAAATCTCTGGGGATGTATTCTGGTTCCCGGGACTGTGGTTCTTAAAGTGTTCCCAGACCAGCAGCATTGGTATCACCTGAGAACTTATTAGAGATACAGATTCTCGGGCCCCACCCCAGACAAATGGAAACAGAAACTCTGGGGTGAAGCCCAGCAATTTGTGTTTTCACAAAGCTTCCAAGTGATTCCGATTCACTCTTAAGTTTTGATAACCACTGCCCTAGGATGCAGGCCCGTGGAGACAGGAATCTGGTCTGACGTTTTACCGATGATCCTAACACAATGTTAGGCACAGAGAATGTGCTTTCCATAGTCTGTTACATTAATGGCCCTCAATGAACCAGGCCTCCCAGTATTCATGCCCTTGTGCCCTCTCCTCTGGGAGCAGAACTGTCCAACAAAATCTGCAGAAGTGACACAATCGATGCCAGTTCCTGGCCAGAGTCTTAAGAACTGGCAGCCTCTGCTTTTGCACTTTTAGGAGTGCTGAGGTGCCATGTAAGTCAGGCTCCTTGTGAAGAGGTCACGTAGAGTTAGAAACCCTGAGTCTCCATAGAGAAGGAGACCCAGCCACTCCAGCATCTAGGCTGAGTTCAGCTCCCAACGGATCTGCCAGATGAATGCAACCACAAGAGTGACTGCTGGCAAGGCCAATGGAAGAAACTCCCAGTTGAGCCTACACCAGATCAAAGAGCTGTCAGCAAATCAAATGATTTTAAGCCAGTAAGTTTTGGATGGTTTGTTAATGCAGCAACATGAAGAATGAAACAATGCTTAAGAAATACCTGTTGAATTAACGGTGAAAATGCTACAGGGACATGGAGCTAGAACACAGCCTCTCGCTTTTGTCAAAGGGGGAAAAACAGGAGTTAGGTAGAAAGCAGGGACATAACTAGCCAGTTGGTGAAAAGGATGGCTAAGGAGGGAATTCTGAGCAGAAGCCATTAACACTGCACCCACAGCCCAGACAGCAAAGGCCCACAAGGCCTAGCCAAGAGCAGAAGAGTCAAAGGTACTCGGGAGCCTGAGTGGCTCAGTCAGTTAAGCATCTAACTCTTGATAATGGCTCAGGTCGTGATCTAATGGTGGGGAGATGGAGCTCTGTGTCAGGCTCCTCGCTGGACACAGAGCCTGCTTGAGATTCTCTCTCTCTCCCTCTCTGTCCCTCCTCTGCTAGCATGCGCTCTCTCTCAAAATAAGTAAATAAACTTAAAAAAGAAAAGGTGCTAACTCTTGCTACCACACTGAATACTGATTATATAGTATAATATATATATGCCACCTACTGGCTGTGGGATCATGGTTAAATCACGCAACCTCTCTCTGTCTCAGTATCTTTGTGTGAAATGAGATTAATGTTGCTTCACAGGCTTTTGCCAATGGCTGGATGAAATCGTGTCTATGAAAGCATTTCAACTCTAGTCTTTCACAAGTGTGAGGGTCTATTATGCTGCTCTAGTCATGTTTACTAAGTTGAATTCTACCCTTCCTCCCCACCTGGCTTTTATCTATTATGGCATATAGATAAAACATCTCTCCAATATTAATGCCCAGCAACAAATATTACATATTTAAAGTTACATATAACATATATAATAATATTCTATATAACTGTATTATATATATTTGAATTATATATTAATTCTTCTCAACAGATTTGCATTAATACTATTATTACCCCATCTTACAGATAAGGAAATGTAAGGTCCAATGGATTAAGTCATTTGCCCAAAGTCATGCAGCTACTATTAAATGGAACTCAACCCATATTTGTCTAATTCCGAAATTCAAGTTTTTAAGCACACAGTAGGGCCAAACTATTCAGGAAAACTGAATAGTGACCCTGTGGGTACTCAAAGAAGAGTAACCATCTGCCATTGGTTGTAAATAAAATGTGCCATGTTAGCACATGAATGCATCTCCCATTTTAGGATAGAAGTCCATGGAAAAATAGATCTCATATTATAGCTAAAGTTGACAGGTTACATCTATTTGGTAAAACAAAGGAAACCAGTAGTTAATCTTAGGGCCAGCAATCTGTGATGAAGAGTAGTCAGAATTTAGGCATTTTGAGAAACTTAAACTAAACTTTTTAGTCCCGGAAGTGAGTTTCCTAAGTAGTCAGTTGCTTAAGAAAAAACAAGCCCAGATACAAGCCATGCCAGAACAGCTTCTTTGGCCTCTAAATCTCCAAAATTATACAAAAAGGGTGGGTCATTTTTTGTTGTTGTTGTTGTTCTTGTTTTTTGAACTACTTCTTTTAAAATTCTTCTGACAGAAGCTCCAGTGTCTTCTGTAGGAAGTATCTTAAAATCACCTTTGTCAATACCAATGCTACATTGGTGTGTCAGAACCAAGGGTAAGAGAGGGAGGGTCGGTGGGTTCCTAAGGTGCTTGGAACTGTTTACTGCCCCCTTTCAATTGCTCTTCATTTATTAGTTCAATGTATACTTCCGAATATTATGCACAAGGTGTTGGGGAATGCAACGACATACAAGTCTCTGTTCTCAGCAAATCGAATGATTACCCAGACCGTAAGATGGTAGACAGCTCATTCTCCATTCTTATTCTCTCTCTGCTTCTTTGAGAGGCAGCAATAGAATTGTAGAAACTGATAGATCTGAGTTCAAATTCTGACATTGCCACCTACTGGCTGTGGGATCATGGTTAAGTCATGCAACCTCTCTCTGTCTCAGTATCTTTGTGTGAAATGAGATTAACGTTGACTTCACAGGCTTTTGCCACTGGCTGGATTAAATTGTGTCTATGACAGCATTTCATCAACTCTAGTCTTTTACAAGTGTGAGAGGTCATTATGCTGTTCTAGTCATGTTTACTACCCTTCCTCCCCAACTGGCTCTTATCTCTGAATCTTTTTCCATTTTATTTCCCTTTATTGTAAGGGTAGCCAAGATTTGTTTGAATCAGGTCTGGTAAAACAGGCAAGCATGGAAATGACTACCATGAAGGAAAGAGTTGCTATACTCACATAAGTTGCTGTACCAACCTTGGAGTGTAAAGTAGGAGGTGTGGCACACTATGTAGGGAGGTTACATGGGGAAGCACTGGGGTCAGTCAGGAGGCAGAAGGAGTGAAGGAAAATGTAGACAAGAGCCTTTATTGTGCTAGTTTGAATAATCTCAGTGGGCTTTGGGACATAGGAGCTCTCCCTGATTATCTGGTACCTGTTTCTGGGATGATTAGGGCAGGTGGATAGTGGCTCAGAGTAAGAGACCCCAATAGAGGAGATGGTTGGGGAGATGGATTCTGCATTATTTGGTTTGCAGATGAAAGATATTCTTACAGATGTGTCATTTACTACCTCTAGGAATTGGTTAACCTTGCAGGGGCAGTCCCTCCAGGGTCAGGAAGTCCCCAGATGTTAAAGCATCAGAATATAGAAGATAAAAAGACATACTTACTGTACCCTTCCAATGGCTCCTCAATAGGAAGCAACTGACTGAACTCTAAGGGATCTGAGAACACTGTGGAAGCCTGGGGAAGCTATTAGGAGTGGTGATCTGCAAGGAAGGGAGTAGGAGGGTCAGTGAATCCAGTAGGATTTTCGCCCTGGCCCTATTCAGTTTACCAAGATTCCAAACCCATCACAGAGTGAAGCCCGGGTGAATGGGATGAAAGGCAGCAAGTTGTACTGCTTAAAAAAATCTTCCTTGAAGGTGCGATCTGCAGTTTTATTTATCTTTCTATTCCCTTGATTGATCACTACCTAGGAGAAACCGCTAAAATGGGCTTGTAAAGGAGAAAATGTAGTTTAGATGTGTGGGCTTGTACTTACTTTTTGCTCTTAAAAAAATGAACTCAGTTTTGTTTAATTTTTATTACCACAGTTAAGTATGCCAAGTTTATACATTTTCATAACTGTCTTCAATGTTGAGTAGAAACTGAATTAGGCATGGACTGGAGACCATTGCTTGCAGCCCCAAAGAAAGAGTCCCCCTGACTCATGCTGGTGGCAGAAACCGGCCCTGCTTTCTTTCCTTGGTTAAATTTTCAGGGGAGGAAAGTTGATGTAATTGATGAGGAAGAAGAAAATGATGGTGGTGGTGATGTTGCTGACAAATAACACTGGCACCTGTTTATAATGTGCCAGGCGCTGTTGTAGGTGCCTTGGAACTATTGCCCAATGAGGAAACTGAGGCACAGAGGCTAGGCAGCTCACCCACATACAATAAGAAGTCCATCTGGCTTAAAACTGAGACATTCCACACCCTTGATCACTCCACAGCACTGTTGCTGTGAAGCTGTGAAGCACTTTTTGCTTCAGCATGGTTTCCTGGAACAAGGGTTGTCTCACTGTACTTATAAAAGCAGGCAGGGGCTGTGGGAGTGCAGAACCCCTGTGAGGTGATGGGTATTCAGCCCCTGTGCTCCTCTGGGTGTGTACCCAGGTCTGATCCTGGCAAAAGATGTGGCATTTGGGAAGTTTGTCTCTAAGCCGTGGTAGAAAGAGAAGAGGCCAGGATCTGGTTCTGTCTGGGATGAGCTGTATGACCTTGTGCATAGCTCTTGACATCCTGGCTCTGGTTTTCAAAGGAAGTGCTTGGTCTGGATGATCTCTAAGGATCCCGTACGTGTGAACTGCCTCTGTCAGAAACCCTTCTGGAGGGAAGATTATCAGAAAGGCAGGGAGAGCATTGAGCAGCTTCTTGCATGGACAGTAGTAAGTTACTCCTAGCTATTTGGTGCCCTGAGGAGTGAAAACATTGGCCTAGTTGCCTCTTGCTTCACCCTGGCTGCAACTGTTGGACGGGAGATGCCAACATCCTGAAACTCTTGGAACCTCCACACACAACGAAGAATTGTCCTGCCCCAAAGCTCCTAGCGTTCCCACTGAGAAGGAATAAAAGGAGTTCTCATAGTGGGAACATAAAAAACTTCTTTGTGCATTTTTCTGAACATTAATCAATAATCCATTAACTCAGGGACACTGAATGCTCTACATACAGAATCCAAAACAAACTGACAGATACCCTCCGGCAAGAACTGAGGAGAGGCTGTGTGGCCTTGGACAGGCATTTCGTTTCCTCATTTCCTCAGGACTCAGTTTCTCCATCTTTCTAGCTCTGACATTCTATAACTTCCAGATTTCTCTCCTCAGGCAGGAGCAATACCTTGTCAAAACAGGGGCTTGAAAAGACTTTGTTTTCCTCACTTTATGTCTGGCAGATGCATATCCTTCAGTTAACCAAAACGCACATGGCGAAGTTTAAATCAAAATACAAAAGCATTCTTTATGGACTATATTGACTGTAGCTAACAATGCCATATTGCATATTTGATCTTGTTCTCGTCACAAGAAACAAAAAATTTTTTGTAGCTCTATATGGTGATGGATGTTAACTAGATTTATTGTGGTGATCATTTTGCAAAACTACATACAAAGATCTTATCATTATGTTGAATACCAGAAGTTAATGTAATATAGGTCAACTGTACCTCAATTCAAAATAAAAGTATACGGAAGCTAATGATCCAAGAATATTTTTGATAAACTAGGATTTTAGCTATTTAGCATTTTCTCTAGAAATATATTGGAATTTTTCAGAGCCAAACACCAAAAACGGGGGAAGGGCATCATGGTAGGCTGCCCTTGCTACCAGCTAGACTTGAATAGCGAAAAAAACAGAAGATTGTTAGTGAATATAATGAGCATGATTCTAAGTCATGGGCAAGGTGAATGTAACTGAGCCAGAAATATGATTTGGGGTGGTACTAAGGGAAAACACTGCCTCTAGGGAGGACTTATTTATTGAAATATAAAGTTGAAAATATGATTATTCTCTCTTCTCCTTCTTCTTTTTCTCCTCTTTTTCTCCTTCTTCTTCTTCATGCCTGAATCACTGCCACAAAAGTTATTAGACATTTTTTTCTTAAAAGAGACACTTCTCTACCTTTTCAAGGAGGCCATTAAGTGTTTTTTTGTCTGATGATTTTGGTTTAAGATTCTGAAATTAAAAGAGAAACATACAACCAGACTGCTCGGGCTTTGGAAACTTGAACTTCGTGATGTTGGATTTCAAGCTTGTTGCTTTTGCCTTATCCATTTAGAAAGGTCCTGTTTTGTTTGGCTTTGAATTCTCATTCTGGAAGAATTAAGAGCTTTCCATTGCTGCCTGTGACTTATGGCCTATGTTACACCCATTAAGTTTGCATAGGAATGATGATCCAAGAAGCTTGGAATTTAACCCCAGAAAATGGCAAGGGAATGGTTATGACCATAGGATTAGTGCCCCGCTGGTCTGGGGCAGGGAGGAGCATCAGCAGCAGGAAAGCATCAGGCTCCTGCACCAGCCCCTCTCCTGGCCACACGTGCGTCACTGTCTGTACTGTTCCTGAGGTGGACTGAGGAAGATGGAAGAGCCAATACTTGCTGGGCCAGCTGATCATCTTACCTGCCCTGCATACAAGGCATTGTCATCCTCAGCCTGCAGAAGAGGAAGCACAGCTCACAGAGGCTAAATGACTTGCCCAGGGCCACAGAGTTTGGCTTCAAACTGACTTCTGTCTATTTCCAAAATGTTTATCATGTGATTCCTTATTTTTGATGTATATGAAATTATGGGCAGTTCTGGAGGCCTTGTCTATGTGAGGCAAGTGTTGTGTAAGATGTCTGTAGAGTATATGGCATTCGAGGCATGGACACGACTGAGGATGATTCAGCCCTGGCTTGGGAGGCTCTCTGGGGACACGTAGGGGAAGACTTGGGTCATCCCAAACCAGTAGTGTGGTCTAGTATGGTGGTTACGGCTTCACCCCTGGCTCTGCCATTTACCAGCTGAGTAACCTTGGGAAAATTTTGGAACTTTCTTATCCTTTTCTCACCTGTAAAATGGAGATACCAGTACTCCTGTCACAGGATTGCTATGAAGAGGAAATGAGATACTGTAAGAAGGTGCTTAGCACATAGCAAACTATTATTATTCTGATGTCTCTCACTATCCCAGGTACCCTTATGAGAGCATCCCTCCTGAACCTGTCAGAATGACTGAAGGGAGAAACCAGGCCTGACCCAGGGAGGAGAACAGAGTGGAAAGGCTGCCTTCCCAACACAGACTATACCCTCAAGCCCAGACCTCTGTTACAGTGCCCTCATTCTAGTCTGAGGGTAAATCACAGAACCTTGAAGAAACACAATCCAGAGGTGGCATTTCCTTCCATCCTCAGCCTGAAGAGCAGCCAGATTTCAGAAGGGCTCCCAAATGACAGCATCAGCACCCTGAGATGATTGTTAAGGTTTTTCCAGGAAAACAACACTTTCCCTTTTGTCATTTTTAAGGCCCAACACTGAAGTGAGGTGTGACGGACACAAGCCTTGCTTAAGTGGAGTGCCCATCGGCTGACATTTGACTATAATCGTGCCACTCAGATTAGATTGCTGGATTGTTTTTTGTTTTTGTTTTTGTTTTTTACTCTAAACAAATGAATCTTATTTCTTACTCAGCATGTTGTCTAAGTTCACTCATTCAACACATGTGTGCTAAGTGTGTTTTCCATGTGAGGCACAGCACAGCACTGGACATTCAGCACAGGGCAAGCCCCACAGAGCTGCTACCTTTGAGCATCATGTAGTCTAGAGGAGGACACGAGAATTAAACAAGAGGAAGCACAGTGTGGGAGAAGGCTGTGTCAGGGGACAATCAGGTTGGCGGAGCAGCGATAGCAGCACCGAGTCCTGACTAAAGTGTTAGGAAAGTTTAAACTAAATCTGAAAGGCCCCATCTCTATTTCAGCCCACGCTGGCAGCTTCCTCAAGGTCCTCAGATTCCCTGTGGATGTCAGATGGCTCAGTAGTAGAGAGTATCCCACTGTTGTCCTTCTGCTCCCAAAGATCTGGGAAATGTCTTCTCTCCTTTGCCTCTGAATCCTCCCCCAAATGGCGAAGGCTTCTGAGAAATGGTTCTAGGGTAAACCAGGGAACATTGAATATAATGTGAAACAAGAAAAAAAAAGTACAAGAAGAAAAAGGTTTTATGCCTCTGTAGGGAAGGAAAAACTTTCTCCTCTACTTTGTTATGTTCTGTACCTGAGTCCTGCAAATTAAGCTGATGAAAGGCAGATTGACAAGAGATTTTTAAAAACAGGATTTAATTACACACTTGTGCACAAGAGTTCACAAACAGATGTGACTTAAGGAGGTGTAAGAATTTGGGACTTGTATGTCATCTTAACAAAGGGTGATACTGTTGGGGGAGAAAGGGGAGACAAAGGAAGAGGGGCTTGGGGCTTCTGGAATGTGGGTAAATTATGAGAAGGGTCTAGGAAATGTATGGTAAATAAGACTTGGTTTAGTAAGGTTTGTTATGCAGATAAGTTTCTCTCAGGTGATAAGAATTGTCTCAGTATTTCTTTTCCTGGTACTGGAGAGAAAGGCGTGTTCACAAATGAAAATTTACATTACATTTACAAAGGGAAATGTGTGTTTTATTTTAGACAAGAACTGAAAGGGCAAAGGCTAAATGCTTTCAGCTCAAAACAAACCTTATTTCAAAATGGCATTTTTTGGGTGACATACTCTGATCCCTTTCACTGGGCCTTGTGTGAGTATAGAGCATTGTGCTAAGAACTGTTTATTTATATTTTGTTATATCATTTATTTCTCATTACAACTCTCTGAGGTAGGTGTTGTTATGCCCATTTTTCACGTAAGGAAACAGGCTAGAGAGGTGAAATAAATAGGTCATAGAGCCAGCCAACAGCAGAGCTAGGATTTGAGTCCAGGAAAATGATAAAATTAATTGATCCTTTTTTAGTAAAGACAAATTTTTGCAGGAGTGAAGGTGGGAAACACCATTGTTCCTCAAAAGGGGCATTTAAAAAGAATCAAGAAATGGATCCTTGGCAGGAATTGTAAATCCTCCAACACCTTGTGGTGCTGGCCAAGGAGGATCTCGATGAACATGAACTGAGTAGAGCAGAGGGAAGACATGGAGATGAGAGTAAGAGAACAAGGGAAGCCCCTCAATTAGTATCTCCCAACGCATCAGGACTCTTCTCTCACCAATCCCAGCTGCCCACACCCTCTTCTCTTGCATTGTCCTGCTCCCAGGAATTTGGAGAGCTTGGTGGCTGGTTTCCATCACTCTCTCTGGCCCCCAAAATCCTGATTCTCAGAGCACTCGATAAATACAGTACTTTAAAGCATTAGCTTTAAACATCAGTGTTCAAGAAGCACAATAATCTACCAGCAGCAGCAGAAGTCGATTCCCTCCATAGGCAGAGTAAACCTGAAGTTGGTTTTCATCCTTCATTGGTTGCCTTCTCTCCTTCTCTCCTTGCCTTACACTGACAGGTCCCTTCATCCTGGGTTTGCTGTTTTATCTCACTGTGTCAGCCAGTAGGAAGTTATCTGATGGGATACAGTGTATGAGTGACACTAAGTGGTTCCTCCAAGGCCATTTGTATCAGAATAGGGGACAGATGCTTTAACCCAGTGGCTTTTAGACTGTACTTCTTGGGCTTTGCATCTACTTCCCTGAGCTTTCCCTCTCCCTGTCTCTCATTCCCATAAATACACTTTGACCAGAACCACTCCAGTTATACACTAAGATTCGGGTGAGATTTCATTTGAATGAGAAATTCCTTAGGAGATGCACCGAACCCAAAGAAGCGAAGCTTTAATAATGTCAGAGGCAGTTGTGGTGGGGTCGAAAGAACTCTGAAGCCACTGAGCATATGAAGTGTCCCCTTTCTGCCCTTTATCAGCTGTGTGATCTTGTGCAAATCTCTTGATTTTGTGGAGCCTTGGGGTCCATACTTATACCCCTAACTTGCAGGAGAATTGGGAGCATTAAAGAGATCGTGCAAAGTGACATGTTTGTGAAAGGTTGTTATGAACCACTGGTCAGGCATTGCTGATGCAATGGAGGAGATGTCTGGGGGCCACAGGAGGAACCCCTGGAGCTCCTCAAATCATGCTAAGTGGCCACCTAGTCACACAACTATTGATTTAGTACCCTGAATTCCTTGAAGTTGTCAGAATTCCTTTTGCCACCCATCTGGTTCTCCAGTTTCTAATCACAATCTGGAAGTTTTGTGAAAACTCAGCAGGAACAGTTTTTATGGACTGTTTTCTCCAGTGGAGCAGATTGTGCTGCTTCTCCAGGTTAGCCCTCAAACTAATTGAACTCTCAGCCCGGTAGCCTTCATACGGAAAGACAGGGAAAGCAGAACGGAGCGGTGATGAATGGTGCCAATTGGACTGCCTCATGCCTCTGACTCATTTCAAAACCATTACCATGTCAACAGAAGCATCTCCTCTATCCTCATAGTTTTTGCAAGGAAATGCTATTAGTAAAGCGAAGTCCAGAAAGAAGTATTGCATTGACATTTTGATCAGGCTTAAAGACAGAGCAGAAATAGACATCCAGATATGCCTTGGTCACTGGCTCAAAGGGAAGAAATAGCATTAGAAAAATGGGAAGGGAAAGTCTACATACCTAAAGTAGGGTAAATATCACATAATAACAAATAGCTATTACTTACTAAACATTTGCTATGTTCTTGACATTATGCTTGACATTATGCTTGTGAATAAGTTAACTTGTTTGATATAGGACTGCTGTATAAGTCAGGGTAAGCTAGCCATAACAAACATTCCCTGAAGTTCAGTGACTTCACATATGTGGATTGACTGCTTATTCATATCCCACCCTCCCCAGGACCTTGGACTCCTCCACTGGACTCTGCCTCCCACCAGCAGACGAAAGGAGAGGGAGAGAGTGCACATGGGGAGGTTCTCAAGCAAGGTTTCTTCAAGGCTAGGCCTGGATGTGGCATGTAGCCCTTCTGCCCACATTCCATTGGTCAGAATTCAATCACATGTTCCTTTAGCAGAAGAAAGGGAGATAAGATTTGGTGAATACATAATATCTGCCAGAATAACCGTTGTACCCTTTCTCAAAGATTCTTTAAGACTCCCTTGTTTAATAGCCTCTGCTGTGATATGGCTGCAGGGACATCTACCATATTTTAGACTTGGAGACAGCGAATTAAACTCTACACCACTACCTCCATGTCCCACTGAACAGTGGTGGCCCCAGTATGTCACCTGATGCCTCATTTCCCTATTCGGTGTTCCAGGCATGTAGAACTGTGAATATCCCCATAAACTTACCCTGTTCTCCAGGCCTTCCCACTCGTTGCTCCGTAAGCCCAGTTGGGTCTAGAATCATTGGTGTGGGGTCCAGACATTGGGAATTTATTTTAAAGCTCCCTAGGTAGTTCTACTTTACAGCCAGGGAAGAGGACCAATGAAAGGATTGGTCTAAGCCAATCATGGCTAATCACACTCTCTTTGGCCAGATCAACAAATGAATATACTCCTTACCAATCTAGATTGGTAGGATTTTGAGGAGTCCACTCTCATGACCAGGATTATTTCTCTGATTGTCCTAGACTGACTTGGATATCTTTTCAAGGGTCTTTAACACCTTTAACCTATTTCTATCATAGAGCTAATTAGTCCATGTTATGCGATAGACCGACATGGGCAATGTTACCCCAAATGTTGGGAAGACTGTCTAATCCCAATATGCTGTTGTAGTTCTTTATGGCCTCCCTGGAACCACCACTGATTTTCAGGATGCTGAAATGATGGCAGTAGGTTCTAGTTTTTGCCCCAAGTCTAAAATGTGGTACAAATAGCATCTTTTAAGGTATCTTTGCATTCCAAGGAAAGAATGAATGCTTCTTTAAATCTTGACACTTCTCTATTCCACCCACCCTTGCAATTGAAGAGCCCCAAAATGGCCCTTCCTTTCTATGGCATCTCCTACCTCCCTACCCTTGTATGAATTCTGTGTCCAGACAAATGAAGGTTCCTTGAGGCCGAGACCACCCAGCTCCTCACCAAGGAGAAGGCCCAGACTCCCCGTGGGCAGCCCCTGTGAGGTGCAGGTGCCTAGGCAGCCCGCTGCCATGGCACAATCATGTACATAGGACTCACAGATTTCAAACCTAGCTACCAAACTGGCACCCACTATAATGAACACGTAGAGGAAAGAGATGACAGTGTGAATGGAAAATGCTACTGTGAATTCTGGCCAGGTACAGTGCCTTCATCAAGCCATCAGTTGTGACAGTGGGGGACTTCCCTGAGGAAGACTATGGGCTGGATGAGGTGTGCTGCCCCAAAAAAGGCATCCCCCTGCTCCAGCTCCTAACTTGTGCACTTCTTGTCCCTCCCTGTGTGTGCCCATGGCCCTCTTCCCTGACTTCATTTTTATTTTATTCACCTTGCCCTTGCAAAATGCCATTGCATTTTGAGAGCTGTGCATTAAATTTGCTAGAAACCTGAGGGAAAACAAAAAACAAAACAAAAAAAACCGACTCTGTCTTTGGAGATACTGTTTGCTTTCCTAGTATGCCTTTCTCCTCTTTTCCTTTCTATCCTTGATGGTCTGCTCAGCTGTTACCTTCTTGAACTCAGACTCAGGGTTTCCAGGCTCTGCAGGGGAAAGACTAGTCAAGACAGCTGGACCTGCTGATCTGGCCACCCAGGTACCATAGACATGCCTTAGGGACAAACTGGCTGTGTGTGTGTGTGTATGTGTGTGTATGTATGTATGTATGTATGTATGTGTAAACCAGCAAGTGATATAACACTGCAATCGCTGACTTGTTTGGTGCAGATGTTCCAAGGGTGGGCATTGTCCCAGAGAGAGAGAGAGACACCACCTCCCCACAGTCCCTAAAAATCTCTCAGGATTGTCAATGGCTGTCTGTCTTGGTAGTGAAGACCACTATATCTTAAAAAAAAAAAAAAAGGCTCATTCTATACAACTTCCTTTCTTTTGCACCAGTGTAAATCTGTTCCAACAGCAGATGGCAGAGCCCTTTAGTAGAATGACCAGACTTTCTGTTTTCTTCTTCAGTGAGGCAGTATTAGCTAATTAACAATTAATAGGTTGACCACTTTGGACTATGTACTCCTGGAGCTCTTGCTCTTAGTGATGGGATGAGCACACCAGTAAGACTAGGATGGACCCTTGATCAAGACTAAGACTTTGGAATCATTATGTTTTTCTTTTATTAAAGTATAATTGCCATATGGCATTGTATTAGTTTCAGGTGCACAATATAATGATTCACTATTTGTGCACATTGGGAAATGAATACCATAGTCAGACTAGTTCCATCCATCACCATGCGGAGCTACGGAATTGTTATGGTCTGAGCCCTAACACAAATGTGGCCTCATTCTGAACCAAAGGCAGAGGAAACAAGAGTACCAATACATTGCTGAAATAAAGCACCTTTAATTTGAGACCGTATTTTCTTCCTCACATCTCTGATGTGCTGAACTCATTGAATGAATGTGCCCTGAGGGATTGTTAAGCTCTGGGTACTCCTGCCACCTCTGGGTCCTCCTGGCAGGTCCCTGCCCTCAAGGAGCTGCTTGTTTGCAGCTGGAAGTTCTTGTTCCATTCTCAGAATCTCTCTTTTGTGGGTGTCTGGCTATGTTAGAGGGACTTCAAAAGCAGCTTTAACATTTCCCCCCTGGAGAGCAGAGCACTAGTAATCAGTATGGGAAGAAAGGAATGGATACTTTGGCATCCATGAACTGAAGGGTTAATGTCTTGGTTTCTCCATGTGAAAAGTAGTCAGCTTCCTGATTCCATATTGTTGAGGGTGACCTTTTTTCTCTCTTGGAAACGATTTAATGCGGAGCATCTATTGGTGGGCTGCAAGTACGAAGAATTCTCAGGATCATGTGTTCAATTTCCCCTTGAAATCAATTCACATTTAAGTGTTTTTTATATACGAGGCATGGAGTAAGGTGCTTCATATACATTATCTCATTTAGTCTCCTGTAAGCCTCCCAATCTCCTGCGAGTGAGACATCATTAGCCAGCTTTTACAGAGAAGATAAAAGGGGAAGGAGGAAATGGTAGCTCAGGGCTCTGAAAGGTGCTAATTCACTTCCAGGGGATGAATATGCTTGCTGTCTAGTTTCTATTCGATGGATTTCAATAAGCGTGTTTAATATTAATACATGCCTCTCATTTGCATAATCTTTTCAACTTTTCAAAGAACTGTCATCTCTTTCATATGTTGTTTGATGCTCTTGCTAGCTCTGCCCTGATAACAGTCTAGAACTACTTGATGGCGTCTCTTTTCAAGCCTGAATCTCTGCAGAGAAACTTGCTTTTGAAGCCAATAGAAACCTTGCTCCCAGAAAACAAATCCACATCTTCATTTGCAGGGTCTCCCTGGGGTGGCATAGTGTGCTGCTTTGTACAAGCAGCATACGTGAGCACTCATACTGGAGCTGATTGCTATGGTTACATCTGCCCCCAACATTGTAAAAAACTCTAGATTTTAGAAATTTAAGTGCCTTTACTACCCTGCCTTTGTCTGGATCTTCCTGCCACTCGGTTTGCCCCAGTTAATGATAGCCAAAACAAATAGAAAGAAAGAAAAAGAAGAGAAAAGCACATTTGTGTGCTTGTGCACTGAGGTGCATTTATTCTCAAAAAACCCAGAAACCAGCCTAAATGAAGCCGGGAGGGGATGACGGGAGATGAAACACAAAGCAGGTGCTTGCTTAATTGCTGCAGCTGGTGTCAAGCGTTTGGCATAATTTTTCTCCTCGTTTTGTTGGCACTGGTGCTCATTTAACTTTTTAGCTGAAGCATTGGAGAAGAGTCTAGGAACCCACTCTGTTCTTAGTTTTACAGAAAAGCAAGCAAAGCAGTTTTCTGAAGTAAACACAATCCTGAGGACTTTTATTTTATTTTATTTTATTTTTTTTGGCTTCAAAACAACTCATTGATTATAGAAAGGGAAATTGGCTTTAATGCAGTTTGACATCTTATTTGATCCTGCCCAATTTGCCATGGGTCAAATTTTTCATTCGTGTCCAAAGACTTGATTCAACTGTTCAGACCCAACTGTACGATATGGATTTCAGAACTTTATGTGTGAGCCCAGTGCTTCCTAAGGTGTTTTCTTTGGAAAAACAAGTTGTTAAACTCTCCAGTTAATGTGGCATATTCATTTTGCTGTTTGACTTTTCTTCTTTCCATGGTGAAGGGACATGTCACAAAAATATTGGCTGCAAGTTTTTTATACACTGTTATCCCACAAATGTTTATAAAGCATGAACGCCATGCCCAACCCCTTTGAAGAATAAACAATGTGCCAAAAACAATACAAAGAATCATGAGGCATGCAAAGATAAGGTCTTTTCCTTTCAGCAGATTGGGCCACAGAAGGAAAGGGAAACAAGGACAAGGAATAACATAACGCAGTTCCGAGGGAAGTAACAGTCACGTGCCAAAGAGAAGCACATGTAGACCAGTTCTTTTTTGTTTTTAAGTTTATTTATTTATTTATTTATTTATTTTGAGAGAGAGAGCATGAGGGGGAGAGAGGCAGAGAGAGAGAATCCCAAGCAGGCTCTGCACTGTCAGAGTCGAGCCCCATGCAGGGCACAAACCCACAAACTGTGAGATCATGACCTGAGCGGAAACCAAGAGCCAGACCCCTATCCGACGGAGCCACCCAGGCGCCTCTGGACCGGTTACTTCTGATAGCCAATAGAAACCTTGCTCCCAGAAACCAAATCCACATCTTCACTTAAATCCACTTAAAGGAAGAAATTCTTCATTTTTCTCTTCCTTGAAGCAATTCAACTTAAAGAATGCTATTCAATTACTGCATTTAAGGTGATATTTGGATTTCTACACATTTACCATAACTTTTTCCACCTTCTATTGATTTTAATCTGTATATATACGATGCGTATTTGTATATTTTATGTATAAATACATAATTACATTTTACATAAATGTATTTCTATTACATACCATCTGTCTATATGATTAGTACAGTTTTGAACTGAAAAAATTTTTTTTCTTTTGGAACTTTATTTCTGGTTGCATTTCAGGGATGGGGAAAGACAAGTGGTCATTCAGAGGGGGCTTTAAGAGACCTGGGTTCAGTCTTGTTTTCTCCTTCGCCACTCAAGTTCCAGGTCCCTGAGGGATTAGCCTGGAAACTTGACCTTTCAGTCCTCATGTTAGCATGATGCCTCCTGTGGTCCTGGACAAAGCCAGCGGCTGTGCATGGAGCGAAGGAAACTGGAAACTCGAGGGAGCATCAGAGGTGCCAGAAGTGGAAGTGGGAAAAGAAGTGCGGGATTTGGGGGAGACGTTCCAGTGCCTCTCTGCTCTGTCAGTGTCTGTCTTAAGTACGACAGTGTATGTAGAAGGCCACGAGGTCAGGGCCACTTGCAGTTTGTGATGTGGGTGATTCCTTGTAACTACCAGTGGGTATAGCCCTGGCTCTGGAAGGTGTGGAGCATGGCATAGCAAAAAGTCTCTGAAAGATCTACAGGGTAGCTAATGTCTGTGCTGAGTGGTGTCCACAAAGCCTTGAAGGCAAATAAAATGAGTTCTGAGGAACGGACAGAAGGAAATTGGGGAAAGTGTGGAGAGAGGAATGCCATGGCTCTCTGTGGTTCTTTCTTAATTTGACAGCCAGCAATCTGTCCAGGCTGTAACTAAACACATGCCTAGAGGTTACTGCTGGTCCCTCAGTGATCTCCTTGCTTCAGACTCTTCCTGCCCAGGTCACACGTCACTGCCTTTCCTCAGACGCTCTACTCCCCATGTGCCTTCCTAAGCCATGATTTATCATGAATCCCTGTTACCTGTCACATCTCGTCTCAACTTTTTAGCTCAGGGTTTGGTATTTTAGCTCAGGAAGCACGGTATTAAAATAGGAGCCTAGCTTTTGCCTCAGCCTTTGCAGCTCTCAAGCTGTCTGACTCTGGACATGTTGTTCAACTTCCCTTGCCTTCATTTACCTTATCTATAAAATGACTGGGGACTGAGGTCTCCAAATATAAATGATTTCCTAGAACTGCTCGTTCAACGTGACCGCCCTGGTCTCACACATTTTCCAGGAGTTCCCAGATTCAGATATGCTGGCCCGCACTCCCAATAGAATCTATACTCAGCTATCCCCCATCACTTCTCAGCCTTTTGGCTAAGATCAAGTGTAAAAATGTCATCCCCCTCCTATTATTCTCTGTAACATTCCTCTACTACAGACAAGTGGGTGGCCTCAAGGACTCTGAAGCAACTTAAATGATTCCATCCTATCTGCTCTGGCTCTGAGTCACTGCTACTGAGGGAAAGCAGCTCCTGGTCCCTGCACCACCCCATGACTGTCAACTCCCAGATTAAAGCCCGTCTTATCCAGAGGCCCTCTCTGACTAGTCATACCAATGGCCCAGCTTCTATGGTGGCAAGTTTAATAGCTCTATCTTTGGATCCAGTGGCCTTTGGCAATCTATTTTAAAATTCCAATCATCCCCCCCACCCAAAGTGCTTTTTTAAAAAACATAATTGTCATTATATATATGAACACTATTGTAGGCTTTTTCCCCCCCGTTGTATCATAGATATTTTCTCTCATTTTCTCATAATCTGCACAAGGTGTTAATAAATGCCTTGGGGCTCTGTTAACCCTTCCCCTAATGTTGGGCAATTAAGTGTTTAGTTTTCCCATATTATAAATATGTTGCTTTCGAATATTTTGAATTATTTTTTTAGTCACCTCAGATGTGTTGTTATTGTAGGACAGAAATGTTCTTACCTGCTTATAGCATCTTGTGGTTTGGAAACCCTTGCATATATCTTATCGAATCTTTAGCACCCTCCTATGATAGTTGTCCCAGCCTCCTTCCCTGCTCCTTCAGCCTTCGCTTGTGCCCTCTGCCACCTCCATACTCAGCGGATGGCTTGCACAGGGCACTACATAACTTTGTCTCAAAGATCCCTACCTCTTCAACTCTTGCCTAATCCAGTGGTTCTCAAGCTTCAGGTACATTGGAATTGCCTGGAGGGCTTGTTAAGGCAAAGATTGCCCCATCCTCCAGAATTTCTGATATAGTAGGTCTGTGATGGAGCAGGAAAACTACATTTCTAACCAGTTCCTGGTGGGACTGATGCTGCTGGACCAGGGTTCACACTTGCTAAACTCCTGTTATAATTCTTTCTTCTGATGTCAGGGGAAATGGTATAGCTTCTCTAACTAGTACCCACCCAACTACCCATCCTCTGAACCTCCTTCTAATCTTCTCTGAGACTGGGCTCTTCTGCTTGTTTTCTTCTAGTGCCTCCTATATTTGTGCCATTGAACTGTCCTTACCTCATCCTTCAAGCACCCTCCCATCACCGCTCTTCCAATAGTAACCTTTCTCTCACCAACATCACCCAGTTCTGACTACCAAGCCAACTGTCTTTCCTTCTGCTGCACATTTATCTGAACTTGAACCTGATCTTCACCTACTACTTCTACTTCTTATCCATGTATTTGCTTTCTAAGTACCAGAAATTTCCCAGGGCACCTGGGTGGCTCAGTTGGTTAAGTGTCTGACTTCGGCTTGGGTCATGATCTCGCAGCTCATGTGTTCAAGCCCTGGGGACTATGTGCTGACAGCTCAGAGGCTGGAGCCTGCTTTGGATTCTGTGTTTCCATCTCTTTCTGCCCCTCCCCCACTCACGCTCTGTCTCTCTGTCTCTCTCAAAAATAAATAAATATTTAAAAAATTAAAAAAATTAAAAGTACCAGAAATTTCCCAAGCTGCTCTATTGAGACTATCTGGAAAATTGAAAATCACCCTTCTTCCCAAATATAGCGGCCTTTCTTTATTAGGTACCCATAGCAGTTGATATTCATTGAATTCCAACGGCATTCCAGGCATTGCGCTAAGCACTGAAATATGTAAGCTATATATATAAATATAATCTCATTGTGAAGATCATCCTCAGATCCACCCTATGAAGCTGGTATTATTTTACAGATTAAAAATACTAGGCTCTGAGGGGTGCTCTGAGAGGTGCTCAGTTGGTAAGCATCCGACTTCAGCTTAGGTCATGATCTCACGGTTCGTGAGTTCAAGACCCGCATCAGGCTCTGTGCTGACAGCTCAGAGCCTGGAGCCTGCTTCAGATTCTGTGTCTCCCTCTCTCTCTGCTTCTCCCCCACTCACACTCTGTCTGTCTCTCAAAAATAAATAAACATTAAAAAATTAAAAAAAAATACTAGGCTCTGAGAAGTTCAACAACTTGCCCAACAGCTTAAGGGAAGAAACCAAAATCCAACCCAGTTCTGATTCCACATCCCATGTATTACATATTACTCCAGAACATGCATCAGAATTCCTGTGCACCTGTTAAAATGCCAATTCCAGGTTCTAGTGCCAGAGGTTCCAAACAAGGTGTGGCTGAGACCTTAGGAATCTGAATTCTTAATCATGCCCCAAATGATTCTGATATGAGTGTTCCCAGAACCACATACATTTTGAGAAACAGTCCCTCTGTATTGACATAATTGGCCACTTCCTTTCTTTAAACATTTCCTTTGGTTGCTATGATACAACATTTTTTTCTGGTTCTCTGGGCTCTCTGAGTGTGTTGTTCTCCATCTCCTTCTTCCTCTCCTGCCCGGATCAGTGGCCCCAGATTCTGCCCTCCGCCTTCTCCTCCCTCTGCTGTCTGTCCCCATGAGCCCATCCACCTGCAGCACTCCAACTCAGGCAGATGGTTCCCCACCCAGCCATTCTGGTGCCAACATCCTGGTGAGAGTCATGGAGCAGCATGAAATGATTTTGGAACAGCAATGAACTATTGCCCAGGCTCTGGATAAAACTGTGAGGCAGATGATACGTCGATTTGGGTGCCCCATCACCCCACATCACCCTTGGGTCTTTCCTCTTGCCCCTAAGGGCCCTGTGCTTTGCAGATTTGTAATCCAATCAGTTCAGCAAAAAGCCGATCATGTTACACAGTCACACTAACGTGTTAATTCTGCCGCCTATTTTCATTTTTAAAGTCTTTTATCTTTTTATGTGGGTTCAACCCTTGTTCACAAGTGGAAGACATTTCAGGCTTCACTTAGCAGATGGGGGTAGTTCAGAGGGAAACTGGGTCAGAGGAGGAAGGAGGGCAAGCTGGTTTGGGAGGGACCCTTCTCTTTGGCATTTTTTGAAACTTAGACTCAAAGGCAGCCAGTAACACCATTGGCTGGGGTGGTGGTGGGGGGTGGGGTGGGGCAGGACTTGGCCTTTCTTGCCTCCTGAATACCCGGGCAGGGATAAGCAATAACTGAGCTGCTTGCAGGCCCATCCCTAGAAGCACAGAGGGTGAAGACAGACTGTAGCGTTGGCTGCTCTGCTGGCTTCCTGCCACCGTCCACACTCGGAGTAGCTGCTCCTCTTCATCTGTCAAGTCTCAGCTTAAATGTTCCCTTCAGAGCGGCCGCCCTGATTGCCCTACTTACCCAGGCCCCTCTTGGTGATTCTGTGTTGGCAGCTATTTTCCTTCATTGCATTTATCAGTTTATAATTATTTTATTTGTTTATTTACTATTCTTCCTGTTCCCATTTGGACAGTAAGGCTCGAAAGGACTGAGATCAGTCTGCTTGATCCCCACTGTGCTCATAGCATAATGCCGGCTCAGAGTAGATATTAAGTATTTGTAGCAGGAATGGCTGGATAGCTGCACCTTCCCCACCTGGCACCCAGTGAGTAGTCCCTGAGCTCCAATAACTGTCCCCAGTAGCCGTCCCAGGGCTGAAATACTCGAGGCAAGCTGAGAGCTGCTGGTTCAACATACTGGTGAGATAGTGGTGGTAGGGGTGCTCTGAGAGTGGCATCAGGGAAAATTATGAAAGACTTTGAAATAGGCATTAAAAAGTTACTAGGTGCTCTGTCTAGCACCCTATTGAGTTACTGGGACTTTCATCGTCTTTGAACTCTTTTACAACTATTCAGGTTGTATAAAATGGATAGCAATACAAATGATTTTTGTCACTAGAGATGCGAATGAATTTTGTCTGGTGGAAGTGCAATTGATTATTGCCCTTGGATATTGACCAGTTTTGCATCTATTCATAAGTTCATTTTAGCTTTCCTGATTGCCTTTATGCATGGATTCTTTGAATTCTTCTTTGAACTGATGGTAAATTCTTGCTGGTTGCCTCATAAAATAGGTAAATAAAATCTCTGATATGTGTTTTTATATTTGTATGAGAGTCATGATTTTGGCTTTTTAGAAAATTATCTTTTTAAATTGGACTTGTCAAAATCACCTTTTGTGGATTAAAGGATACCATCAAGAAAGCAAAAAGACAGGGGCGCCTGGGTGGCGCAGTCGGTTAAGCGTCCGACTTCAGCCAGGTCACGATCTCGCAGTCCGTGAGTTCGAGCCCCGCGTCAGGCTCTGGGCTGATGGCTCAGAGCCTGGAGCCTGTTTCCGATTCTGTGTCTCCCTCTCTCTCTGCCCCTCCCCCGTTCATGCTCTGTCTCTCTCTGTCCCAAAAATAAATAAACGTTGAAAAAATAAATAAATAAAAAGAAAGCAAAAAGACAGTGTATAAAATGGGAGAAAATATGTGTGAATCATACACCTGATAAGAAGTTAATATCTGGGGGTGCCTGGGTGGCTCAGTCAGTTAAGCATCTGACTCTTGATTTCGGCTCAGGTCATGATCTCATGGTTTGTGGGATTGAGCTCTGCATCAGACTCTGTGCTGACGGTATAGAAGCTACTTGGGATTCTTTCTCCCTCTCTCCCTGCCCCTCCCCATCTCACACATGCGTGCACACTTGTCTCTCTCTCTCTCTCAAAATAAATAAATAACCATTGGAAAAAAAGACATTAATATCTGGAATCTATAGAAACTAAAACTCAACAACAGAAAAAACTAAACAACCCAATTCAAAAGTAGGCAAAGGACTTGAATAGACAGTTCTCCAAAGAAGATATAAAAATGCCCAATACGCACATGAAAAGGTGCTCAATATCATTAGTCATTAGAGAAATAAAATCAAAACTATAATGAGCTACCACTTCATGCCCACTAGGATGGCCATCATAATAATTTTCTAAAATAACATGTATTGATGAGGATGTGGAGGAGGTAGGAATGTAAAATGGTTGCTGCTATGGAAAACAGTTTGGTGGTTTCTCAAAAGGTTAAACATAAAACTCCATTATGACCCAGCAATTCTACTTCTCTATGTATATCAAAAGAATTGAAAGCAGGGACTTGAAGAGGTATTCGTACACCAATGTTCATGCCATCCTTATTCACAATAGCCAAAAGGTCTAAACAATCCAAATATTGGTCAACAGATGAATGAATGAACAAAATGTAATATATATGCAATGAGTATTATGCAGCCATTAAAAGTATATAAACTGGGCCACATCAGCAAATAGATGGACCTCTGAGCATGGCAGTGTCTGATATTGCAGGTAGTGAAGAACACCCAGCCTTAGCCCTGCAGAACACCAGGAGCCTGAGAAGGCATAGACTCTAGGGAAGAGGGAAAACAGAGTGTGGTGTTGCAGAAGCCAAGGCAGACTAGCGACCTTACCCTTGCCATCTAGTAACTAACTCACTGTCCAGTGACTGGGGGCCACATTGGCCACCGTCTAATTCTTGTCATGTAAGAGGGCATCATCACCCAGTAGAGTAATACGTCTGGTCATAAAGAGAACCTTGTCAGTCACACACTTTATTTTCAGAAATTGTGCTAAACAGTCTAGCCTGCATAAGGTCATTGTCTAATAGAAAACAAATCAGGACGTAGTTAGGAGAGACTTTTTTTTTATTCAAAGATTATTACAAAGGAGGAAAGGGACTATTGCAACAGAGAGAACCTGCAAGTGTCTCAGAGGTCAGGGCAAATAAATGTCTTTTTTTGAAAGGCATGAACAAGGCTGGAAAGAACTGAGTGTGGGGAAATGGAGTGAAAGGCTGGCAAGATCAGATGGTAGATCAGAGACGATTTTATGCTAAAAGGCCAGTCCGTTCTCAGGAGGGGCTCAATGCTGGCTCATGCTGCAGGTGGGCCAAATTTCAGGGACTTGGAAAAAGGAAAGAAGCTTAACCAAAGTTTGGTTAACAAGCATTGAGTTCTAATTGATCAGTGGAGTAAGCAGTTCAGCTCATCATTTCTGAGGCAAAGAATGGGAATTTGGAAGGTCTGGGTGTAACTTTGTCATAGGTTAAACAGGGGTCATCGGAGGCTTATCTAAGTCATATGGGAAAGAGTCATACTTTGCAGTAAGCTGTTTTCCAGAACACAAAAATGAGGGGATTCCTGGGGCACCTGGGTGGCTCAGTCAATTAAGCATCCAACTCTTGATTTGAGTTCAGGTCATGATCGCAGGTCAGGAGATAGAGCTCCACATGGGACTCCATGCTCAGCGTGGAGCCTGCTTAAGACTCTCTCTTCCTCTCCCTCTGCTCCTCCCTGACTCTCCTTCTCTCTCTCTCTCTCTCTCTCTCTCTCAAACAAACAAACCAAAAACAAAAATGAGGGGTTCCTTTAATCATCACTATTTTCTAGGAGCAAAGAGCTCAGGTAAAATTCAACATTGTCAGCATGCTCTGGGATGTGAGTTCCATTTCCCCAATCTGAGGGTCACACTGGTCCTCTCAGCCAGCATAGATATTCCTGCTCAGGAACTTAGGGACCACCCTTTGCTGGGGCCCGAGCTGGAACCCCTTCAAGCCCCCTTTCCTGAGTGTTTAGTTAAGGCTTTTGATTCCTCCCTTGAAAGAGTCTTCCTGCTTGACATGCCAGGAACACATCTTATCCCCAAGACTTACTTACCTCCAAGATAGCCTCATAACCTTTTCTTCCAGACCACTGGCTCCAAAATGCCGTTCTGAGGATAATGGACCACTCCTTGGAAATTTGCTTCCTATGGGCTGAATGCAGTTCACAGAAGTGTTTTGCTCCAAGTGATGTTTTGCTTTGATTTTCAAACTTGAATTCGATGCCAATACTAAAAATCCGAATATTGAATCTAAAAATCCAGATTTCCAACTTCTCAAGAAAAATGGGGTGCTCTAGCAATTCTGGCCTGCATCTCTATTGTATGTTTCCTACAGTATTTAACAGAATTCCTGACAATAAACTGTGCCATTGAAAAAGTTCTATTTATGGATCCAAATATTACTTTGGGTGCTGTTGCTTTTTTTAAAGCCCTAGTCAGGAGAAGCATGAGCTCTCCATTTCCTGTTTACCATTGCTCCTCTGAACCTATTCAGTTGTTTATATTATTGTGTATGTTTAAGTGTTTCCATTTACTACCACCAATGATCACTTCCAGTACCAGGACAACCAGTCAAAGAGGTTTTACTTTCAGAGAATATGTTAATTAAGGCATCATTTTGGAAAATTTCTTACTATTTACATATGATTGCCTGCCCACATAATAATGCTGACATGTATCCTTAACCATCCAGTAGACCTACTTCACTGGACATTTCACTTGATATACTAACATGCTGTCTACATGATCAACTTGTGTCCATACACTGAAATCATACGATTTGATCAACTCGTACTTAGTTCTTGCTTACACCTTATGAAGAGAAAGAGGCTGTTGGGGGTCACTGGTGAATGTGAGAGGTCTAGGAGGACATACTTCCCCTTCTTTTGGATGCAAAGTTAGTCCGATTTGTAGATAGAGTTAAACCTGTGGTTTAAGCATTTGGAACATAAACATCAAGTCTTCCGTCTCCTAAGCATTTCCAGTCTTCCTATTCTTAGGACTAGAGGCCCCTCCCTGGCGCTTCCACAGCCTTTTGGGTCTATTCCTATCACTGCCCACAGCGCTGTACTCTAATGATCTGTTTCTGTGTCTGTGCCTCATGTAGAGCTTGAGCCTTGATGGGGGAATTAAGTATTTTCCATGATTATAGGTCCCAGGCCTAGCCAGCTGTTGAGGCAGAATGCAGAGATACAACACCCATCCACCTTCATTATTATAGTGAGTCTCTCCACTTCACACGTTCCTGAGTGAGGCATGAAATCTTTATACCCATAGATATTATATGACAAAAAATAAGTGCACCAGTTTTCCGGTGACATTTAGTGTTCCTGGTGTCTGCTTCTCATCTCGTCTGATCTGGTGTCTCCCTATCTGTTAATCACAAGCCTCCTTATCCACGACTGCCTCAGGGAGGGGTTTTATAGACATCCTGTCTCTGTTCTTGCCTCCTGGGAGCAGGCCTCAAAATGACAATCAATTCATTTGGTAATTGATATATTGCTCAGTCTCTCCGCTTCACTTCCGTCCAACCACAGTGTTCATGCTCTGGCAGTTTCCTTCGGGCATGTACACAAGCAAGTGACCGACCTTTGACCAGCTTGCAAAAGATACCTATTGGACTGTGTCTCTGTTCATGGACTGAGCTCTACTTAGGGAGGCTGTACAGCTGCCTTCTGCCAGATCCTGACTTAGAAATGTACGGTAAATACAGGCTGACCTTGCCAAGGGATCTAGGCCTGGGTTCTTTCAGTCCTTTGGGTACTGACTAGAGTCTTTCTCAGCACTCACAAAGCTCCCCCTCCATGATCCACCCCTCTCCCCCAGTTGCTCCCATCTCAGTGCCTAGGAAATCTGTCTTTGACTATCTAGCATTTATATGACATGATTTCTGGGACCCCAGGAAATCCCACCTATCTACTCCCCAACCTGTTCTATTGTGCCTGACATTGCTTTGATCACCAATACTTGCATTTACCCATTGGAGTCAAAGTTTTTAAAAACCTCTGGGAGTAGTTAAATTTTTTAAATGTAAACTTTTTATTGACGTATAACATTCATACAGAAAAGTACACAAACCATAGGTGTAAATGAACCACTATGGTTCAAGAATGCAAGGATCAAGAAACAGAATATTGCTGTCTCCCCAGAAGCCCTACCCACCATGGCCTTGTGCCCCCTTCACCTCCCCTTCACTCACCAGGGAAACCATTATCCTGACTCATAAACAGATTACTTTTGCTTTTGTTCTTTATATAAAGATTGTGTTATATGTATTCTTTTTGCACAGACTGATGAGGGACACAAAGGCGAAAGAAATGTGCCTTAAATTAAATCTCCTTACAGCTTTGTAGCCCACTGATAGACACCTGAAACAGAAAGCATGACCTTGCTCAAGGAACTCCTGGTTGTCTTACTGCCTTAATGTTTATGTTTTGTTAAAAACTAAAAGTAACCTTACCTGAACAGCAGCTAGCCCCTCAAGGTCCTGAAAGCCTTGCTTCCAAAATTCCTTAGAAACTTACTTTATCTCTATCTCCCCTCCCTCCACCAACTTAAATATATATAATCAGTCACTCCTCACAACCCCAGTGCAGCTCTTTCTGCCCACGAGTTCTGTCCCCATGCTTTAATAAGATCACCTTTTTGCACCAAAATGTCTCAAGAATTCTTTCTTAGCTATTCTCTCACAAACCCCACTTCAAATTTCATCATATACGTTTCTTCTGCTCAGCATTATATTTATGAGATCCACCTAAGCTGTTGTGTATAGTTGTAGTTTATTCACTTGTATTGTTCTATAGTCTTCCATTGTGGGAATAAACTATAACTTATTGAACTGTTCCATTGCTGAGGGACATTTGGGTTGCTTCCAGTTTTTTCCTTATAAATAGCGCTGTTATTTATAACTAGTGTCTTCTAGTTCAGGTCTTTCAATGAACATACGTACACTTTTCTGTTGAAAATACGCTGAGGAATGGAATATATGAGACATAGGATATATTCATCAGCACTAGATCTATCTTTTCTGTTTAGCCATTCTGGTGGATGTGTAATGGTATACCTTCTGTTCTTAATTCCCATTTCTCTGATAACTGGTAAAGATGAGCACTTTGTTTGATATGCATTGGCCATTTGGGTGTCCGATTTTGTTAATTGTTCAAGTCTTTTTGCTAAATTTTCTATTAGCTTTCTGGCTTTTACTTAACGATTTTTAAAGTTCTCCATATAACCTGATAATTTGTTGACTGTGCATACTGCAATATTTTTTCCCACCCCATGAATCAACTTTTCATTTTTAATCGTCTTTTAAATGCACAGAAACCTTTGTTTTATTTATTATTAATTGGTTGATTAATTAATTAATTAATTTAAAGTTTATGTATTTTGAGAGAGAGAAAGCACGTGTATGCGTGCAGGGGAGGGGCAGAGAGAGGGAGAAAGAATCCCAAGCAGGCCCTGGGCTGAGTACAGAGCCCCACATGGGGTTTCAATCCCAGGACAGGGAGATCATGACCTGAGCTGATATCAAGAGTCGGACGCTTCACCAACTGAGCCAATCAGGTGCCCCTATTTATTTATTTAGTTTTAAAGATTTATTAAATAATCTCTATACTCAATGTGGAGCCCGAACCCACAACCCTGAAATTAAGAGTTGCTCACTCCACTGACTGAGCCAGCCAGGCATCCCTAAACAGAAGTCTTTAATTTATTTATTTTTTCCTTAATGGTTAGCCCCTTGTGCGTCCTGTCTAGGAAATTTTTTTCTGCCCTAAGGAATATATGAAATATCATGAAGATGTTTTCCTGTTTTCTCTGAAACTAATTTTTTTTTGCCATATTATTCGATTGACTCATTACTACTTATTGAAGAGTCCATACTTAAAACCATGCCATTAATCATGGGATTATGTATGTGTGGGTTTGTTTCTGGGCTATCTTCAAGAAGCAGTTAAATGTTAAGCTTATTCTCAAGAAAGAATGCGTGTAATCTGATTGTTTCCCCAGGTAGCATTTATTATGTACTCATTGTGAATTAGACATGATGCTAAGCATGTAGCTGCCTCATTTCATTTTAAACCTCATTAACCCCCTAGGAGATAGCTGCTATTTTAATCTCCATTTTGTAGATGAAGAAATTAAGACTCAGAGATTAAATAATTTGCCCAAGATCTCCCAGCTAGTAAGTGGAAGAAAATCTGGCTGACTCTGAAATGTGGCTCTTTACTATGAGCAGCATAGAGCGGGGAGGGTAGGCAATAAGAGTATGTATGTTGAGAGTGAAGGGTGATGGTAACGGGGAGGCGTGACACCAACTTCCCTCACTCCACCACATACTTATCATAGTATTTTGTTGCTTTGTTTGACTTACATGGCACTGGTGCACATTTAAATGTTCACATTCATTGAAATAACACATTTTATAGATTAGGAACCATAGGTTTATGCCATTTACTATGTACTTGGCATATGATAGAGTATATTGTTCTTTAAGGATTTTATTTGTTAAGTAATCTCTACACCCAATGTGGGACTCAAAGTCACAACCCTGAGATCAAGAGTTACATGCTCTACTGACTGAGCCAGCCAGGTGCCCCCATAGAATATACTGTTGTCATTACACTATGTATTCTTTCTTGATTAGTAGTCAACCTTTGAGAGGAAGGAGTGACTTTTACATATTTGTAACCCTGTAACTAGAATAGTGCTCTGCCCAGAGCAAACAGTTAATAAATATTTGTGTTTTTAGAGTTGTTGAGCTGTGATTGCAAACTTGAGATTTTCTGTTCAGGGAGGTTTTCTATCCTGTATAAATTGTATTTAGTTCAGATCATGTGTTCTATCCCTAACATATATTTCCTATTTTTTCTCTTTCAATAGCTGTTGCCTCAAAGGGAAAAATGCAAATCTTTGACAGAATGGTCTGGAAGCAACAGATCTGAAATTCTTAAAATGTTAGAACCAGGAGCTACTTCCCACACAATGAATGAGTTAAAAAGAGAGAGAAACTGACAGAGAAAGACACAGAGACACAGAGAAAATTGAGTCTTGTAGAGAGACAAGCACTCCAAGTTCTAGACCTTCACCAGGTCTGTGGCTTTAAGTTCTGTGCTTTTATTTCTCAGGTGCAAAATGGGGCTTATTTTAAGAATAAAATGAAGCAACAGACAAAATGGACAAAAACATACCAAGAATAGTTGAAAAATGCTATTAAATGTCAAATACTGTGGGGGGGGGGGGGAAGCACCTGGGTGGCTCAGTCGGCTGAGCCTCTGACTTTTGGTTTTGGCTCAGGTCATGATATCAAGGTTCATTAGCTTGAGCCCTGCATGGGGCTCTGGGCTGAGAGCACAAAGCCTGCTTGGGATCTCTCTCCCTCTCTTTTTGCCCCTCCCCTGTTTTCTTTCTCTCTTTCTCTCTCTGTCTCTCTCATAATGAACAAACATTAAAAATTAAAATAAATGTCAAATATCGGTAGAAAGTAAATTGAATATAAGGTACAGGTGTGCTTGGTTTTAATAATAAAAGAACTAAATATAGATTTTAGATATTTACTAAAAAAGGAACTGCTTGACAAAGTAACTCAATATAGTATAATGTTAAATTGTGAGGCTACCTATTGCTTTACATTTTTTGAATAAATGTTTTTATTGCGGTATAATCTGATTGTATTTTGAAATAATCGAATTTACAGTAATTTAACTTACAGATTTTTGAGATCACATTCACCGCATTGAGTAAAAAAAGATCTACAATTTACTCTCAGGAATAGAAGGGGGCCTTGAATATCATTATCTTCTGTTTAGTGCAAAAGATGTAAAAATGATATGTATGTTAAGTGCCAAGGTTTTCTCTAAAATGGGCCCGCTGTAAAAGTCAGTGGCATGCCAGTTCGATTCAACAAATATTTAATTAGCGCTTGTGATTTCCAAGGAACTGTGTTGGGTGCTGAGAGGAAGCAAAGATGAAAAGCATCAATCAGTTAGCTGGAGGGAGACAAGACGTGAACCCAGTAACTGGTCTGCAAAGCAGAATGGGGCATCATAACGTAGAAAAGGTAAAACACAGGGAGAACCTGGTGGAACTCAAATAATTTAAATTTTCCTGCCTACGTTTTTGTCTTTTTCTTCTTTTGAAAAGGAAATATTTTAGATTCCTTTTCACGTGTGCCAGGTGGTTGCGGAGAATCTGCGACCCTGTGAAATCTCCCCTATTCCCTGTTCTTCCTTTGCTCCCATATTCCATGAGCTCCTCTGCCGCCAGTACTGGAATGGCATGTATTGTGTGGGTGGTGAAACGATGGAAAGTTATTTTTGTTTTAATTATGAGAACTGTTTTATGGAGGGAGGAGGAAAGGCAGATCGGAGACAGACGCTTCAGCGGGGATGCTCCGAGGAGGCGTTACTAAGGTTACTAGAAAGAGGACGGCAGGTGATATACAGGCAGGATTTTTTTCTAAAACAAAATATTTTCAAACGGGCGTGGGCGTAGTGCGAGCAGTACCACACGACATTAAAAGCTGCGCTCGCGAGGGGAAGGAGGCCGAGGAAAAAAACTAACGGTTCCGACTGTAGAAAGTAGATAGCCTTTGCCTACTCTCCCGGCCCTGGTTTCCGCTGCCTTTGTTTCCCGGGGCTGTTCTGGCTGTAGCACGAGGTCGGCGCGCCCGAGGACGGTGTCATTTAAGTGTGACACGCGGCCGAGCCGGACCGGAAGCGGCGCCCAATCGGGACCCGTAGAAAGAGGCGGGGAGCGGGCGGCGGCGGCCTTAGCTGCGGGGAGGCTGCGCGGCGGGGGTGAACCGGACTGGCCCTGCAGCGGCTCGCTCAGGCGGTGCGTAGTCGCTGCAGCCACCGGGAGAGGGGAAGCGACTCCCGCGGGCGTACTTGGCAGAGCAGGGAGGAGCGAAGGGGTGTGTGATAAGGGCCTTGAGTGTATTTGGGGCTGGCTAGAAGGACTTCCAGAATTGTTCCTCATATGCTACTCGTTGATTATCTTTTGGTTGTTTTTTTGGTTCTAGAGAACACCCGGCGTCTGCCGTCTCGAATTTCTCTCGGCCCTTGTCATTTGATTCGTTACCCGAAGTGAGTGAGAGCTTTTCAGTGCAACCACTGATTTGAGATGAGTATGGGATGGATGAAGCCGCCAGAGGAGGGAAAATGGGAGAGGGGGAGCAACGGTAGGAGGTGGTGTCGCGGGCTGTGGGGTCAAGATGACATTAGACTCTGTTCTAAAACTCTTTATATGCTGTACCACATTTAACGTACAGTCCTATGAGATAGGAGACCGGCGCTCTTATTAGCCTTGTTTCATAGAAGGGGGAAAGAGGGAACTGAGGCTCAGAGAGGTTAAGGAACATGCAGAACAAAAGACAAATGAAAAGTTCAGAGCCAGGATTTGCACTCTGGTAGGTTGATGCCAGAAATACATCTCTAAGCTCCACACAATGGTTGACCCTCATCAAGATGTTTGGAAAATGAGGACATAAAGGGTGAGAAGTTGCTGAGATGTGGTAAGACAGCTGGAGCAAGGAGTTGACATGATAAAGGGTGGGAGATCCAGGTGATGACAGATGTTAAGGGAGGATAGAGTTGGAACTGTGGCCTTCTAACCTTTACCTCCAACCTTGGCTAGCACCTTCCTCTTTAGAATTTTGTGGGACAGAGAAGAGAGGTTTTCACCCACACACCTAAGTTTGAAAATGGAATCATAAAAATTCACAAATATGTAAGATTTAAGGTTTACATGATGTAGACACCTTATTTAGCAGATGAAGCCCAAAGAGATAAAGTAATTTATTCAAGGTAGCCAGGACTAGAAAGGTGTCTTGTCTTAGGTCCAGGGCAGTAAAGTTTAGGGAGTTCTTTCCTTTTTGTCCTGCTGCACTTGTAATAGTGAGTATTAAAGTTTAAAAATTTCGATATATCATTTGACCTGGACTAATTCCTTGTAGCCATATGAGTTGAGTGTGACCTCAAAAGTCAAATAATCCACTGATTCCCCATTAATGTGTGTTCCAAATTCAATGTAATGCTGAAACCAGAGGCTTCTTCAAGTACAACTGAGTGACAATTGAGATCTTCCTGGATTTCTAAGAATTTCAGTTAAAAAATGAATTGGAACAAAATAAAGTTTACTAGACCAAAGGGCAAGGTTGTTTACTTTAAGAAACTAGGAAATCTCAACGTATGTTGTAAAAAGGCAAGTTTTAATGAATTGATAGTGTACTCTTCACAAATAGAGTAAGTCTAATGGAATATAATAATCAGTGGTAGCATATTCCGTAAAGGCAAATTGGAGTAGTTGAAATCGTGGGCTTAAGAGTCAAGTAGATCAGCTTAGCCACTTATTTGCTCTGTGACTGATTTACTTAACTTTGTCTTTGATTTCTTCATCTGTAAAGTGGAGATCATAGTTTCTAATTTATGGAATTAGAAGCAGTGTTTGTTAAGGACCTACCATAATGTCTGGAACAAAGTTGGTGATAAATACACTGAATCAAAGGTGAAGCATCGCTGAATCTTGTGTGCAGTCACATGGCAGGTTCTATAAAAAGAACCTCGTTTTCAGTGAAGAGGTCAAAGAGTAGCTTCCCTGGTTGGCTTAATAGTAATTAAGGTGGAAAATGTTGATTGATTCATTTTCTGAAGGGTAAGTCTGTTAATTCAAAGTGAATGAAAATTTTAGTTGGCTGGTGAACAGTGATATACCCACCATGATCCTTTACAGTTACTACAGCTTTTAAAGATAACTCATTTTTGAACTGTTTCCTGAACTATGAGCAATTTAGGTTCTAGGTAACTGACTTTATACTTCTTTACAGATGCATGGTCATGGGGGCTATGACTCTGATTTTAGTGATGATGAACACTGTGGTGAATCTAACAAAAGGAAAAAAAGGTAAGTAATTTATTGATCTCTGTTTCAGATCCTTTGGAGGTTGAGATGACGTATAAAGAATACTGAAAGTTTCTGGATTATGTTTACATGTGAAGACAACGATGCTCTACTCAATGAATTTTTGTTCATTAAACTATAATGAATTGACTCGAGAATTTGAGAACAGTTATGTGAAAAATAAGAAAATGATGTTTATGCTGTGAAGAGATTTATGGAAGTGGAGGTGGGGGAAAAAGGAGACCAAACAAAACTTAGATTTCTCTGTTGCATCTATTTTTCATGCAACCGTTAAGGTCTTTTTACTTGTGAATGTCATAGCTAAGTACGGGCTTAGTTGGAGGTCCCTTTGCAAGTACTTGACCTCAAAATGAAGTTCATGTGGAGGGTGAGACTGTGCAGTTTTATGGTTTTGTGAATGAGCAGACTAAGTGTTTAAAGGAAGGAGCTCATGGAAGTTTTTATTGAATTGGAAGGGACAAGAACTGTCAGCAAATAAAGCCTATGCTTTATGAGGACTCTGCATCTGGTGATATTGCTGTGTTTAGGTGCATTGTTTTCAGCTTTCAGTGGTTAGAAATTGATTTCAACTGTTAACTTAGAAGTGATTGACTGATCTATATTAACCAAACTTATAAAAGTTGTTTTACTATTTCACACTGAGAGCAATATGTAAGGCATACTGAATGGAACCGAACATTTTTGTTGGGTTCAGTATTCATGGGTGACCAAAAGAATAGAAATGATTATAACAAATTATGTTGTATGGTTCTTTATGTTTTTAAGATTTTTCAGTTAAAAGTATTACTTTGTAAGAATAGAACTTGAGCAAATCTAGCTGAATAGTCTGTACTCTTCAGTTATATCTATCTTTATAACTAGGGCTGATCATCTATAGTCTATTATATCATTTATAATCAACCCTTATTCTTTTTTATATTATTGGTTACCAAAAGCATCAGTATCTCTACAAACAGGAAAATTGTGGCGCAAAGAGATTAAGTAGCTTAATCTCATTTAAGATTAAGATGGTGAAAAAAAAAAAGATAGTGAATGACAGAGCCCAAATTTGGATCCACGAATGTAGGTGGTCTAACATCAGAACCCATGCATTTGTTTGTTTCACCTTCTCCATTTTCTAAGTATTAAATAAAGTTAAGATATTAATTAAGTGATTTAAGGAGACCTAAAATGTCTCATTAAAGATCAGTGAGTCATTTTTAAGTTTAGACTTGAAATTTTAAAACATGTTCCAATTAGGAAAATAAAAAGAAACAAGAAACACCCTTTAAGAAAAATGAACTCTTTTAATAATTTTTCTTCTTCATAAACCAGGACAGTTGAAGATGATTTACTGCTCAAAAAGCCATTTCAGAAAGAAAAACATGGAAAGGTGGCCCATAAACAAGTTGCCGCAGAATTGCTGGATAGGTGTGTACTTCAGTGTAAATGTCCTTTTTTGGTTTAAGATGTTTTTGTAAACTCAGGGACTTGGGGGATTTAATTGTATTAATTAGAATATAGAAATTTGAATTTGCTTAAAATTTGTCTTAACAGGGAAGAAGCAAAAAATAGAAGGTTTCATCTGATAGCTATGGATGCTGTATCCTTTTTATACTTCTAGATTTTTATAACAAATAGAATATTTTTAAATCTACTTTTCTATTTCATAAAATCTTGTGAAGTCAGATAGACCTATATTATGTTTTTAAAGGTAAATGTTTATTGATGTGCAATCTTGTCATTTATACTTTTGAGTACAGTTCTCTTTTATTGATACATAAGAAAGATTTAGAGACAAAAATAATAAAACGTATTAGTAATGATCTAGAAATAAGTTTATAAAATGGTCCATGAACTTGCAAATATTTTTCCAATCTGTTTTTGTCTGGCTCTCAAAATTTCTCATTTTAATACTGTTCTTACCTTTAATCTCATTTTAACTCTTATTCTCTTACTACCTGGTTCTTGGCTATGGAAGTTCTTTAGGTGTCTGAAGGTAGATCTGTCTGTGGACTGTCCTCAGGCTTCAACTCTTAGGTTCAACTCTTGTAGTTGCTTCAACTCTTAGGCATGACTTGGCTGTCTTTAAGCTCTTTCTTGCTTCCCTATTATAGTCATGTCTCACCTCAACTTTTTGGTAAGACTGTGGCTTATTACACTAACTGCTACCACTAACCATCCATACTACTGTTTGGAATATTGGGAGAATGAAAGAGAGGTCAAGCAAGACCTGAAGTATTTCTGGATGTTTATTACTATGGGCAGGATTAAGAGGAGACCATGGCAATTAGATACATCCCCTATCTATTGACGTCTCTTTCACTTTATCATTCCTAATCCTTTTCTATAAGTTATAGAAATCCTCTTATCACCGATTTATTTATTCCTCTTATCTTCTAATCCAATATCTCAGCTTTCCCATGGATTTATTCTCATCTGCCACTTGTTCCTTTAACATTTTGGCATCTATTGTGCCTTCGGTGACACCACTCTTTTGGGGGTATTGGGGCATCTAGTTACAGCATGGTAAGAGTGAAAATGTAGGTCCCTTTTCTGGCATTGGTGGAGGTGGGGCCACAGTTATTTCTAGAATTTTTGTCTGGAGTAGAGTAAGCGTTGTCTAAAGTTATCTGTCTTGTTAGGCTTCCTCTCTCTTGGTTATTCAGAGAGAACAGGCTTTTGTTGGGACTTTCCTTGTCTGTGCTTGTTGACATTTCCAGGTTGCCAGCTTCTTCACTTCCAATTCTGAGTTCATGAGGCAAAAAGAAAACCTGGGGAACTTACCGCCGTGTCAAACCATGGGTCTTGAACTCCCTAGCTATTAATGGATTCTCCTCCTCACTTTTAGAGTCTTTTTATATTTTTTTTAGATATAATTTCCAAGGCTTTTAGTTGTTCTTAATGAGAAAAATAGGGAAAAGTACAACTTTGCTCCATCTTCCTAGAAGCAAAGTCCCACTCAGCACCTGTTTTTATAAATAAAGTTTTATTGGCACATACCTGTGTTCTTTCATTGAGGTGTTATCTGTGCGTATTTTCATGCTAAAATGGCAGAGCCAAACAGTTGTGACAAAGACACGTTTACAGGTGACAAAGAGACCATTTATAGAAAAAATTTGAAATAGACCAAAAGCTGGAAAACCCAAATCTCTGGATGTCTGGATTTTCTCTTTTTTCTTTTCTGGAAGGTTAACTGCTTTATTGCCAGTATCATATTCTGATTCAGTATTCTATCAGAACACATTGTAATGAATTAGGTCATTATTTATCTTTGATATAATAGGATGTAGTCAGACAGTATTATGGATGAGGTTAATTTTATTTGCATATTCAGCTCTGGAGAAAATACCTTTGAGCTTTTTAAAACAAGTAAAACGGTCATATATCTTGTTGTATTGTGTTAAAAATAAACATGACTGAATTCTTTAAATATTAAAAGAAATATAAAAAAATAACATTGTTTTTGAAAGCTTAATGTTAGGATTTAATATTACAAAAGTTGTATCTTCTATTTTAGAGGCTTTGTCATTACTGGAATAACTAGATCTTATAGTGATAAGAGTTAAATTGTCTTCCATATCTTTAATTTTGGACACTATAATTTATTTTTCATAGTATTATGTTAAAATAAATATTGATGTGAGGCTGTATGTATTTCAGCAATAGGAACAAGAAGTTTTCCTTCTTCCCGGTTGGAGATAATATTTTATCACGAGTAGTATATGCTTGAAAAATGTTCAAAACAATATAAACAGTATTCAGTAGAAAGTGAAAGTCCTTCTACGCTACAGTGTTGACTCTTAACAGTTTAATATTTACCCTTTCAGATATTTTTAATTCATAAACATATATAGTATGTATTTACATATTTAAAAAACTAAGTAGATTCATAATGTTTGTCTCTACTTACTAGTATGTCATGGACACAGAACAACTCCTGAACAAATAAAATCCTTAATTTTTTGCATTTCAGTATCAAAGGCATACAAAGTTTGTAAATGACTACATTTTGTACTATGGTGGCAAAAAAGAAGACTTCAGGCGATTGGGGTAAGTGTCATGAAGTTTACATAGAATGGGAGGAAGATATGGATGTCTTTAAAGGCCCACAGCTGGGGCGCCTGGGTGGCGCAGTCGGTTAAGCATCTGACTTCAGCCAGGTCACGATCTCGCAGTCCGTGAGTTCGAGCCCCGCGTTGGGCTCTGGGCTGATGGCTCAGAGCCTGGAGCCTGCTTCCGATTCTGTGTCTCCCTCTCTCTCTGCCCCTCCCCCGTTCATGCTCTGTCTCTCTCTGTCCTAAAAATAAAATAAACGTTGAAAAAAAAAAATTAAAAAAAAAAAGACCCACAGCTACTGTGTCTTCTGATTCTGTCATTCTCTCCTGCTCTCCATTCCAGTTTCCTTATCATATCCTGAAATGGAGAGGCTATCCATAACTTTTGGCTAAGTAGCTCATCATGAAGCCCATTATCTGGCAACAGGCCTCAGGTAGCCTGTGGAGCCAGATCTACCTCAAGCAGTAACAGGATATGTGAGGAATACTCCGATGCCTGATTATGCAGTAATTTTTTTTTTTTTGGTAAGGATTTTTGAGATCATTAACTTTTTAGACCTCAGTGTTTGGGATTGCTTTTTAAAAGGTAGTGCAAACAGGAAAAGAAACAAAAACAAAAAGCAACTCCTCCCTGTAGTTGAGGCTCTTCTATCAGAGCCTCTTCATGGTGTGTGTTTTTTTTCTCTGACTTAATAATTTTCTGAGTTTGATAAAGCCCTAAAAAACTTTGTATTATCTCATCTACCTCAAATTTATCTCCCCTCTCACTTTAGTCTGTATTCCCCAACAATCCCTTGTTCTACCTCCAAACTGTTAACACCTTTTTTTTTAAGTTTATTTATTTATTTATTTTGAAAGAGAGAGTGGGGGAGGAGCAGAAAGAGAAAGGAGAGAAAGAAAGCCAAGCAGGCTCTGCACTGTCAGCACAAAGCCTGACACAGGGCTCAGTCTCACGAACCGTGAGATCATGATCTGAGCCAAAATCAAGAATTGAATGCTTAACTGACTGAGCCACCCAGATACCCCCAAACTGTTAGCATCTTAAAAATATCATCCCCTCTCTTCTGTTCTGCCATTACTCAGTCTTTCTAGGAAGGTGTAGTAAAATGAGGTATGGAAGACTCTTCCATTTTTTAAATTTGATCTCTGTGGCATGGTGTTACTGACGTTTTAGATTCTAAAACTTACTTTCACTCATTTTTCCTTATCCACTTAGTGTTTATTTAGATTTCTCAAACTATCTTTGGTAATTTAGCACCATTTGTATAATTGAAACCAGTACTCAAGACGGATAAATGCCTTATTCATTTAACTTGTTTGTGTAGCAGCCCTCTTTATCAGTGTCTTTTGAAAAAACTGAAATCATTTTTATAAGTTTATGAACATATATACATATTCACACATAAAACTATCTTTATCTTCATGTATTTATACTCAGCTGTTAAAAAATCTCACAGAACTGTTTAATCTCCTAAATTTGACAAATTTTGTGTTTATATTAAATTGAAATAGTTTTATTTTCCAGGGAAAATGACAAGACAGACATGGATGTTATACGAGAAAATCATAGATTCCTATGGAATGAGGAGGATGAAATGGACATGAATTGGTAATTTTTGCCATCCAACACATAATACATAAACTGCTTTAGTCCTGTCTCTCCTGCTTGCTTCCTGTTTTCTTACCCTGTCACCTGTCCAGGTCATTCAGCCCCTGCGTGGAGGAGTTCTGAGTGGAAGACATAAAAACATGCCTTGGAGTAGTATTAAGTTTGGTTTGGTTCTTTTGGTAATTTTTAGCAGTTTTTACTGACTTGTTATTGCTTGACTTTGTCTTGAAAATATAGTTTATTACATTTTTAGTGTATCGTTTGTTGTTCCATAATGTGCTTCTTTTTAAATTTTTAAAATATCTTGGGAAAAAGTAATACCTGAAAGTAATACCTGAAATGCAAACATAACAAAAGACAAAAAGTGAGGAGTAAGGCTCCCCTTCTCTGACTGGCAGCCTTGCAGTTACCCTCCCTGAGAGAGCCACTATAAATAGTTAATATTCAGGTATTCTATGCACATGTAAGGAATAGGCCTCTTTTAAAACATTAATATTTATATCATATGTGTTATTTATTGACATTGCTTCCAAGTAGTAAACTGTGGTTGAATTTCTAAATGCAAAAGATTTATATATTTTTTATGGATCTAGGGAGAAGAAACTTGCAAAGAAATACTATGATAAATTATTCAAGGAATACTGCATAGCAGATCTCAGTAGATACAAAGAAAATAAGGTATGCCTTCCAAGTATTTATAGAAGGTTCTTATTTAAGTACAGTATTATTATTATTAGTAGTATTATTATCATGCCCCACATTATTCTTTTAAAGGTGCTAATTCAAGTCTAGGTTGAATTAGTCCTGCATCTATGAAGAGTCATTTGGACCGTTTAACCACTACAGCTATGAAATTTACAAAGGGTCTCTTAGTCAAGGGTCTCTTAGTCAAGCTTTGTGAACTGAGGCATGAATAGTCTAAGATTAAACACAAGTGGCTACTGGATCCTGTTTCATCCTGACTCTGGCCTAGAGCCTCTACTGATTATAATGAATGATTTGACACTGCAGAATGATGTCTTGTCTCACAGATGATGTTTGAAATTGATAGACTTTTTTTTTTTCAAATAAATTACCATCTGTAAAGAGGCAGATGCACATCTTCTTTTATATAAATGTCTATTCTAGTAGAATTAAATCTTACCAGTGCTAATTAGTAATGGCAGATTTCTGTTCTCACTGCATCTTACTCTAGTTGATATTAAAGTGATTTTTATTCCTATCTCAAATTTCACATTTGTAACTAGAGAAGGTGACCCAGGAACAGATGATGTCAGTTTGAAATGGGTTGGTGGGGGGTGGGGGGGAGGGAATGTTGCATAAATCTGTATGTTTTGGCTAGTGTGCATTTGTATTAAGAAAGATAATCTATTTAAAAAGTTGTTTTAGATTTATTTATTATATGAATTTGTTTTTCATTTAAATAATTAAATCTCAGAATCATGATTGGTTTAATTTTTTTTTCAGTAGTGGCTTTAATATGTGAGTTGCTTCACAGTATTCTTATAGGTAATAGTATCTGTTTTTACAAACCCTTGGTTTTTTTTACAAACCCTGTTTACAAACCCATGCATGTCATATATCCCAAAGATTTCCCCAGTTTCTTAGGAACTAGCTCTCCTGTCTGTACTAGTTATTGATCACATTAAATCCAAAAGGCATCACAGCAATTGGAGTTACTCAACTGCAAGTTGAGTATGAAATATAAATCTTTCTAAAAGCACATAATAAAGCAGCTTTTTCAATGCTGACTCATCTGTTGATTGTTTTTCAGTATTTATTAAGGACTGGGCAAGGTGTTGTGGATTAAAATGTGACTGCCCTTCAAAAAAACCTATAGTAATAATTGAGGGGAGAAAGTGTACATAAATCAATGTTAAATATTTGTATTCTCCATTTAAAAAACACAGTATATTACTAGAAACCATGCTTGAAAGAGGATAATCTTGAAATAAATTATATTTTTCTATTAGAACATGATGAGTAGTTAGATATGAGGGTAAATCCAAGTAAGAAATCAGAAATAGGAAATCTGGAGGGAGACAGATGTGTTGTTTTTTTTTTAAAGACTTCATTTTTTAGGGGCAGTTTTAAGTTTACAGCAAAATAAAGGGGGAAGGTACAGAGATTTCCCATATACCCCTCACCCCATACACAGGGGGATCTTTTCTAGGAGGAAAGATGACTTTTTTTGGCATACCACATTTGAGGTTCTGGAAAATGTTAAAAGAGTAGTGCCTTTGATTTCCTTACTAGGATGCATTTTCTCATAGTTTTATTTATACAAAGACAGTGTTTTATTGATTTTTAAAAAATCAGCTCCTAGCTCAGTGCCTAATATATATAATAGATGGGGCATTTTAGTGAACTCCAGCTTTTGTCCCACACACCTATTCCCTTCCTTATTACTTCTTCCCTTTCATCATTGAGAATTTGGTTGGATCATTGCATCAGGATTAGATTCAGCTGGAAGGACTGAAGCACTCCTACATAACACTGGCTTAAATGAGATATAAGTTTATTTTTCTCCTACATAGGAATCCAAGTGGATGGTCACAGACTTTGTGTTTTCAGGAAGTTAGGATCTGTCTGTCTTATTACTTGCATGTGTGATCCCTTGTGCTAGTAGGTAGAGTAAGAGGCAGTGGCTCAGCACCAAATCCTTAGTAACTAACTAACTAGTAGGACATACTGTATTTGTTACATTTTTTATCCCCCTATAAGATTGTAACCTTCCTGATGACAGACAGTGTTTTTAAAAAAATTTTTTTAGGGGCGCCTGGGTGGCGCAGTCGGTTAAGCATCCGACTTCAGCCAGGTCACGATCTCGCGGTCCGTGAGTTCGAGCCCCGCGTCGGGCTCTGGGCTGATGGCTCGGAGCCTGGAGCCTGTTTACGATTCTGTGTCTCCCTCTCTCTCTGCCCCTCCCCCGTTCATGCTCTGTCTCTCTCTGTCCCAAAAATAAATAAACGTTGAAGAATTAAAAAAAAAAAAAAATTTTTTTTTAAATGTTTGTTTACTTTTGAGGCAGAGACAGAGTGTGAGTTGGGGAGGGGCAAAGAGAGAGGGAGACAAAGAGTCCGAAGCAGGCTCCAGGCTCTGAGCCATCAGCACAGAGCCCAATGAGGGGCTTGAACTTACAAACCGTGAGGTCATGACCTGAGCCGAAGTCGGACACTGAACCGACCGAGCCACCCAGGCACCCCTGACAGACATTTTAATAATCATTTTATATCTTCAGCAGAGTTCCAGGCCCAGTAAGTAGTTGCTTAATAATTATTGAATAGATTGGGACACCTGGGTGGCTCAGTCGGTTAAGCGTCCAACTTCAGCTCAGGTCATGATCTCACGGTTTGTAAGTTCGAGCCCCATGTCAGGCTCTATGCTGTCAGCTCAGAGCATGGAGCCTGCTTCGGATTGTGTGTCTCCTTCTCTCTCTGCCCCTCCCCCACTTGTGCTCTGTCTTTCTCTGTCTCTCAAAAATAAATAAATGTAAAAAAAATTTTTTTTTAAAAATAATTATTGAATAGATTAATGAATGGAAGAAAAAGTTGGGAAACTTATTTTCATTTGACTGTGCTTCAGTGGACATCCTAACATATATGTTTTATGACAAGCAATCCTCACATACATGTATGGACTTAAAAGTAGAATTAAACTTATTTTGAATGCTTCATTTTTTTCCTAGACTGGAGAGATTTTTTTTTTGGGGGGGGGGATTTTAATGAGAATATTTTCAAATATTTTGAGCCCTCATTTGCATTTAAAATACAAAATTGCCTGATTCAAGTAATAGGAGATTAAAAAAAATAGGCAAAGTTAAACAGGCATTGAACACTTCATCTGAATTATCTTAATACAACAACCTATAATATTGGGGTTTTTATTCATACAAAGGAAATAGACTGAGAAGTTAAGGAACTTTCCAAGGTCACAGAGCTAGTTAGTGAATGGTAGAGCTTACATTGGGTCTGTATGATTCTAGAGCTGAGCTTTTAACCATTACAGTAAACTGAATAGAAAACTAAATAATTTACTATAATTTCAGGAAATTAACATGTGAATATGAAAGATCTTAAAAAGGCAGTGGAGAAAAAACATTTTTTAGCTAAAATACAAAGGTATATTTAGGAATCTGGAGGGAAGTTTAATACCTTTCCACTTTAGGGTCCACAGGGTCCCATTTCTCTTTCTTGTTCATTACTTTGCCATTGCAGTGAGGAAAGAGCCATTCATGAATGAATGGTTGTGGTTGTGTTCTAATAAAACTTTATATGTAAAACAGGCAGCAGGCCTGTGAGCCATAGTTGCTAACCCTTGGGGTAGTATGTACCAGGTACTATTCTAAGTACTTTATGTGTACTATTCCTATTTAAACCTCTTAAACCAAAGAAGAAAGAACTGTGTTCTCTCTGCATTACGTATGAGGAAACTGAGGTACAAGAATATTTAATACCTTGTCCAGTTATAACCTGTTAAGCGGTGGGGCTAAGACCTAAAACCTGGATAATTCAACTCTTTTGCACTATAGTATATTGTTTCTTTACTGTACTATAATCTCTTTTTTTTCTGTCAATGTCATGAAATAATATATATATTTTTTATTAAAGGAGGCATCTTGTGGCCTAGCACCTGTACCTTTTAATAAGTAGTTTAAAAGTAAAGATTGTTCAAGGGGCACCTGGATGGCTTAGTTGGTTAAGCATCCCACTTCGGCTTGGGTCATGATCTTGCAGTCTGAGTTCGAGCCCCGCATCGGGCTCTGTGCTGACAGGTTAGAGCCTGGAGCCTGCTTCAAATTCTGTGTCTCCCTGTCTCTTTGCTCCTCCCCAGCTCATGCTTTCTCTCCTTCAAAAACAAATAAAAACATTAAAAAAAAATTTTTTTTAAGTAAAGATTGTTCCTTAGCATTGTTCAAATATATCTTTAAATAACTGGAATCCTATATGGAGAAAAAAAAGCTATCATGTTTAAAATTAAGTTTGCTTTTTTTTAACTCTTTATTTTAATCACTTGTTGCTCATCACAAGTGCACTCCCCATCATATGTTTCATCTACCCACCCCCACCTCCCTGCTGGTAACCATCAGTTCTCTATAGTTAAGAGTCTCTTGGTTTCTCTCTCTTTCTCACTTTCTCTCACTCTTTCTCTCTTCCCTTTATCTGTTTTGTTTCTTAAATTCCACATGAGTGAAATCATATGGTATTTGTCTTTCTCTGACTGACTTATTTCACTTAGCATAGTAGTCTCTAGCTCCATCCATGTCATTGCAAATGGCAAGACTCCATTCTTTTTTATGGATGAATAATATTCTAGTGTGTGTGTGTGTGTGTGTATTTTTATATAACACATCTTCTTTATCCATTCATCAATCTATGGACACTTGAGCTGCTTCCATATTTTGGCTGTTGTAAATAGTGCTGCATAGGGGTGCATGTATCCCTTTGAATTAGTGTTTTTGTATCTTTGGGTAAATACCAAGTAGTGTTATTGCTGGATCTTAAGGCTGTTCTATCTTTAACTTTCTGAGGAACCTCCATACTGTTTTTCAGAGTGGCTGCACCAGTTTGCATTCCCACCAACAGTGCAGGAGGGTTCCTTTTTCTCTACATCCTTGCCAACCCTTGTTGTTTCTTATGGTTTTTTATTTTAGCTATATTGATAAGTGTGAGGTAATATCTCATTGTAGTTTTGATTTGCATTTCCCTGATGATAAGTGATGATGAGCATCTTTTCATATGTCTGTTGGCCATCTGTATGTCTTCTTTGGAAAAATATCTGTTCATGTCTTTTGCCCATTTTTAATTGAATTATTTGTTTTTGGAGTGTGGAGTTGTATAAGTTCTTTGTTTTTTGGACTAACCCTTTATTAGATCTGTCATTTGCAGATATCTTTCCCATTCCATAGATTGCCTTTTAGTTTTGTTGATTGTTTCCTTCACTGTGGAGAAACTTTTTATTCTGATGTACTTCCAATAGTTTTTTGCTTTTGTTTCTTTTGCCTCAAGGGACCTATCAAGAAGAAGTTGTTATAGCCAATGCCAGAGAAATTATTCCCATTGCTGTTTTCTAGGATTTGTATGGTTTCAGGTCTCACATTTAGGTCTTTAATCCATTTTGAATTTATTCTTGTGTATGGTATAGGAAGTAGTCCAGTTTAATTCTTTTGCTTGTTGCTGTCCAGTTTTCCCAGTACCATTCATTTGTTGAAGAGATTGACTTTTTCCCATTGGGTATTCTTTCCCACTTTGTCAGAGATTAATTGACCTTACAATTGTGGGGTTATTTCTGGATTTTCTATTCTGTTCCATTGATCTATGTGTCTGTTTTTGTGCCAGTACCATAATGTTTTGACTACTACAGCTTTGTAATGTAACTTGAAGTCCAGAGTTGTGATGCCTCCAGGTTTGCTTTTCTTTTTCAAGATTGCTTTGGCTACTCATGGTCTTTGTGGTTCCATACAAATTTTAGTGTTATTTGTTCTAGTTCTGTGAAAAATGTTGGTATTTTGATAGAGATTGCATTCAGTGTGTAGATTGCTTTGGGTAGTACAGACATTTTGACAATATTTGTTCTTCCAGTCCGTGAGTGTGGGATGTCTTTACACTTCTTTGTGTCCTCTTCAGTTTCTTTCATCAGTGTTTTATGGATTATGGAGTACAGGTCTTTCACCTGTGTCTATTTGGTTAGGTTTGTTCCTAGGTATCTTATTATTTTTGGTGCAATTATAAGTAAGATAGTTTCTTAATTTCTCTTTCTACTGCTTCATTATTGGTGTACAGAAATACAACAGATTTCTGTACGTTGATTTTGTACTCTGCAACTTTACTGAATTTGTTTATCAGTTCTGGCAGTTCTTTGGTGGAGTCTTTCAGTTTTCTATATGTAGTATCGTGTCATCTGTAAATAGTGAAAGTTTTAATTTTTTTCTTACTGATTTGGGTGCCTTTTATTTCTTTCTGTTGTCTGCGGTACTATGTTGAATAAAAGTAGTGAGAGTGAACACTCTTGTCTTATTCCTAACCTTAGTTAGGGGAAAGGCTCTCAGTTTTTCCCCACTGAGAATGATGTTAGCTTTGGGTTTTTCATATATGGCCCTTACTGTGTTGAGATATGTTCCCTCTAAACCTACTATTTTTGAGGGTTTTTTATCATGAATGGATGTTATACTTTGTTAAATGCTTTTTCTGCATCTATTGAAATGATCATATAGTTCTTATCCTTTCTCTTATTGATGTGATACATCATGTTGTTTGATTTGCAAATATTGAACCACTATTGGCACCCAGGAATAAATCCCACTTGATTGTAGTGAATGATTTTTTAAAATGTATTGTTGGATTTGTTTTGGTAGTATTTTTGTTGAGTATTTTTGCATCAGTGTTCATGAGAGATGTTGGCCTGTAGTTTTCTTTTTTTGGTGGTGTCTTTATCTGGTTTTGGTATCAGGGTAATGCTGACCTTATAGGGTGAATTTGAAAGTTTTCCTTTTTGTATTCTATGCAATAGTTTGAGAAGAGTAGGTATTAACTCTTCTTTAAATGTTTGGTAAAATTCGCCTGTGAAGCCATCTGGTCCTGGACTTCTGTTTGTTTGGAGTTTTTTTGATTACTGAATCAATTTCTTTGCTGGTTATCAGTCTGTTCAAATTTTCTATTTCCTTCAGCTTCAGTTTTGGTAGTTTATATGTTTCTGGGAATTTATTCATTTTTTCTAGGTTGCCTAGTTTGTTGACATATAGTTTTTCATCATTATTTGTATTTCTGTGGTGTTGGTTGTTATTTCTCTTCTCTCATTTGTGATTTTATTGATTTGGGTCCTCTCTCTCAGTTTGGCTGGAGATTTATTAATTTTATTGATTTTTTTCCCCAAGAACCTGCTCCTGGTTTCATTGATCTGTTCTATTATTTTTTTTAGTTTCTATATCATTTCTGCTCTAATCCTATTATTTCCTTCTTCTGCTAGTTTTATGTTTTATTTGTTATTTTTCTAGCTCCTTTAGGTACAAGGTTAGGTTATTTATTTGAGATTTTTCTTGCTTCTTGAAGTAGGCCTGTATTGCTATAATCTTCCCCCTTCGAACCGCTTTTGCTGCATCACAAAGGTTTTATTTATTTTATTTTTAAATGTTTATTTATTTATTTTGAGAAAGAGCAAGCAAGCAAGGGAGGTGCAGAGAGAGGGGGAGAGAGAGAATCCCAAGCAGGCTCGAACCCACCAACAGTGAGATCATGATCTGAGCTGAAACCAAGAGTAGGACAATTAGCTGACTGAGCCACCCAGGTGCCCCATTTTGTTTTTTTATAAGGGTTTTTAAACTGTTGTGTTTTTATTTCATTTGTTTCCATATACTTTTTTCATTACTTCTTTTATTTCCTGGTTGGCTCATTCATTGTTTAGTAGCATGTTATTTAACCTCCATGTATTTGTGGTCTTTCCAGAATTTTTCTGGTGGTTCACATCTAGTTTCATAGCATTATGGTCAGAAAAGATACATGGTATATGACTTTGATCTTCATGAATTTATTGAAGCTTGTTTTGTGGCGTAATACATGATCTATCCTGGAGAATGTTCCACATGCATTTGAAAAGAATATGTTCTGCTATTTTAGGATGCAGTGTTCTGAATATATCTGAATATATATCTGTTAAATCCATCTGTTCCAATGTGTCATTTGAAGCCATTGTTTCCTTACTGATTTTCTGTTTAGATGATCTGTCCATTGATGTAAGTGGGGTATTAAAGTCCCCTACTGTTACTTATTACTGTATTATTATTGATTAGTTCCTTTATGTTTGTTATTAACTGTTTTATGTATTTGAGTGCTTTCATGTTGGGTGCATAAATATTTACAGTTGTCATATCTTCTTCTTGGATTGTCCTCTTTATTAATATATAGTGTCCTTCTTTGTCTGTTGTTACAGTCTTTGTTTAAAATTTTTTTTTTTAATGTTTATTTTTGAGAGAGACAGAGACAGAATGAGAGTGGGTTAGGGGCAGAGAGAGAGGGAGACACAGAATCCAAAGCAGGCTCCAGGCTCCGAGCTGTCAGCATAGAGCGTGATGTGGGGCTCGAACTGAGGAGCTGTGAGATCATGACCTGAGCTGAAGTCGGACACTCAACTGACTGAGCCCCACCCAGGCGCCCCAACAGTCTTTGTTTTAAAGTCTGTTTTTTCTGATATAAGTATTGCTACTCCGGCTTTCTTTTGACATCATTTGCATGATAAATGTTTCTGCATCCTCTCACCTCTCACATCCTCAAAGCATGTGTCTTTAGGTCTAAAATAGTCTCTTGTAGGCAACATATAGATGGGTCTTGATTTTCTATTCATTCTGTCACCCTATGTCTTTTGATTGGAGTATTTAGTTCATTTACATTCAGTGTAATTATTGATAGATATGTATTTATTGCTATTTTATTACTCATTTTGTGGTTGTTTCTTTTGTCTGATCCTTTCTCATCTTTCTCTCATAAATGGTTTGCTGTTTTTCTTTAGTGGGATAGTTGGATTTCTTTCTCTTTATTCTTTGCATATTTAATGGTAGTTTCATTTGTGGTTACCATTAGCTTTATGTATAACATCTTTTATATATTGTGGTCTCTAGTAAGTTCATGGTTTAAGTTTGAATCCATTTTTCACTCCTCCCTATGTTTTAGGTATATAGTGTCATATTTTACATGGTTCTTTAAGCCTTCAGGTTGATTTCTGGGGTATTTAGGATAATTGATAGTTATCTAGTAGTATTCATTGGACAAGGTGAGCCTAAGGTCCTCCTATTCCCCTGCCATCTTCCCCTCCTGGTGAATTAGATTTGCTTTTTATGTTGGTAAATATCATTATTTCAGTTACTGGCTCTGTGTTTAGATGTACATACAATTTAAATAATGTTTAAATTTATCCTAACATAAATGTAATTTTTTTCTCATTAGTTTGGATTTAGGTGGCGAGTAGAAAAAGAAGTAATTTCAGGAAAAGGTAATTCCTTTTTGAAATTTTACTTTTTAATAGGATGAGGTTATTTTGTTATACTATTGAATTGAAGTCATTTGGTAAGATTATTCCTGATTTATACAATAAATGCTTATCTATAAAAGTAAAATTACAGACAATGTATTTGTGATACATTAGCAAATGTCAAAATATAATGCTTTAAAGATTTTTCCCTCTAGAATTTTTGCTTTTAGAACATTTGATAAGAGTATAAGTAGAAAATGTTTATTTTTTACAAAACTTTTAAAGTTTATTTATTTTGAGAGATAGAGTGCTTGAGCAGGAAAGAGGCGGGGGGGGGGAGGGAGAGAGAGAGAGAGAGAGAGAGAGAGAGAGAGAGAGAGAATGCCAAGCAGACTCCACACTGTTAGTGCGTGTCCAATGTGGGGCTCGAACCCATGAACCGTGAGATCGTGACCTGAATTCACATCAAGAGTTGGACACTTAACTGAGCCACCCAGTTACCCCAAAAACGTTTAAAGAGTTAAAGGAAACTAGTAAAGGATGAATACTTGAGTTTTTCTTTTTATTAACTTTTGGAAGAATGATTTGGTATTATTGTATTTCAGTCTAATCACATTTTGAAAGTAGAGATTAACTATCACTTTCAACCTAATGGAATTTTTGGATAGGCTAGTTCTTATTTTGGGATATCATTGAGATTGAGACCAAATATTTAGTCTTTCAGCAAAAGATCAAACATTTGGGAGGCAGTTATTAAATGCTTTTTTAATGCATTGTTGTAATCTACTCATAAGTCTCTGAAAAATTAATATCTTTATCCTATTTCATGCTGTAAAGTTACCTCTTTTTTGATAATTGCATTTCAAACTGTTAATGCTTCTGAAAACTGCATAGGAGCATTTAGGAAATCATTTTAAACTAATAACTTAAAAACTTTAAAAATAAAGGTTGCATTTTAGAATGATTAAACTTTGACGCCATCCCTGTGGATCATTTCCATCTTCCATAAATTCGATGTCTGTGTGAAGTGTAAAACTGGATATGCAATAAAACAAAATTAAAGAGTAGGACTTTTTTTTTCTTTAGATAAAGGATCAGCCCTGAAGATACTCTAAAGGAGAAGGAAAAAGAATAAGTTTAAAGCTATTTTTAACTTTTCTTAGTATTACATTTTAGTTCATGTTTTTACCTAAACAATGAGAAATTTTGAAATGTTTCACAGTTTTAAAATTTTGTACTTTTATTAAGTGGAATTTTCAGGTGATGGTAAGTAATGCTGCTTTTAAAAAATTAAAGGGCATTCTCTGAACTAATATAGGTGAAAAAGGATTGGTTGGTGAGAGAAAGCTATTGCTATGATTTAGAATTATAATTTGGTTGCCATTTTAACAATAGAGCCATTACTAAACATGCATATATTTCATAATGTATTCACTTGGAATGAGTGAAAAATGCCAATTTAGAAAAGCTACAGGTTCTTTGGACTGATAATTTTCAAAATCCATTTTGATAATTTCTTTTTAATGAAAAGTTTAGATTTGTTCCTGTTGGTGCAGATTATTGAGATATAAATTACTTTTTTACTGTACAAATAAAAGGTTCATTCTGTGAAAGGAAATAGTAGTTGGGTAGTTCCTTTCATTTTTTCCTCTTGGATTGTCAGTATCAGTCCTTTTATGCAGAATGTTTTCATACACAGCAGATATGATGTGTTGATTTTATTTTTTTTTCAACGTTTATTTTTATTTTTGGGACAGAGAGAGACAGAGCATGAACGGGGGAGGGGCAGAGAGAGAGGGAGACACAGAATCGGAAACAGGCTCCAGGCTCTGAGTCATCAGCCCAGAGCCTGACACGGGGCTCGAACTCCCGGACCGTGAGATCGTGACCTGGCTGAAGTCGGACGCTTAACCGACTGCGCCACCCAGGCGCCCCTGATGTGTTGATTTTAGAGTCAAGTAACTCTAAAACATAGAACATTATTATTCTACTTAGTCATTTCATCTCAGAGTGCTACCATCTAAAACCTGCTTTAAATGCCATTTTATGCTGGTATTTAAAATAGATGGCATAATGTTAGAATTTTAATCAAGTTAAAAATTATTATTAAATATTAAAAGGGATTCGCCAACATATAAATACATGTATTATGGAAAATATATTTATTCTTTTAGGGTATTATTGAGTATACTCTTTTAGTACTTCCATTTTCCAAAGTAGAAGATTCCCTAACTGGGAGTTAGTAAAACTCTGATCTAAACAGTTTATCTGTTGAGCAAGAATTCTGTGACTGATTTTTTTTAAATACTTTCTTTAGCTCTTTGATTTAATACTTATTTACACATTTGTTGAGCATACTATAGTTATTACACTCAGTTATTTTTTAATGCTGACTTGCTAGAACTAGATTATATGTATGTTAAATTTCAGGAGTAATTCCAAATTGATATTAATATTCCAGATTAAAATTGTTTCCAACTATCGTAGCTAATATTCCTTTCTTTTTCACAGGCCAGTTTTTCTGTGGAAATAAATGTTGTGAAGAAAAAGAAGATTTGAAGAGTTGGGAAGTTAATTTTGGTTACATTGAACATGGTGAAAAGAGAAATGCACTTGTTAAATTAAGTCAGTTGATTTTAGGTGTTATATAATTGCTTTCTTCAAAGTTTATCTAATTGCTTAGATTTAAAAATATATAGGCTAATTTAAGGTTTAATTAAAAAATTTTAATGTGTCTTTCTGGAAGTGCTCTTTTTTCTGAGAGCTTCCCAAAGTGATAGATAACTTTTGAGGCTAAAATTTTTATGTGGTCACCATTATGGTGACATTTGGGTGAAACGGTTCTTTTTTTTTTTTAAGTTTTTTTTTAAACATTTATTTATTTTTGAGACAGAGACAGAGCATGAATAGGGGAGGGGCAGAGAGAGAGGGAGACACAGAATCTGAAACAGGCTCCAGGCTCTGAGCTGTCAGCACAGAGCCCGACATGGGGCTCAAACTCACAGACCTCGAGATCATGACCTGAGCCGAAGTCAGACGCTTAACCGACTGAGCCACCCAGGCGCCCCTGGGTGAAACAGTTCTAATGACAGATGTAAACCGATAATTTGTAAAGTTAAGACCTCTTCCCATTAACATGAGTATGTCACCAGTGCACAATGAGATGCAGAGTATCAGAAAAGTCAGCATAAAATCTCATGTTACCTAGTAGCCATATTGTTATGGTGTGGACAATAAATACACTCTCTTTGTGTCAATAAGGAAAAAGATTTAGGTGGGCATAACTGTTTGTGACATCAGTCTTAAAATCTTGAGGTTATACCCCAGAATACAGCAACCTCTTGTAATATGCATGTTTTAGAATCTTTCATTCTTTCTTTCTTTCTCTTTCTTTCTTTCTTTCTCTTTCTTTCTTTCTTTCTTTCTTTCTCCCTTTTTCTTTCTTCTTTTCTTTTCTTTTCTTTTCTTTTCTTTCTCACTAAGCTACTCTTCTGTGTCAGCTTCTTCTCCTGTCATGTTAATTACCTTACCTAAGTAAACTCCTGGCAGTTTTCTACCCACTCCATATAGAAGTCAAGAATTTCCTCATGTGCTACTTAATGCTCACCAGTGCAGAAGTCCCTCCTGGAAGTACTCATGGGGACAATTCAGCTGGTGTGAACTGAAATTAAGTATAAGGCGAAAGAAGAGCCCACAACTGGAACTTTTTGAAATGCTCTTTTCTATTTGAAAACTCTTAGAGCACTTCAGACCAAGTGACTATACCCACACTATTGTTATTAGATACTTTTGATGTGAGACACACATTAATGCTGTGTATGAAACAGAGTTTGCTTTTAGAATAAATTGACAGCAGTTTTTTAAAGCAATGTTAGAATATTTTCAATTTCTCAAGCATTCTAATACCATTTTTACTGTGCATAGGCATTTTTTGAAGTGGAATCAGATTTTTTTTTCAGAGTTTTGTTTCCCCTCTTATAGTAAAGGGATATAAGGAAGAATGAGAATGTATGATATTAAAAGTAGAGTAGCACTACAGTTATTCAAATTCAGCCTTTCAGTGGTGTCACTTTTTTATTTTTATTTTTTAGGATTATGCCAAGAATGTTCCTTTAAATTAAATTTTCATCACAGGTAATATTATCTTTTGAAATGCTGTTGTTATTGTTTAGTAGTCTTGTATACTCACTTACCTGCACTCAGTGTCAAAATGTAGATTTAAGTGGTTGATGGTTTAATTGATTGTGTAGAATGTCTGGGATAGACTGTATACATATACCAGGGAACTGGAAGTTTGCCATGCCTTACTCTAGCCAAGCAGTTTTAAATATGAAGGCCTGTGCAGGGTGATAGATATTAGAATTTTTAGTTTGGAGTCAGTGTTCAGATGTCATAATATTCTTGGAACTGTATTATAAAGCAGGTCTTCATAAAGTGATTTCATATGTCTCATTTAAACAGTGTTTTATTTGGAGTTTGTCATTCTTACAAGGGATTATATTCCTCTGTCCTCATTTCAAATATCAAAATCAGGCTCCTGTTGAGTGAGCTAGAATGTGCCTGTCATATTCAGTGGGGGAGGAGTATCCATGTTCTGCAATATGCAGTGTATATATAAATAAGGTCATGGGCTTGGAAATCAGACTCCTGTGTATTTCTCTCAGCTTCTCCACTTACTAGTTGTCTGTTTTAGGCAAGGTACTTAAGCTCTGGGGGGCACCTGGGTGGCTCAGTTAAGCATTAAGCCTCCGGAATTGATTTTGGCTCATGTCATGATCTTATGGTTTATGAGATTGCACTAACAGTGCAGAGCCTGCTTGGGATTCTCTCTCTCTTGCTTCCCCTTCCTCTCCTCCTCCCCTCTTTCAAAATAAATAAATAAGCATTAGAAAAAAAGGTACTTAACCTCTGTAAGACTCAATTTTATCAACTCTAAAAATGAGGATGCTAAGGATACACTAGTGAAAGTGCATGTAAAGTGCTTGACATGGTGCCTGGCATATGGTAGGTCAAACATCCCTGATATTGAGGATGTTCAGACAAAATTGGTGACCTGCCATTATTGTGATGATCACATTTCAGGGCCTGAATAAGGCCCTGAATAAGTTAAAAGTTTAACAATGAGATTCTGCAACTTTATAAAATATATATGTCAGTATATTAAAAAAATTTTTTTGACGTTTATTTATTTTTGAGAGACAGAGCACGAGCAGGGGAGGGTCAGAGAGAGAGGGAGACACAGAATCCAAAGTAGGCTCCAGGCTCTGAGCTGTCAGCACAGAGCCCGATGTGGGGCTCAAACCCACGAACCATGAGATCACGACCTGGGCTAAAGTTGGACGCTTAACCGAATGATCCATCCAGATGCCCCAGTAGATTAAATTTTAAATCAGCTATGCTATGAATGTGCTGTATCTAGTATTTTAGTTGTTAAAAATAAATATTAAATAATTAATAATTTTTAAATTATTCAAATTAGTAGAATTTCTTAGATTACTTGAATAGCCTAACCTTTATTTCCCCTCTCCATCAGTGATACCAGAGGGTTTTTTTTACCTTGACTTTCGAGCTTCATTTCAAAATTGAAATGATTCTTATGAAAGGCAGAAAGTGATAATTGCCTTAAAAAGTATTATAGCATTTGGTATAAGTACCTTAATTTGGAAGGTCTGATGAGTAAATTTCTTGAAACTAATCCCCTGTTGTCTCTTCATTCTCCTTCTCGGTCCTAATTTCAGCATTATCACCTTTTCCTATCTAGTGTTTCCTTTCTTAACCAGTTAAAATCAATTGCTTGCCAGCCATGGTACCAACAGCCTTGTAAACATGGCCTAGAAGAGATAAAGCTACAGCAGTAAAAGGACAAATGGTCTAAAGTAGACATTTGAGTTAAAGTAAGCCCCTCCATCCTCATTCCTTTATGCCTTTACTGTATTCCTTTCCTCTTAGCAGAGGAATTTTCTATTTACAGATGATTTGGAACTGTTAGAGTGTTTCTTCTTGTTTTGTGTGTTTTTTCAAAGTATAAGTAGATAGGAATTATGTGGAGGGAAATGACATTTGTTTTTCTAATTTAAAAAATGGCTAAATGATAGAAAACAAGTAGGAAATGAGGAAACTATGATTTATATTTACTAAGGTTTGTATACAGAACTTACAAAAAATAATTTGTCTTAAAGTTTTAGGCTTCCTTCAAAATTGTCTCAATTAATATACTAGCCTGAAATATTTACAGACTCATTTAAGGGTTCCTTATGTAAATTACATTGTAAAAATATGTACTTTAACTGATTTGACTGTTTTGCTCATTGGTTCTTATTTTTCATAAAGGTCAGTTGAAAAAGTTAACTTTAGTTTTATATTGTTCAACATAAAGGAGAAAAGAAGTCAAGTCAAAAAAAAGAAAGGATAAATCCAAAAAAGATCATGAAGAGTCATCACATAAAAAATCCAGATCATCTTCTGTAGAAGAGACGTCTCAGAAAAAAGCAAAAGGTAAAAGGGAATTCAAATATAATACCTACTCACATTTTTAAACATGAAATGTAATCTGCTGTATGTATCAAATGTAGAATTTAATTGGTGAATGTATTTAGATTTCTGTTTTATAGTAGATGAAAGGAAACTGGTTGGGGAATTTAGATAGGAATTTATAGTAATTTACAGGAGTTTCAAAAACAAGTATGGTTTTAATTCATTTTGGGCAGACAGTAATAATGTTGCAAATAGCATTCTCCTTCCTGACTTTGTCTCTTAGACACCTGTTACCTTGGGCAAGTTCCTGAGCTTTTTGAGTTTTACTTTCCTCATGTAAGTAGGGACGATGTGAATAACGGGCTTCTGTGCTGTTTGAGCTTATTGTGGAGAATCAAATAAGAATGTGAGAGGCACTTTGAACATTGTAAAACAGTACATAATCTATAAGTCAGTATAAAATTATAACACTGTGATTTCAATTACCTTGGCCTGTGTGATTTTCTTACTAGCTTATGAGCTTCTTGAAATCATAGAGCTTGATATATATGTGTCCTCAGAACCTAGCATGGTGCTGTTCACATACACTTAGTAAATAATTGTTAAATTCAAATCCATCAGTCACTTACTTCTTCCTCAGTAGTCCTTGGGCTCTCTAAGCCTTAATTTCTTCATGTGTAAAATTGTCATGATGGTAGTACCTAGATTATAGGATTGTTCAGAAGTTCAAATGAGATAATGCATATAAGCTGTTAGCACAGTGCTTGGTGCATAGTTAGCTATTATGAAGGTTACTGCTAGTTTATTTTTCAGTCCATAATAGAGTAAATTGGCTATAACTTAGAGTGAATTGAACTTAAATTACGTGGTTAATGGAAGATTACATTAGATTCAGCCAAATGTTAACATAATACTTGGACAGGAGAGGGCTCCCTTGCTCCAGCTATGAAGATTATTAATAGGTTTCATTCTTACATGTATTTTTTTTCTTGTGAATCATAACATATTCAAGCGTATAGTATCACCAACTTACAGAGTTGGTGAAATTGATAGATGGTGAGAAGAAAATACTGTTCTGGGGTTTATTGAGAAATGGTATTTGAAGCAGAATTCCTTTTTGTGTCTATCTCAGTCATTTCCAAACTCCAAAATAAATGTTAATAAATGTGAAAATCCTGTTTGTGTTTAAAAAATTGTTTTAAAAATATTTAATGTATCATACTTGAGTTTTGTTAAATTCATTATTATAGTATATAATATTGTATTCACATCATAGTATGATACCATGTTAATCACTATGTATTCCAAAAAGAACTAATCCCTACCTTGTAAAAACTTGTTTAGTACATTCAAAGCAGACAGTCAGATAGCTGGATATGGTATGGGGTTGGAACGCTCGGATTACACATAGATATGCGTGTGATCTTCCTTACAGATGTTTTTCCTGTAGTGTTCCATGTTTTAGTAGATGACATCTCTGTCAGCCTAAAAGCTAGTATCATATCTGGAACTTATCCTTGATGCCTTCTTTCTTCTCATTATTTATGTTTAATTTGTTACCAGATCCTGTCAGTTATACCCCAAGAGTGTATATTTCTCAAGTTCTCTCTACTCTAGTTCAAACCACCATGTTTTCTCATCTAGACCACTGCTGTATTATCCTCACTAGCTCTGCCACTATCTTGCCCTCCCCTTAATCCATTCTCCATAAAGCAGTGATTTCCTATTTTTCTTAGGATATAATCAAAACCTGCATAAAACCCAGAGGCTTTATATGATCCAGCATACAAAACTTGTGGTTCTCACCATGCTTCACCTCACTTTCATACTCCACTTTCACAGCCTTTCAGTTTCTAGACAATGCCAAACTTCTTTCCATTTAGAGGCTACATAGATGCTGCTTCCTCTCTTTCTAACCCCTCCCCCCACCACCAGATGCCATCCTAACTCATCCTCCAGGTCTAAGCTTAAATGTCACTTCCTTAGGGATCCTTTCCTGATTCCGTCCCTGACCATGAATTTAAATTAATACTTCTAATTATAATACCATCAACATTATAGACCTGGAACTTTTCTCATTACATATATGACAGTTATATAAAAGCCCCAGGAAGGCAAGGGTTCTGTCTGCTGTGTTCATTGCTGTATCCCAGCACCCCACTAGCACATGTAAGGTGTAAGAAAGAAAGAATGAGAAAATGAAAGACTTTGAAGATTGTTTCGGGACAACTTCAGGGACAGAGAACCAAGGCAGAGTAGAATTGAGAGATGTGTTTCGTATTTAGTCTTTATTCAGAGCCCCTGATAGCATAAAATATAGTTACTTTTTTTCAACTTCTGTGGCATAGAGCAGAAAATGACAGCATTTTAGCAAACTTAGGAAAACCATGTGGAACTCTGCAGTATCTTTGTATCTGGGATCATCTGGAACTAGCTTGATTTTTATGTGATACTTTATAGCCAGACCACCTTAATTTGGCCCAAACTTGCATAATAATAAATACTTAATATCTCAGCCTCATTTTGAACTGTTGACAAAACTTCTTCAAAACAATCTACTTTCTTGATTTTCTTCCTGTCTTTCTGGCCTTTCCTCCACCTCTTGATTATAGGTCCTCCTCAGTCATACCCTTAGGTGTTGGGGTTGCCTAGGGCTCTTACATGACTTATCTTCTTTCTCTATGTTCTCCCTTTGTGGTCCCATTGATTCCCGTAGTGTCAGATTACTATCATACAAAATGTTAAGTAAGTGGATAGATGGATGGATAATTGGATAGCTAGATGGTTGAGTCAACGGATAGAGAAAAAAATCTAAAAGAGATCCATAGCTTGACTTCGAGGACCAGTCTGCTTTGGCAGGTCTGAGCAGAACACGGTACTTAGGTAGAGTGTCTTGGCAGAAAGTTGAAGATATTACCCCTCCCCTACTACCAGTCAATCCCCAAGCTCACTTTCTTGGGAAGGCCTTTCCTGGCACCCTTCACCCCACTCCTCCAAGCAAGGTTAGGTCCCTATTAAACATTTCAGTAGCACCATGCACTTCTCCTTTGGACATACATATCACCCTTGGAATAATGTGTTTTCTGTTAAGGAAGGGGCCATGTAACTTATTTAATTCTTTATCCAATTTCTAAGCACAGTGCTTTCTCCATATACTAGGTGTTCAATAAATGTTAGGGGAGTGAGTGAATCGGTGAAACAGTTCTCAACATTGAAGGGAACATCAGAGATCCCAGCCCTGGGATCATGAGCAAAAAGATGCTCTGTGGTTTTCTTTTCAAAATATGGTCCTTTGGTATTGTCATCTCTTGGGAGCATGCTAGAAATGCACAGTCTCGGACCCTTCCTGATCTCCTGAATAACAAGTACATTTAAGTTCCGGGATGATTCATAGGCACCATAAAGTTTGAGATGTACTGCTCTATATCAGGTACTTGTTCTGCTTTCACTTTGACACCTTCAGGGAAGAACTTAGTACTGCCCAAAATATTCTTTTACATTTCAGTTAGTTGTAATTGTTAGCAGATTTCTCCTTAACTAATTTAGCCCAAACCTACGATTTCTTACCTTTGGTTCCAGTTATGTCCTTAGGCCTCCAAAGTAAGCTAACCTCTTTTTGTACCTATAGACATTTGGAACCTGGTACTGTGTTCCTCATATGACAGAGAAGAATCATTTCATTTGTCACCAGCTTAGCTATGTTTTTATTTGCTTTCTGATAAGTAGGAAATAGGAGTGAAGGAACAATAACCTAAAAAAGAAAAGAAAAGAAACAATAACCTAAAGTGGTTACCACAGTCCAGGCCTTGGCTTCCTGTGGAGTCTTTACCCTGTGGTTGTGACACCCTCTTCATTGGGCCTGAAAGGGGCTATTTATGCATCAGCTTTGGCTTATGAGATCTTTGATCCAAGGAGGTTAGAGGGATTGTTGCTCTCCATCTGTTATCTGTCATTTTCTGATTTATCAGTCTTCAGAATTATTTTCCCTCTGGTCTTACTGCAAAAGATTCTATAGAGTTATGATTTTTAAAAATTGTGCTAGTAGATTTTTAGTACTTTTTGCTTTCTGTTTCCCTCACTGGATGACTATTGTAGAAATGAAAATGTTTGTTTTATGTAGTTAATATTTTGTGTGAATTTTAGTTACTAAGAATTCTCATCTGTATATGAAAAAGTATTGTGAAAAATGAGTATTTGTAAACTGCTTTGAAATGTTAAACATCTCTTGATAAAATATGATTATGTTGCAGCTAATCTGCGAGGGTTGGTTTTTTTTTTTGCAACATGAATTCATGTTGGTTTTTTTTTTTAAAGGTGTTTATTATTTGTTTAAGCTTTGTGCTGTATATTTCAGGCATAAAATACCTCTACCTAAAAGACTCTAACATTTTAATTAGAGAGATAAGTCTGAGAAACATGAAAGATTAGAAGACAGTAAGGTGCTTTTCTGTAAGAGTTTAAAGTAAACCAGGCTCTTGGGAAGAATTCTGGTCACAGGTATAACTGTTACACTGTTGCAGAATGATTTTTAACAAAGCAATGCTGTTTTCTTTTCAGGGCATTCATCCTCAAAGAAATCAGAAAATTCTGTGAACAGTAAGTATTTAGCATTTCTTTATTTAACACAAATATATAGACTCAAGTGATTTGCAGTTTGGGTTTCCCATCAGTTGTGACTTGCTCATATGTATATTATTTTTTGGTTTTGTACTATGTGAGAAAAATCATAGAAAAAGTGCTAGAAGTGTATGATTTTTCCCCCAGTTTTAAACATTTTAAAGTTTCTTATTTTAAAATGGAAGAGCATAAAATTTTTTTCAGTAAATATAATGGATACACACTTTGATTTCACATCATGGAATATGAAGGAAGAAAAACAGATGAGGTTGGAATGGAAAAAGAATTGGGAAAGTAGATTAAGACTTAAGAAATGTCACTTATAGGGGCACCTGGGTGGCTCAGTCAGTTAAGCGTTCCACTTTGGCTCAGGTCATGATCTCACGGTTCGTGAATTCAAGCCCTGCGTCAGGCTCTGTGCTGATAGCTCAGAACCTGGAGCCTGCTTCGGGTTCTGTGTCTCCCTCTCTCTCTGCCCCTTTCCCTCTCACGCTCTCTCTCTCTCAAAAATAAACAACCATTAAAAAAAAAATGTCACTTATATTGTACGAGACTGAATTATCTCCGTTATCTTGTGGTTTTGACTGAACAAGTGAAATGTGTGGTTTGTGTATGGAAAGTAGAATTTGGCAGCTGGTTACTACTGATTCGTTTTTTAATAAGTACAGTGGTTTTCACCAAATTGTATCAAACCAGATTGGATTTCATTGAATATTTGCCACAAATTTTATTGTTCTTTCCCCGCAACATTCCAAAAAACATTGAAATGACTTACAGATATATATACAATAAAATAAGATTTTTAAAAGTGAAATCAGAATAATGGAAAAACAAGATAGAACAGCAAAATAAAGCTAGACAAACGTTTACCAAAAAGCCCTGCATAATTGCAAAGGTAGATCGCACATTTGTCACTCTTCTTCTATACAACCAAACCAAATAAGGAAGCCACCAGTAGAATGATTAATTGTACCCATATAATCACACACAGTGTGTTCATCTTTTTCTAGGCTGAGTTCTGAGAGTGAGTAGACTCTCCTGTAGATTCATAAAAGGGGCGTCCATCTGTGATGTAACAAACAAGCCTTGCATCTCAGTAGTAATACAGTGTCAAATTTCTTAAAAGACATTGCAGTAGGGTTAGTGTAGTTCAATAGCATATCTAATTCATTTAGGCCTATTTTATAGAAATTCAGAAATTTGAGACTTGTAGGCTTAGAAATTTATAAACTTAAGAGTTAAGTTTTTTCTGATTTAAAGTAATACATATTACTGTGACAAAATAAGTAAAAGTAATTACTCCAAATCCCGCCTTTCAAATAGAAATATTACTAGTATTTTAATTCTTTTTTTTTAAGTTTATTTCTTTATTTTTGAGAGAGAGAGAGTGAGCAGCAGAGGGGCAGAGAGGGAGAGAGAGAATTCCAGGTGGGGCTCCACGCTCTCAATGCAGAACCTGACACGGGGCTCAAACTCACAAACTGTGAGATGATGACCTGAGCAGAAATCAAGACTCAGATGCTTGAGTCTTGGCAGGCTGAGCGACCCAGGCACCCCTTAATATAATTCTGAAGGAGAATTTTTAAGCGGTCAGTAATCAGAAATTTTGCACTGGGAAAAATAGAGGAGTTTTAAGATATTTACTGTTTAAACATTTAATGGAGAGGGAAGTGTCAGTGGAGGCATTCCTCTAGTTTAGGAATACAACATACATCTTATAAATTAGTTTGCTGATACCTGTTTTGTTTTCAGCATTTTTGAAGTGTCCTAAAGCACTGATATTTGTTTCTCCCCACGTAAATCCTCATTGATGTGTAGCCCCTTTTCCTAAATTAGGTAAAGTATAGTAACAGTTTCTAGAACGTAGCCAGGCTTGATACTGAAAGACTTCTGCTATCTGGGGCAGAAGTAGTGTGTATATATCTATATCTATATATCTATATATCTATATCTATATTTATACATACATATACATGTATATGTCTATATATAGAGATATATAGATATATGGGACATATATATCTCTATATATAGATATATATGGATTTATACATACACACACACACACACATATGTATATATACACACACACACACACACTATCTTTCATTTTCACTTGGATAATGTTTAGTTACTTTTACTGCTATTTAATATATGGATTATTAAAACCAAATCCATGAAGAAAAACCCAATTTCTGTGGTGAAAAAGAATTTTAACTTGCATTTGTTGATTATTTATTCTGTCAGCCACAATGGCAAGTGGTTTAGTTGTGTTACCTCATTTAATCTTAATAATGGGCATATAATAGCCCATTTGGCAGACAGAAGAACCAAGACCCAGAGATTTTACATAAATTGCCTAAGATCTAGTTGTTGTTTAATAGCAGATCTGGGATTAAACCCAGACTTATAACTCTACAAAGTCTACGCCCTTTTACCTTTATCATCAATAACTATTCATCAGTGAATCAAATGTAAGTCCACTCTTTATACCCCAATTTTGGCAGATACATTCCACAAATCTATATTAAATGGTTTGATCTGTGTCTCAGTTCTATCTGTAAAATGGATATAAAGAAACTTAACTTTGTTTTTTTATTATCAGAGCCAAATGAGACAATATACATGTAAAGCATGTGTCCAACACAAAGTTAACTTCTTGATAACCTATAGCTATTATTGTTGTTCAGGAAAAGAAAGAAAACCAGACATTAAACAGATTCTGTGTTTTGTTCTCTAGAATTGATCAAATCAAAAATTAAGTCTATAAAAGTTTGACCTATCCATTATGTTATCATAAGTGGAGACTTGCCACTTCTTCAGTAAGCCCAAGTTATTTAGTTATCATAATATCTAGAAGAACCAAGATGACAGATCTGTTTTCATTATTCAGACATATAGGGAAAATTGTATGCAGTTTGTACCACATTCTAAAAGGAACGTTGAAAACCAAGAGATTTTCGCATTGAGAGAACTTGAAATTGTCATAGGAAGAAGGTTGAAGGAACTATACATGTTTAGCTTGGAGAAAAGTGAAGGGTTGGGAGAGAAGGGATAAGGAGTTAGACATGGAAACTGTAGATGTTTGTAAAACTGCTTTTGTGTAGACTTATTTTTGGTGAGTATTTGGCAGAACTAGAGTCTATGGATAAAAATTGCCCAGAGACAGATTTTTGCCTTAATTTAAGGAAAAACTTCTCAATTAGAAATATCTGAAGAAAGCAATGGGGGAATGGGCTGCTTCAGGAAGTAGTGAGGTGTTTAAGCATAGATTGGACAGCCACTTGTTTGGGGAGATACTGCAATAAGAGATTGGATCACTGGATAACACCTAGATTAAAGACCTCTAAGATCCCATACAGAGAGTCAGTGATTTATATTTTGATCCTCACTTGGTAAAAACGGCTGCGTAGATTTGACACTGATACAAGAGTACCATTTTGTATTGCCTGTTCTCTTGTTATTTCCTTAGCAGTGCCCCTCCCACCTCGGGCAGGCTGTATCAGTTACCATAGGAATGGTTTCTAGTTACTGCCACTCTCAGGGAACTAGAATATTATAGATTCACAGGGTTGCACTTAAAGGTCATATAGCCCAGTCTTCTGGATTTGATTCTCTAATAATATTTGGTCACTTTTTTAGCTTGTGATCTTTCAAAGAAAGTTATTTTATAATACTCTAAACTGATTTACTCTTTTAGCAAAAAACTGGATTGTCTGGTATCATAAACCTGGTATAGGAAAGCTGGCCTATGGGAAGTACTCTTGACAGGGAAATTAGCTGCCCATTTTCAAAGTCCTTGTAGGTTTTGTTCTCTGACAACATTAACAGGGTAACACTGTAGTGTTAACTGTTAGGCCTGACTGGTTTTTCTGTGCTTTCTTTATCTCATGTTAATGAGTTTTCATAAAAATAAAAAATAAGAGTAGAAGACTTTTATTCTCTTTTCTCTCATATTTGCTTTGGGACACTGGCAGTTTCAGTGCTGGTTGTAATTGAGTGGGAATCTTGTTCCCAAGGCTTTATAATTTTGTCATCTTTTATTGTCTTTGTATGTAGATCATTAAAAGTACAACCCCTTCCCCCACACCCCCCCCTTTTTTTTTTTTTTACCATTTTTGTCAGAATTTGTGCCAGAATAGATTTCAGTTAGAACCGAAGTTCAGATATACATATTGATTCATGGATCAAAGTCCAGCAGGTAAAAGGCTAAAACCACTGTGGCAGATCAATGCTGTTTTATTTTTGTGTGTTAACTAAGGGACATTCTGTATTGACAGGCCAAATTTGTGTCAGTTCATTTTAAGACCAACTTATTGGAGAGGAACTATTTGCTATTAAAATTACTTTACAACATATACTTTTATTGTATTTTTCAGTATTTGATAATTTTTAGTTCACCAATATAGGGGGATTTACAAGAAACATGTCTGTTTTGTTATATTTTAAAAATAGAGTATTTTCATTGTTTTGATTGATTTCTAAGGCAATACATGATCACTATTTAAAATATAAAATATTTGGGGAGCACCTGGGTGGCTCAGTTGGTTAAGCGTCCGACTCCAGCTCGGGTCTTGATCTCACAGCTCGTGGGTTCAAGCCCTGTGTCGGGCTCTGTGCTGACCGCTTGGAGCCTGGAGCCTGCTTCCGATTCTGTGTCTCCCTCTCTCTCTGCCCCTGCCCTGTTCATGCTCTGACATTCTGTCTCCCTCAAAAATAAATAAACATTTAAAAAAACCTTTTTTTTAATATAAAATATTTGGAAATGCTTGAAGTAGAAAGTATCCCCGGCCCACAGGTAATGTAATGACTGTTAAGTTTGGTTGGACCTTACAAACTTACAGTATATGTAACTACAAATTGGATTATACCATGCATGCTTTCTGTAACTTTTAAGAAACTTGATATAGCACAGATGTTTTTCCATGGTCATACATATAGATATGCTACGGTTTTTTTTAAAAGTTGTATAGTATTAATTTAACCAATCCTTAATCCCTAACTGGTGAGGATATAGGTTTTCTTTTTTTGTTGTTGTTATAATGAACATCTTTGTACATGTATCTCAGGTGCTTATTTATTCTAAGTAAATAGTTAAATTCTTAAAAGCAGCATTGCTGGTCAAAGTGTATGTACATTTTAAACTGATCTATATTGCTAGATATTCCTCAAGAAAAAGGTTTATAGAAATTTTACTCCAGCAATGTATTAGTATGCTTGTTTCTTTGAAACTGCTTCTTCTAATTAATTTAATCAGCATTAATTTTTAAAAGTGTCTGACAATATTTGTACATAATTTAACTAACTTGTCCTACACACTAGTTCAATTCTTCAGGTCATGATCCTAATGTAAATAAACTCTCTACAAAATTCTTAACCTGTGTGTCCTTTGTATGCTGATAGAAAGAAGAAACTAAAGCGAAGACAATTATATTTCAAGAGATCATTCCTTTATAAGAGTTAATATTGGAATCACTACTTTAACTCAGTGTAACTTAGGGAAATTTCCCTTGAGACTTTCCTTGGTCTTTTTGCTGAGACTCTGGTATATCTCAGCTTATTTATTTATTTTTAAAAAGAATGTTATTGGTCTGGAAGAGTAAATTACATATTCAGAGCCACAAACGTTGAAGCTAAATTGCAGTTAACTCTGAAGTTAATTAATTGCATTGGTGGGTAGTTCAAAACATGTTTTAAATAAAACACATTTTAAAAATCTCTTTTAAATGAACAGGAAATTCTGATGAAGATGAAGGTACTTCAGAATCTGAACTTTGGAAGGGCCCCCTACCAGAGACAGATGAAAAATCACAGTGAGTCCTGATATTAACAGATAATGCATACCCTTTACATCAGTTAGGAAGCTGCAGCCACAGCCATTCTTGATAACAATTAATGAAAAAGCTCAGCATCATGAATGTCTGTTTAATTCCAAGGACTCTCTAGTCTGGTAAGATCAGAGTTTAATTCTAGTCATTGCTTATGGCCATAGACAGCTAACTCGTCCAGCTTCCTCTCTGTCAGTAAATTTTTCTTCAGCTCACCTTGACAGATGGCCCTCTGGTCTTTGCTTAGAATCCATCAAAGAAGGGTTGTTTACTAGTTCCAGAGCAGCCTATTCATGATATTCTGATTATCATAAACCTGTACAGGGGAGCTCCTTGAAGATACGGATGGGTAAATTTCCAACAGCCACCTTAACGCCCAAAGACAGATAATTCAGTGTGTACGTTGTTATCTGCTTTGGGTTGGAAGAGCTATCTGGGTATGGGCTGGGATGTTATCAGCTCTTGTCATATACTGGGAAGTTCAGCACTAGAGCTTTCTCTCCTAAAAGAGGGTAAAATAATACCTACTGCATAGAATTTATTGTGAAGATTTAATGAAATAAAGAATGTAAAGCACTTTGTGCCATACCTACAAATCTAAGCGCTTAATAAATTTTAATCCCATTTTGTTAGTCTTTAGGCATGTTGGTTCATAATGGAAAAACAATGAACCAATCATTATTCACTAATTTAAGCTGATTACAAAACATCTTGCCAATTATGATATGTTCCCAGTGTAATAGAATTCAAGTGTATTGGAAAGAGTTTTTGTTAAATAAGATTACTTTTATTCTGTGACCTTAACTTTTTTTTCCAGCCAAATAAACAATTCCTACATGTAAAAGTTATTGCTATAAATAAAATATTGCTATCCTAGTCAAACTATTGACTAAACTTTCAACCGTGTAACTTCCCTTTGAAGAGCTTTATAGCTGAAAGTGATTAGGTCTTAGGATCAGCTCACCTTTTTAGGCAATGAAGATACTTGAGTAAATCCTAAGAAGGCTTTCATAATCCAGAACTCTTTGTGACCTCATAAATACTTGACATTGATCAAGTACTCAACATCTAAGTCTAACAGAGATTCAGCTAATTTCCCATATTTAAGTTTTGACTACAATTTGTAAATTTTTACTGCATTTTGCTGTCATGCTGGGGAAAAAGGGACAACAGCAATGGGGAGTGCCAAATTGCAGATAATTCTTAAATCAACTTTAGCTGATTCTGTTTTTTTTTTTTTTTTTTTTATTAATTTGAACATGGTGTAATAGCTTTTTGCATTCACAAGTATTTAAAATCAAATGATGAAGGCCCATTGTGAATCCCTGATCTAGAAGAACTTTTCTGAAGAGACTGGTAGACTGGTGACTTTCCAGTTTGATTGCCTGTCTCAGAAAGAAAAAAGCAGATGTGTATACATTTAATCCTCTCATAGCACCTCTGTGAGGAAATACAATATCCTCTATTGCACAGATAAGGAGACTGAGCCCAGAGAAGTTAAGTAACCTGCTGTTACTAGCTAGTAAGTGACCGAACTGGAACTTAAATACCATCTGACTTGAAAACCTGTACATTTTCCTTCATCACTCTGGTTCCAAACATTAATTTTGTACTTGACAGTTTTCATAGTATTTTAACAATTTAATATCTCCTTTCAGACTTCAATTCTTTGTGTTAGACATGATTTTTACAGCTACAAATATATATTGACTATTCTCAGAGCAATAAAAACCTATAGCCTAAGCAGATTTTTTCCATTCCTAGGAGCAAGACGTGTATTTTGCTGAAAATAGTTTTCTTTTTCATTCATTTCTTGATCAGACTATAAGTTGAAATGAGAATGAACAGAGAAACTATAAAGTCAACCAAAAAAGTAAAGAGAAGCAATAACATTTTATAAAGTATGCACTTTAAAGTAAAATCTTAGGTAATAAATACATTTAGGGGGAGGTGGCTACATATGAAACACTTTATATTTAATCAGTCTGGGTATAATTGTGATTATTCAAAAAGTTAAGAATTATTTGATGGCTGAATCATGAAATACATTGATATATAGAAGAATCAGCAAATTACATTGAGTGAAAATATTTTATTTTCATTAATCTCCTATTACGTGTCACCTAATAATTTCTTTTCAGTTGGTTTTAATCAATATGTATACTTTTTCTTTTAAATAGAGAAGAGGAATTTGATGACTATTTTCAAGATTTATTTCTGTGAGATGGAAGAGAGAAGCCTACGTTCCTTAATGTGAAAGTGCACTTTGAAACTCTCCACAACAATGTCATCTACAGGTTGCAGCTTGAGTGGTTTATCTTTGGAAATAAAAATCCAACTACTGTCAGGATGTCAGCTGCTTTGAAAGTTTTTCAGTTCCATTGGAGACATGTTTCCCTTTCCGCCCACAGCTCCTCAAGGGTGAAGCTAGTACACTGTACAGAGAGTCTGTTGTTCCTGTAATTTGTAGTTTTTGTTGTTTTACTCATTCATATTTATCTTCCCTTGCCTCAGTTAGTTTAAATTATTAGAATTATTGGTATCTCACAAAAAATTATAAAATAGAGTAAGTATGTCTCTCCAGCTTATTTATTTACTTTCCTTTCATCCACTGGCACCCTCTTTTTAGGCACCTGCTTTCCCATCACCACCTGTTTCTAGCTGCCTTTTTTTTTTTTTTTTTTTTTTTTTTTTTGCTTACCTTTCTCTTGCTTTCTTCTCCCCTATACTACTTAAGGGAGTTTGTTATAATCAAACTTGACTTCCCAGTGTGTGAGCAGTTTATTATAAAGTAAGTTAATACTATTGGGGGAGGGGGGCAAATGAGGTCCCAGAAGTCAAACCAGTAGATTAGGTTAAAAGTTGACTCGGGGCACCTGGGTGGCTCAGTCGGTTAAGCGTCTGACTTCGGCTCAGGTCACGATCTCGAGGTCTGTGAGTTCGAGCCCCGCATCGGGCTCTGGGCAGATGGCTCAGAGCCTGGAGCCTGCTTCTGATTCTGTGTCTCCCTCTCTCTCTGCCCCTCCCCCATTCATGCTCTGTCTCTCTCTGTCTCAAAAATAAACGTTAAAAAAAAAAAAATTAAAAATAAATAAATAAATAAATAAATAAAAGTTGACTCTCCAACAGAGCAATTTTCCAGTAAGATAATTGAGCTGAGTAATAGTAGGTGCTAGAACTTGTCCCAGATATAGTCATGCAAATATGGGTGTACTTCCATGCCAAGATACATTATAAAATGTAAATCTTAATTTGAGGATCATACCCCTCCCAGTCACTGGATCTAAGCACTCCTAGAATCTGTGTAAACTTCTGTGATTGTGTGTATTTTGGGGGGAAAAGGGTCTATAGTTTTCATCAAATTTTCACATGGATGTGTTGATATTTTTAAAAAAAGGTTTTAACCCATTTTTATAGAGCAAGAGCCAAAAGATAGAGGAGAAGATGCATGATTTGGTGAAGAGAGAGGACCTGTAGAAAGTGATCTAATAGCATGTCAATTATTTTGTTGAAGATACACTTTTTTTTTTTAAGTTTATTTATTTATTTAGAGAGAGCGTGAACCGGGGAGGGACAGGGAGAGAGGAAGAACAGGAATCCCAAGCAGGCTCTGCGCAATCAGCACAGCCTGACATGGGGCTTGGGGCTCAATCCCATGAACCTTGAGATCATGACCTGAGCGAGATCAAGAGTCAGATGCTTAATTAGAGCCACCCAGGTGCCCTGAAGATATACTATTTTAAATGACATTTAAACATGGAATGATTGGTATTCAATTGCAGAATAAGTAGTTTAGTATCTTTTTTTTTTTTTTTTAACATTTTTGAGAGAGCTTGAGTGAGGGGGGGGGGGGGCGGGGGGGGCACAGAATCTGAAGCAGGCTCCAGGCTCTGAGCTGTCGGCACAGAGCCCAACATGGGGCTCGAACCCATGAACCATGAGATCATGACCTGAGCCAAAGTTGGACACTGAACAGTCTGAGCAGCCCACGCGTCCCTAGTGCCTTATTTTTAAATGGTTATCATCAGAGATTTTCCTTTTATTAAACAGTTCTTATTCATTGTATTTGTCAGACTTCTATATGTGAGGCATTATGCTGGATATTGCTACAAAGGAACTATCTACGAAATAATTATGCAGTCATTTCTAAACTATCAAAAAACGGTAAATCAGTATTGGTTTATTAATATTGAATATTGTTTTCATACCCCCTCTTAAAGAAACTGTGTTTTTTTAATATCTCACTACTTATAGTGAATAAAAAGGAACCTTGATTCCTGAGGAAAAAGTGTTGAAATGTTCAGCAGCAAACTGAAATTAGGAAATATGTAGCTAAAACATTTTTATGATAAAAATATATTCATAGTTTGGCGATCATCAGAAAATAAAATTCCTGTAAAATTAAATGATGACTAGAAAAACTAAAGACTTTTTAAAAATAGATCCACATATTTGGTATTGCAAGTGTGGTTTATGGACATGAGGTTCATTAATAAATTCAGATCATTACATATAATCACAATACTTAATCTGTTCATACATAATGGAAGTCATATTTTTAAGGTGTCTTTGAAAAGGCCTCAAGATGATGAGTTTAAAGATTAATTCTCCAGCAGACCTGTCTCACATTTGGCTCTAGTGCAGTCAGTTTTCAGTGGACCACTGTTTTGGGATATGAAGTTATGCTTTCTTCTACTAGCTCTTAAACAAAGTTCCTATTTTTGCAGACCTTCAATGGTGGCACATCTTTGCTCCTCAGTTTGCTTTCTAGTGAATAAGGAGGGGAAGTTGAGCTGATATTTTGTTGTCAAAAATTACATAAAGGAAGAGTTTCTTAGGCAGTTTCTAAAATCATAAAAGTGGACTTTCAAAATTATTGTAAGTAATGGAAATCAGGTATACATGTATTACCTACTCAAGGTGATGAGTTTAATAGACAACACTCATTTGGGTGTATATATTCAATGAGTTTTTTACCCTCTAAATATATTTTTTTAACTTTTGGGCACTCCTCATTTGTACCTGTTTGTTATGACATTTATTCAAAATATTATTCATTCATATTTACTGAGCACCTACCTTGTACCAGGCACTACTCTAGGTGCCAGGATAGACTTAGGAACAAAACAGACAAAAATAGACAAAAATCTTTTCCTCTCACAGACCTCACATTTTAGTGTGAGAGTAGCAATCCTAGGATTCTAAATCTTAAAATTTTTTAAATTGTCCTTAGTTTCTCTTGAGAAACCAATATTTAGAATGCCTAATACATAGCTATAGTAATCATTTTTTAAAAATAATCTCTGTTGAAGATTGTCACAGACTGTTACAACTGTCTCTGTTACAGATTTGCCAAAAGTGGGTGTGATGTTCACCTTTCCATTGTCAAGGATAAAAAGTAGTGGAAATAGATGATAAGCATTTCAGATAGAATAACATTTGATGTCCTTTTATTTTCTAAATAGTATTTACAGGCATTATAAATTCTATACTGTATTTACTCTTACCTTAAGACACGTTGATGAGAGATTTTTAGTTTAGGAAGGAATTTGAGGTATGAATTACAATTATTAATGTTATGGGCTGAATTATGTCCCCCCCCCCCCAATTCATGTTGAAATTCAAACCCCCAGTACCTCAGAATGTGATTCTATTTGGAAACAGGGTATTTAAAGAGGTAATTAAGGTAAATGGAGATCATATGAATGGGCCCTAATCCAATACGACTGTGTCCTTATAAAAAGGAGATTAGGACGCAGACACAAGATGGAAGGCTTTGTGAGGATACAGGGAGAAGATGACCATCTACAAGCCAAGTGGGGAGAGGCCTCACAAGAAACCAATCCTGCCAACACCTTGGTTTTGGACTTGGAGCCTCCAGAACTGTGAGAAATTTCTGTTCGAGCCACTCAGTCTGGTATTTTGTTACGGTAGCCCTAGCAAATGAATACTATTAATAAGAACCTTTAAAAAAAGAATTGGTGACTGGTTTCAGGATTGTATATTTTTAATTTAAAGCAAATTGGCACCAAAAATGCACTTGTTTTCGTCTTGTATTTTCCACTTCTGTTGAACTTTATTTTACCCTCGGGGTTTCATGCTAGCAATAGGTTTTCTTTTGGTGGTCACAAGGGTAGTTTATCTGAAGATCCTTTTACTCTCTTAGTTCGTAGTTTGCTGAATGAAATTCGCTGAAGTTCTTTTGCATGTTTTCTGTTTTTCTTCAGAAGTAGAAACAATATTTGAAATTTAGACCAGTTGGATTATATTACAACATTAGACATGTTTTGGACTTTTTGTCATCACTGCCACCTCCTGAATCTTCTGTGGCTAGCAAAAAGAAAAACAGTAGTATTGGGAATCAGTGGACCCAGAGTATTTTTCTCCTAACCCTCTCATGACCAACTTAATAGCCTAATTAATAGTTTTAACTTATAACAAGTACCAGTGGTTTGATCATTTAAAAACTTGAAATCACGTTCAGGGTTGGTCCTTTTGAAAAAGAGAATCTAATAAATGATTAACCAATTAACATCTGGTTCTCAAGGAAACCACTGATCTGCACAATCTGGGAGTCTAAGTTGTTACTTTGTGCCAGGTACTAATGTTGCCTGAGAGTACAAAATTATGTTCTTGGGTCACAGAGACTTCTCAGGGTAGCAGGAAAAAAAAATCAAAAGGAATTTTTATGCAAATAAAGTATAATAGATCCATATCCAATATACTGAATACTAAAAGAAAATGTCGGGAGAAACTTAACCTGATAACCTGTTCATCATAAAATTGAGATAAGGATTAAATTTACTTGTACTAGGAAATACCTTTGCTTTTCACTTGGATAGTAAAATTTACCACTTCTGTTATCTTTTTGAAGTGCAAATCAAATCTTAATTGTTTTCCCATTTAAATCCTTTTAATGATTCCCCCTTGCTCCTGTAGAGGACAAATCCTCAAGCAAGGCCTTTAAGGCCACACTTTCCTGCAGAAGTGTCTTACCAGTTCCCCAGACTCCAGTTACAACCGTTTTAAGTTCTACAATTGCATCAGGCTTATTTCCACCTCAAGGCCTCTGTTCGTCACTTCCTCCCCAACCCCACCTCCTTTCTTTGCTTAGCCAAAGCCTGCTGTCTTCAGAATTTAGCTTAAGCATCCTTCTTCTGGAAAGACTTCCCCTGTGGTAGTTATAGATAGATAATTGTTCACTTATTGGTTTAATGTCTAGCTCCTCTACCAGGTGGTAAGCTCTGTGAGATAAGGACCCCAACTTTCCCCAGGCCCTGCCTAACACGGGGCCTTTACAGAGCAGATGCCCAATAAATACATTGCTGAATGGATATCCAGAAGTCATAAACTCCTACTTTTATTGTGTTGAAGGACCTCCTTAACCTTTTAAGCAAAATATTTTCTCCCTCTATGAATTTTTAAAAATACCACTAAACACAGTAGAATCATCTAAAAGGTATGTTGTATCTTTTGTTTTACAAGGCTCTTCCAGACACAGATGATTTCTTTGCTAAACAGAATTTCTTACAAAATCTTTTGAGTGCTGTCAAGACAGAATACAAAATCATGATGTTAGCATTCCAATTTAAAGATGACATTTGAGTCATGTGATAAACTCATAGTTGATCTCAAGCATCTTAACAGTGGTTTCCTGAAGATAATATTAAACCGAACAGAGTGACTTTAGGTGTAGAAACTTCATTGGGAAAAACAGCACAATATGGGAACATTCGAGGCATAGTCTCAAGTCACCCCATTCAGCTGTCCAGCTTTACTTCCATGTAGGGCTTCCTTAAGTCTGGAAGGGAGGCTGGAGATAAATCTCATTACATACACAAGAATTTTGAGCTCAGAGAGGTGAAGCAAATTGCCCAAAGCCTTATAGCTAATGCATAACGTTAGGACTAAAGTTGTTTTTCTCACCTAACCCGGATCCCACTGGTTCCATGACTCTTGTATTTCTAAAAACTCAGTATTCTGTGGATGTACCCAGGAGCCACCTACTAGAGTGGATAAAGAAGCCTAGCCCCAACCCCTACTTCAACTGGACCAGTCAATTCCTCCTGGAATTATTCATAAGATCTTGTTTTGGGGGAGGAAAAAATCTCTCAAAAGCACTAATCAATTTATTATAATTACTGGGAAAGCAAGTCTCCTGTTTGCATTTACTTTTTATGGTTTTGTCAGTTGAAATTAAGCTCAGCCTGACTTCTGGATACTTTACAACGAGCAAAAACAGATACCATCTAGGGGTGCCTGGGTGGCTCAGTTGGTTGAGAGTCCGACTTCAGCTCAGGTCATGATCTCACAGTTTGTGGGTTCGAGCCCCGCGTCGGGCTCTGTGCTGACAGCTCAGAGCCTGGAGCCTGCTTTGGATTCTGTGTCTCCCTCTCTCTGCCTGCTTGTCTCTCTCTCTGTCTCTCTCTCAAAACAAACATTAAAAAAAAAAAAAAAAACAGATTCCATCTAACCTTTTGCAGCCATGTTTCCTTCTTCCTGCTTTTTTGTCTCCTCTTCAATTACCTTCATCTTTGCATCGTATTCATCAGCTAGGGATTTCCATTCTACTCTGTTGTTCTGAAGACCAGTCAGCATTGGTGTGATTTCTTTGTGAAACCGTGAGAACTCCTAGCGAGAATTTTAGGTCAGAAACATAGTCATAGTTGATTTTCAGTACTTTTCATATGCAGAAAAGGAACTGTAAGGAATTATTACAGTGCTCAGAGCTGCTAGGATGAGCCTAACTCAGGGCCTTGGGAACAGGAAAGACAGGTGCTGTTTTCTAAGTACGTCTGGGTCTGTTCAGTGTGCTCACTTCTAAATTCTCTTAGTTTTTATTCCACCCCTGAATGAGAGATTAGGATAATTCCTCAAGCTACTTTGGAGAAACAAGGACACCCCTAATGGCTTTCCATGTGGGAGACTCAATTTTGGTAACAGTTTGAAAGAAAAACCCTAGTCCAAATTCGTCCACTTACCTTGTATACAAAAGTACAAACAAAATCAATAAATCCAACTTGAAGTTTGGGTAGTTCGTCTTTTTTGTTTCTGTCCATCATAGGCTAGAAAGAGAAGTACATTCTTTAAGGATAGTTTTCTAAGACTCGGGGAACAAAAGAGACTGATTTGTATCAACAATTTGTAATAAGTAGTGTGTTTCTATGTCAAAGTCTTTACAATAGGCTGTTGCTGCAGCACAGTCCTCTCCAGATCTCCTTGTTCCCAAAATTCATTTGCAACCAGAAGTGCCACCTGCAAGTAAGAGTAAGACTCGGTTCATGAAAGTGACTTATTAGTAAAGAATTTGCATTTTATCAGTGTGCGTGACATTTCAGGATAGCGTTTATATTAATGCTCAAGGTGTTGTCACACCATATGCTCTTTGGTATTAAAAAGATGTCATCTACAGATTATATTGAAATGGCAAAGGGGAATTCCTCTTCGTGCGTCAGTGTTCTAGGCCCATTCTTGGAGTACCTGTCTCCTATTTGCTATTGCCACCGCTTCTCAACAATAGAAAGGGGAGATGGGAGAATGTTTAATTCCATTACATTTTGCTCCAAGCTCTAAAGCTTCCCACGCCCTCCTTATGTCCTGCTTCTCTCTTAGCATCTAGCATTTGTGTGCACATACACGCACACACGCGCACACAGATTAGAACACAGCTTTACTTGACTACAGTGTGAGGACATTTGAGGGAAATTTTATATAGCTTTAAAAAACCCAGTATCTATCAAGTTCAATGATTATCCACTAGCTGCCTTACATTGACATGAACCCAGCTTGCCAGGAAGAATAAGATGTGACCACCTTCTTTAAGATGCTCACAGTCTAGTAGAGACAGTTCTGTGAACTATGTGGGGAAGTGCTGTGGATCAAGAAGGGAGTAAGTTTCAGAAAGGAGCTTGCATTTCTGTTGTATCATCAAGGATGAATAGTAGTTTTAGGTAAAGAGGAGGGGAAGACGATCTGCTGAGAGAAAATTGAACATGTAGAGCTTAGAGTGTGAGGCAGTGAAGGGGAGAGAATGACAGGAAATAATGTGGTGACTGTGAGTTAAGGACAGGTGGTGACAGGCCATGTAAGCTTTGTTAGAAAGTTTGATTCTCTAGACCAGTGATGCTTATTCCTGGAGGGGTAGGGTTCCTCCAGAATGCACTAGTGGCCCAGGCAGGTGGGGGCCAAGAGAGATTTAAGCGAAAGTAACTTTGTTTTTTCTTTTATATAAAGCGCTCTTTGTACAACTTTTGGCGGGAGGTGGGGGTGGGGGGTGGACAAAGCTTGAAAATCTCTGGCAAGGGGGAATTTAGAAGGCTTTGAAGCATGGGAGTGGCTGAGCAGAACTCTGTAAATAATCCCAGCAGCCACTCAGAGGAAGGCTGGGCGGTTCAGGATGAGGAAGGATCACTCAGGAGGATCCCTGCCACCACAGAGCTGATGGAAGAGGGTGGAAGTCTGACCTGAGGCTGTGGCAAGGGTGACAGGCAGGAATGGGGGAGATGAACTTCAAGCAAGGCCCCAGGTTTCTGGCCGGGGTGACTGTGCAGATAAAGAATAAAGGAGAAAGAGCAGGCACGTCAGGATGGAGGAGCACCAGTGTATGGTTCGGGATTTGATAGTTCCAATGATTCTGTCTTTACTAATACAACCCACATTTATAATTGGACCCAGTGAATTCTGGCCTTTCTTCTGCTTAGGGTTTTCCCTAGATGTCACTGAGGGAAAAAGAAGCTTCTTTCATCCAGTTAGTAAGAAATAAGTAGTAAACTAGTGGCTCCTGACTCCCACTCCCCAAGGTTGGCAGAGAACTTCCAGGGAGGGCACCCTTAAACATGAACTTATTACAGATGGTGCCTTGTGATAATTGACAGCACAGTGAAGAAGAGGTTGTGGGAGCAAACCACCCCTGCTAGGGGAAACCACTGATGATTCATCTTTGCCCTGTACTGATTGATTCTACTAAAAACTCAGACATTCCCTGAATAATTTTATATAGTTCTTGCAGCTTGTTCAGTGATAAGGAATTCTTTGCAGAAAGTATTTCTTTCTAAGGTCCCTTCTCTTTGCCTTGTTCTGGGCAAAGAGACCAAATGACCTATCGTGTTATTGACATCTGTGAGCTCTTGAAAGCTATTTGCCTTTCTTCATTAACAGAAATCCAACAGGGAACATTTTATTTTTGTCTTAACTTCTCAAGTTTCTTTTTTCTTTTCAAATTATAAACTGATGGTTTGTTCCAGGGTAATGAAATATAGTTGTATACAAAATACATAGTCATATAATTGCTAGCTATAATAAAATTCCGAGATTGCCAGAATCTTCACATTCACCCTTCCATGGGACCTAGACTGCATCTGAGAATGTGACAGAAAAGGAAACGTAACTGTACTCGCCTGACTTTGTACCTCCCAGGGTTTGGTTATAGCTGACAGATCACATGCAGTCATCATCATTGCCCTTGGAAGAAAACAAAAGTTGTTAAAATAGAAAGACATAAAAAATAAGGTGGGGTTTTTTTTGTTTTGTTTTGTTTTGTTTTGTTTTGTTTTGTGTGTGTGTGTGTGTTTGTTTTTTGTTTTTTGCCAAAAGAGGAATAAAATTCTGACTACTCACATTATAACCTCTTTTTTGGTTGGATCAATAGTTACATATTTGACGGCCTCTTCCTCGGTTTCCATTTTTTCACAGGCATCAACAATTTTTTGAAACATGGTTCTCTTCCTAAAAAAGATACAGCTGTGCAACGATTATAGCATATAAGACCAGAGATTTTAAAAAGTATCTTTAATATGCGCTTCTCAGAGTTAAAGTTCCCACTTTGCATCAGATGTTTACATAGTGGATCTAAAGGGTCAGGGAATAAGAGACTAAATGGCTGCTAACCGTTGGCACAGAAAGGGTTTAAGACAGGAAAACCACCAGCCACAGAAAGGGAAAAAATTGGTAAGTTTGAATACATTAAAGCTAAAAGATACATGTGACAAAAGAGATCATAACATAAACATAAAGGCCACAGGCTGTGATGAGACGTAATGCATAAAAGCAACAAAAAAATCAGAACCTAAAATACATGAAAAGATACTCAACCTCACTGGTAAACAAGAAAATACAAATTTGAACATCAATAAGAAGCCATCTCACTGTCAAATTAACAAGATAAATAAGTGTGTGCAGATCAAAAGTAGTCCAGAGAAGAGGTAACAGGAACTCTTGCACACCACTGGTGGGAGTTTAAACTACTCAGGAGTGCAGTTTTGCAATGCAGTATAAAACTTAAGATTTGCAAATCTTGTCGCAATCCCACTTCTAGGTACGCACTTCAGAGAAACTCTCACGTGTACAAGGACATACGATGTGGTATTGTCAACAATAACGAAAAGTAGGAAATGATCTAAATGTCCACGAATAGAAGAACGGCTAAATTAATTATGGCATGTTCATAAAGCTGAATATACAGTTCAAATGAATGAACTGGATCTTCATTTACCACCAAGGTAAATCTTTAAAACATATTGCATGAAAAAGCAAGTTGCGGAAAAGTATGTACAAGATGAAACCATTTATGGAAAATTTTAAAACGCACGTAACAATACCATATGAAAACGTGGATGGAAAGGACAGATACACAGCATCAGGATGATGATGACTGTGAGGGGAAAGGGAGGGGTTTTTCATGGTAGAGTGGGTTCGGATGCCTCGATTGCATTTTTTTTTCCTTAAAAAAAGACCTCAGGTGTGGCAAAATCTTAGCATTTGTTGAATCTGGGTCATGGATATTTGGATATCAATTATATTCTTTCAAGTATCTGTCTTCATCTTTGAACTATTAAATAGTTTTTTAATTAAGAAGGATCAGAGAGGCACAGTTTGATACTACCCATCTAAGTCATTAAATAGTTGGATATTATAACTAGTTCACCTTGTCCTAATCCATTTTGCCAAGCAACTCTATAGTTCACTGACAAAACAGGCAGAAGCTTGGAGTATCTGGTCTCCTTGGTCATTTCTGTAGTGCTCTGCTGTACATAACTCAGAATTATGTGAGTTTGGTTAACGTGCATCCGTATGATCAAGGTTTTTTAGCTCCGAGTCTCCAGCAGAATCAAATGTCTGAGCCTGCAACTCTAAATACCAGACTCTGGACCATGATGACTCCACCAGACCAAAATGCTCCTCAAAGGCTTTGCGGCATCACCCTTCTGGCAGGTACACCAACTTCACCGTGCATTCCTCAAACTTCTTCAATAACAAACTAATCAACAGCAGGGATTCGTTTTTTTAAATGTATTTTCAGATGTCTAGTAAACTCACTGTCAGTACCTTGAAGGTATTCTACTGATGTTCCAAAAGGAAAATGAATAACTGTGTGTGTGAATAAATGCCTTTTGACTTGAATGCAGTGGATCATTTATGTGAGGCAGAAACACATAGTGTAGGGGCGTTCTGTACTTACTTGAAGTATAAAGCCAGGTCAGTTGCTATTATTGCAACTTCAAACAAATGAATAACCGTTTCAAACTGGCGTTTATTTAGGTTCTGGAAGATGTTTAAACTCTGTAAGATAAAAATTCACAATAAAGTGCAATCATGAATTTGTCTTGGTTCAACAAATAAGCCAAACTATGTTTAACAAAACAAAGATTATTGGCACAGAGAGACGAAAAACTAGGTCTTTCTCTCACGTTTTTTGTTTTCAGCTTTCTCTTGGATTAAATTACCACTCTACTTTGAGTAAAGTAATTTAAACTATAAAAGTAGATACTATTAGCAAATATTCATATAAGCAGTGTATAAGTTTGGGGAGTAAATAAAAGTGTTTTCTCCCAGGATCACTTAAAAATATAACAGTAGACTTAAATTTTGCTTGTATTAACTGAGGAGATTTAATAAAGAATATGTGGTACATCCAGTTGTTAGACATGCTGAATTATCCAACGGATAATTTTTGAGTAATCACAGAAGTTGCTGGATGACTTCAGAAACTATAAATTATACTAGTACTCATGTATATATGGGAAAAGATAATGAAATCTCTCAAGTTGTTCTTTTTTTTTTTTTAATTTTTTTTTAACGTTTATTTATTTTTGAGACAGAGAGAGACAGAGCATGAATGGGGGAAGGACAGAGAGAGAGGGAGACACAGAATTGGAAGCAGGCTCCAGGCTCCGAGCCATCAGCCCAGAGCCCGACGCGGGGCTCGAACTCACGGACCGCGAGATCGTGACCTGAGCTGAAGTCGGACGCCTAACCGACTGAGCCACCCAGGCGCCCCTCAAGTTGTTCTTAAAATGTTTTCTTGCAATTATATTTTACAAACAACTAGACCTTTCTTCAGAGAGTTTCCCAGTAATAATCTCTTCACATATGGATCAGCTTAATAGTGTGATAGAAAATGAGAGTAAATTTGGCAGTGTGTGCGTGTATATATATGTGTGTGTGTGTATATATATATATATATGTATATATGTATATGTGTATATATATGTATACATATGTGTGTGTGTGTGTGTGTATATATATATATATATATATATATATATAATGTTTTTAATTTATTTTTGAGAGACAGAGCAAGAGTGGGGGGAGGGGCAGAAAGAGAGAGAGAGAGACACAGAATCCGAAGCAGGCTCTAGGCTCTGAGCTGTCAGCCCAGAGCCTGACGTGGGGCTCAAACCCACAAACCATGAGATCATGACCTGAGCCAAAGTCGAACACTTAACTGAGTCACCCAGGGCACCCCTTGGCAGTGGTTTTTAAAAGGTTTCATATTCCAATATGTATCCTTTTGATGATTACATTATTTTAAGCAACAAACTACACCGAATAACCACTGATAATATGGAAGCCTAGTTAATAGCAGTGTAATAATATGTATTATTTGAAAAAGGTCTCATATTCCAAATAAATCACTTTAGGCATATAGGCGAAAGGACAGATGTATAGTAGTTTTGCCACATGAAGTTGATAGTCATGAAATACATACATATACCCGAATTGCATTCTTGTCTTTTTTTCCTCACTCATTTTGACAGTCATCTAAAAACATGGACAAGTCTCCAAACTGAAAAACCTGTCTTAATTCTATACTCTTTCTTTTCTTTTTTTTTTTCTTTCATATCTAAGGATCATAAAAGAAGAGCTTCTATGTGGTTTTTTTCTTTTTTAAGTTCATTTATTTTGAGAGAGCGCGAGCACATGAGCATGGGAGGGGCACAGAGAGCTGGAGAGAGAGAGAATCCCAAGCAGGCTCGTCACAGTCAGCACAGAGCCTGACACTGGGGGGGGGGGGGGGGGGGGCTTGATCCCATGAACCGTGAGATCATGACCTAAGCCAAAATCAAGACCTGGACACTTAAGCGACCGAGCTACCCAGAGGCCCCTAAGTGGTTTCTTTTTAACCTATAGATACAGATTCATATTAAAAACCCTGCTCTGATTTATATTAGTTGGTAGATAGCTCTTGACCAAATTTGTGGCCCATCTCTTGTCCCTTTCACTGTACACATTTTGGCCTTTACTATGGCTTCGTCTTCGTTTTATTTTTCCAGTAACCCTATTTTATTTTTTTTAACCTGATATGTATTTTTGAAAGCTCCGATAAAACCTTTTGGGAACAAATTGAGTAACATACACACATATACACATGCCTTTTTTTTTTTTTTTTAAGTAAGCTAAGGCAGAGCCAGTGATCAGAGCAGGAAAGATGATCAACACCAAGACATCAGATGACGTTACTAAAATATGAAGAATTAAGTATCAGATGAGAATCTATGCAGAAAAAACAAGTCACATGTAAGGCAAAAAGATTGGCCATATATACCTCTTCAGGGCAACACTTCAATGCCAAAAGACAGTGAAGCAACGTCCTCCAATTTCTGAGAATAAGTGTGACACAAAACTATATGTCCAGTCAAACTGATCTTCAAAAACAAATGTAACAAACAGTATTCTTTTTTAAGCATGTACTTAGATTAGCCTCTCTTAGAAAAACTACCATTTGACAAAAGTCTAGCCCATCAAGAGGTGAGTGAAAATAAGATACACAGGAATGGAGAAACCATAATAAAAGGATTGATTGTAAGTATTGGGCCCATTTAAATATAGAATTATGAATAAACAATTGTGTTAGAGCTAGAGAATATTATGCTAAGCGAAATAAGTCAGAGAAAGACAAATACCATATGATCTCATTCATATGCGGAATTTAAGAAACAAAACAAATGAGCAAAGGGGAAAGAGAGAGGGAGAAAGAGACAAACCAAGAAACAGACTCTTAACTACAGAGAACAAACTGATGGTTAACAGAAGGGATGTGGGCTGGGGGACGGATTAAATATGTGATGGGGATTAAGGAGTGCACATGTGATGAGCACTTGGTGATGTATGGAAGTGATGAATCACTGTATTGTAAACCTGAAACATAAAACACTGTGAACTAACTGGAATTTAAATAAAAACTAAAAAAAAAAAAAAAAAGGTTAGGGGTGCCTAGGTGGCTTAGTCAGTTAAGTGTCTGACTTCAGCTCAAGTCATGATCTCACAGTTCATGGGTTTGAGCCCCACCTTACGCTCTGTGCTGACAGCTCAGAGCCTGGAGCCTGCTTCGGATTCTGTGCCTCCTTCTCTTTCTGCCCCTCCCCCCGCTCACAACGCGTGTGTCTCTCTCTCTCTCTCAGAAAATAAACATTAAAAAAATTTTTTTAAAGGATAAACAACTCTGGAAATTATTGAGCAACATATGAATTTATAAATATATAATGGTAAAAAATACTAATGATAATAAGTACCTTACAAAATGGAGGTGAAGATGTTGGAAGCAGTATTTTAATTGTTTCATGTTTCATAGCAGTGAGTTAGTACACAATATAAAGTTAATACATATAGTCTAAAAATATCAAACATCTAAATGCTGAGCTATGGTTTTTCACAATTTCTCATAGTCCTCTGTTCATTTTAGAGGGTTCTTTAAGAACTAATATGTCGTGGGGCACCTGGGTGGCTCAGTCAGTTGAGCATCTGACTTTGGCTCAGGTCATGATCTCATGGTTCGTGAGTTTGACCCCTGCGTTGGGCTCTGTGCTGACAGCTCAGATCCTGGAGCCTGCTTCAGATTCTGTGGTCTCCTCTCTTTCCTCCCCTCCCCAACTCAGGCTCTGTCTCTCTCTCAAAAATGAATAAACATTTTTTTTTAAATCTTTAAAAAAAAACACTATTTCTTGTGATAAAGACACAGTATCTAAAGTTCTGCAATTACATTTCTAAAATGTTTCTTCCATTAAATTTAAATAGAAGTACACAAAAATAAATGGAAAACTACTCAACAATGAAAAGGATTCAATTGCTGGTGTATACAATACTAATCTCAGAATTATTACTTTGCATGAAAGAAGACAGCACAAAAGAGTACCTGTATAATTGCGTCTATATAAAATCTACAAAATCTAAACTATAGTGACTAAAAGCATTTCAATGGTTGCCTAGGGCTGGGAGCAGAGAGAGGCCTGCACTGCAAATGGGCACGAGGAGTGGTTTGGGATCATAGGAATATTTTATATCTTGATTGTGGTAGTGGTATCCTAGGTACATAAAATTGTATAAACTCATATAATTGTACACACTGAAAGGATGCCGTTTATTGTACATATATTATACTTCAATAAAGCTGATTTTAAAAACATAACTCTGGGGGTGCCTGGGTGGCTCAGTCAGTTGAGTGCCTGACTTCGGTTCAGGTGATGATCTCACCATTGGACCCCCAAGTCGGGCTCTGTGCTGATAGCTCAGAGCCTGGAGCTGCTTCAGATTCTGTGTCTCCCTCTTTCTCTGCCCCTCCCCTGCTCTCTCTCTCTCTCTCTAAAATAAAGAAACATTAAAAAAAAATAACTCTCTGGGGCACCTGGGTGGCTCAGTCAGTTAAGCGTCCAACTTCGGCTTGGGTCATGATCTCACAGTTTGTGAGTTCAAATCCTGCATCAGGCTCTGTGCTGACAGCCAGAGGCTGGAGCCTGCTTTGAGTTCTGTTTCTCTCTCTCTCTGTCCCTCCATTGCTCATTCTCTGTCTCCCTGTCTCTCTCTCAAGTATAAACATTAAAAAATTAAAAAAAATAAAAACCATAACTCTGACTTTAAAAAAAAAGCTTGAATACTATGATCCCATGTTTCTAAAATTGTTTCTCTCCATCCTGCCTGCATACCTTCACAGGGTGGCTGATTAAAGTTCATTAAGTGTTAATGAAATAGCTATTTTTGAGTCATAGAATTTGAAATGAATGTTTTGTATTTATTTTTAAATTTTTCCCTGTCATTGAGTTTTCATAGTGAGGAAGTGTAATTTTTACAACCAGTATTATTAATTTTGAAAACATAGAAATGTATAATATTCTATTTGTTTTCCTGAGGATTGTGCTGAAAACCTGAGGTAGGGACAGGCGCACCACCACAAGAGAAGGGACCATGTCCCAGCTCATTCTGGCGGGGCCCCCACTTGCTCAGCTGGTTTCACTAGCTCACAGAGAGTCTATGTTCTCTCCTACTATTACAACAGCAGTAAACATATAAATTCCCAGTAGTGCATCCAAATAGGTAGGAATGACTCCAATTCATCCTGATTAGAGCTTCCTGGTGAGGTGAGGCAGGAGAACATATAGGCTATTCTAGTCTTCGGTGTGGTACCTGTGACACCCGTGGAGGAGACTGCTAATGTGTTCATGATTCACTGTGACCATACATTGGATATTTCATTGCTTCTTCACTCTTTTTATAAGATGGGGTTGATATGAAAAAGCATAAAGAGGATTATCATAAACTCTGTCAAGAAGTGTTTGAATAATAACAGGGGTCTGTTATTTATGCTGAGCCATTTGTGTTGTCATTTCTACGATACATTGTAGCATTAAGATGTATGCTCTTTCTAATCTGACTAGCAAGCTTTCCATCTATTCCCTCAGGTGAAAGGGTTGACTGCTGTCTGCTTTGGAATGCAGGTGGTTCTTAACCCTCAGAACGGTGAATCCCAATCTACTGGGATATAATGACATTTTAAGGCAAAGCTTCATAATATACAAAACAAAATACCAAAATTATCTAAATCATGAGGATTTCCCTTATTTAAATGCTTTTAATGCAAATATTTTCTTAATACAAAAAAAGTAAATAAAAGAGCAACATTGTTTCCCAAAGTGTAAAAAGAACATTTGATGGTTAAAAATTTTTTTTTTTTTTTTTTTTTTTTTAGCGTTCCATTTGCCTGCTCATAAAAATCTCTGTGATTGCATTGCCTGGCGACTCTATTTACAGGCCTTCTAAGTCTGCAATTAGCAGGTTGGATAGCATGGTAGACAAGTCCTTGCCAAGGTGGTATGGATTACCGAGATGCAGTATGCCTTTTGAGAAAGAATAATAAGCCTTTATACAGCCATCAAAACCAGTTCAGACTCCAGAGTAAATAACATTTAAAAAATTAGGATGGAAAGCCACACGTCCATTATAAACCCTTAAATCCCAGAAAGGAAAAACATATGAGTACAAGTACCACCCAAACATTTGTTTGAACTCACGACACTGAGGTCAAGACCTGAGCTGAGATCAAGAGTCGAACACTTAACAGACTGAGCCCCCCAGGCGCTCCTTGGCTGAAGTTTTTAAATATATTTTGCTTTAGTAGGTAAATGTAAAATTAAATAATAAATTATATCTGACAGTACCTGTTTACGATGTCACATAATCAGTGACACCACTGATTATGGAAAGTGGAGAAAATTCTTACTCGAAAATGTAAGATTGTCCCAACCAGTAAGAAAAAGACTCATAAAAAATTAAATAATAGCAATTTACTCTTATCTTCCCAAACTACTTTCAATTCCACTCCTTTTAATTTTCATAGAACAGATATTACCATCATTTTTATGTTATAAACCCTACTGCAGGGAGAGGCTCTGGCTATCCACCAGAATTATTAGCAGTCTTATTAAAAATGCAGATTCCCGGGCCAGAATCCCTGAGAACCCCATCAGTAAGTGTGAAATGAAGCCCAGAATCTGTTTTTAACAGCCTGAGTACACTTGCCTGGTGAATTCTGATGCACTTGTCTGGGTCCCTCTCTCTGGGCGTGGCATCAATCACAGGTGATAACAACACTCAAGTATTGGGGCGCCTGGGTGGTGCAGTCGGTTAAGTGTCCAACTCTTGATTTCAGCTCAAGTCATGATCTCACAGTTTGAGAGATCCAGCTCCATGTCGGGCTCTGCCCTGTCAGCTCAGAGCCTGCTTGGGATTCTCTCTCCCTCTCTCTCTCTGCCCCTCCCTCGCTCTAGCGTGTGCTCTCTCTCTCAAAAATAAATAAATAAACTTTAAAAACAAACAAAACACAGTCAAGTACGTTTTTTTCTTTTTCCAACTTTTGGCCTGATCTCTCTGCCTTACAAGTTTCCCCACTTGGCTTCTCATTATTTGGGAAAATGTAGTGTTATCTCTAAATTTGGACATATTTCTGTATGTTCCTTCCTGAGACTTTAATAAAAGATTATCACAGAAACAGAAAAGCTCCACTCCCAGAGGGCTTATTTCTCCTGAGCATGTGTGTCTAAACAAGGTCTCTGCTATGACAAAATTGTTCCCCTCCATCTAATAAAGACTCATTTAATTAGTTTTGGTTTGGAACTTTCTCAAGAGATTTTTTTTTTTTTAAGTCTAACTAGATTATATCCACAACTTTTCCACAAGCCTATATGCCCCTTAAGTAAAAGTGTTAAAAGGAAGAATGATTGCTGCCTATGGAATGTTCGTAGTACCTGACGTGTGCAAATCCAAGTGAATTCAAGACCACGCCCAAGCCACTTCCAGCCCAAAGCTGTCGGTGACCCCGCCCCTCTGCTCTCCTATGCCACGCCCACTCCTGAATGTGGCCTCTCCCTGTCTCTCTGATGCCAGTTGTCTGTCCGTCTTGTATCCTGACTTCATGCTTGCCTCCACTACCAAAGCTTGCCTTCCTCAAAGATATGGACAATTCCTCACAGTGCGTGCCCCATGAATAAGAAAATCACTGGCTACCTAGCCTCGTTTCCCCTTTCCATGGATATACACGTTAGGGTGCACAGAGCCCTCTCACGTCCACCGTAAGCTTTTGCTTCTCTCTCCACAGACCCGCTGAGATTTTGCGACTTTCTATGCCTCTTTTCTATCTCAGCTCCTTCTAACTTGGTTGCTCAAAAACTGTTGCAAAATAGCTATTTCTAGCAATTGACCTCAGAGTATAGACTGCCAACTGCCACAACTCAAGGCCATCCTCTTTCTAAGCATTTTCCGTGGGTTGGTGCTTTGATCCAGAGCTTCTGGCTGCCCCTGGGAAAGCCTCACGTACCTCATCCTGCAGTAGAGTCTTACTGTACTCCAGGTGGTGCCTCTCCAGAATGGAAGATCCATGAAGCTTTGCTAATGGAGATGTGGATCTAGGAGGAAGAGGATATACCATAATTTTAAAGACTACACATATGCCCATAGAGAATAGAGTCTTTACCCTCTGAGGATGTTTTCCATTTCTCCTTTCTCCCTGTCCTCTAATGGCTGTGAAATGGTCGAAAGTAACATATTGGAATAGATTTTTTAGGCTTAGAACACGAGAATACACTCTTAAAAAATTCTTTAAAAAACCTAATTCGTTGAATGCATAAAATGACTGAATTATTTAAATAAGGAAGTTTGGTTCATCCACTGCATCTTTCAGTTTAAAATCTTTAGGTTCCCTGGAGCTTATGGTAGTGGCCTATGACTTCCAGAACATGTAACAAGTCTGTTGAAGCCTCATCGACCATTTGCATGGAAAATGTTTATTAAGAATTTCCAGGAACCAAAATAAAAATGATTGTAAAGCAATCATTTCTTTCCTCCTCAAAGACAGGGACACAGAGTTTAAGTTAAAGTTCCCATTTGTTTTTTATTTTGTTTTGTTTTTGAGACAGAGAGAGAGAAAGAGGGAGAGCTGGGGAGGGGCCGAGAGAGGGTGACAGAGGATCCCAAACTGGCTCCTCACAGACTGCAGTGGGTCCAATGCAGGGCTCGAACTCACGAACCATGAGATCGTGACCCCAGCCAAAGTCTGATGCTCAACTGACTGAGCCACCCAAGTGCCCCTTGAAGTTCCCACTTGTTAATGATTAGGTCACAGCTTTATATAAGTGGGGACCTCAGTCTTTGGTGCCTTGTCTTTCTTCAAGTCTTCCTGTTTAAGGAATGGGAAGCATCTGAAGATAAAAAGGTAGAAAGAGGAAGTGATGGAGAGAGGCTAAGGTCAAAGGAAGGCCTACACAGATAATGTGAAGACTTTGCTATAGAAATACAGAGCGAATAAATAATTTGAAGGGAGGAAGAAATCAGAAATACGGGTGGGAGCCTTAGTAGAGAAGTTTCATCTTATTTCAGCAAGAACAGAACTTTAGGGAGTAGAGGAGACAGTAACAGGTCACGAACAAGTCTGGTAAACCAAATGCTCCAGTTAGGGAACAATCAGACTATGCCTGAGCAATATTATAATTGATTATAATTTTAGCACATATTTACATACATACTCTGTGTCAGCACTGGAGATTAAAAAAAAAAATCAAAGCTTGATTCCAGTCAGAAAAGAGTAGTATCTTTAATTCCTTTTGTTTTAAAAATATCAGTCAAAAAAGGTTTCTGGGAGTTAGAGATACACCCAGTCTCAAAATAACACCTCACAGATTACTTAATACAAAGGAGAAAATGTACCTTTACATAAAGAGATCTCCTGGATATCACCCATAAATAATTTAACTAAACCTCATAAATAATGGGACAAATTGCTCTCATCGGCCTCCTGAAGAGCTGGAGGGCACAACATCATCAATGTAGAGTTCCTGCCAAAAATGTTTACTCTGGGCGTAAACTGAGCCTGGGTGGCTCAGTTGGTGAAGCGTGTGACTCTCGATTTCGGCTCAGGTCATGATCTCGCGGTCCGTGAGTTCGAGCCCCACGTCAGGCTCTGGGCTGACAGCTTGGAGCCTGGATCCTGCTTTGGATTCTGTTTCCCTATCTCTCTGCGCCTCCCCTGTTCACGCTCTGTCTCTCCCTCTCTCTCAAAAATAAATAAACATTTAAAAACTTTTAAAAAATAAAGCAAATTTCAGAGAAGTTATTAAAAGTTTCAGTGGGATATTGAGGGGAAAAAATGTTTAAATCACACCATCTGTCAATAATTCTCTGTATTTTGGATGTCTGGCAACAGTAAGCTTCAAGTATGGAAAATAGCCAGTGTAGACTGTGATACTATCCAGGCACTCAGGGAGAAAATAACCAAAGGAGAGAAACTCAAGCAATAGAGATTATGGTATGGCTTGACTATTGAACCTATCAGTTTCCCTGGAACATTCCCCCAGAATGATTTTTGAAAATTAGAACTCCAGCAAGGGGCAGTGTTGGTAAAGAAGCACTAAGGGGTTCTTTTACGGTAGACTAGTAACATCCCAATTTCCTGAAGAAATTTGAGGATTATAGTACGGGGGAACACCACTGTCAGTATCCCCTGGAGAATTCTGAGGTAGTGGAGGAGACGATTAAAGACTGGATCCAAGTAAATTTTACCCTAAAATGTAAGAAGTAGAAAATGGCACAATCTGTAGATGACAGAACAGGAAGATTGACCTTTATCTCTGAAACAGTTTAAACTGTTTTGGAGTTTGTGAGCGCTTACAGAATAATCACAAGGAGATTCCAGAGAAGGTTTACAAGGAGAAAATGATGCCAAGTTGATGTTATGGCACCTTCTGTGACAGGGCTGGTGGGAGCGGAAGGCCAGGACCTCATGTGTCTGGATTTCAGCCAGGTAATTGACAGGACACCTCACGATATCTTCAGTACAAGCCAGAACAGCAGAGCTCAATGAGCGTACTTAATTGGCTGTCTTCAGCCCTGGGGGTACGTTTCCAGCCCTGGGCCCCGAAACAAGACCCTTTGCTCTTGTCCTGATGCATAACTTTATCAGAGACTTGAATGAATATTGATGGAAATCATGAGTAACTTTCCAATGACAGAAAACTGGAAAAAAACAGATAATCCACTGGCTGACAGAGCGTGACAAATGAAGACTTCAAATAAGAGTGGAATAAAGAATCAAATTAAGAAGATGAAATTTAATGAAGATTAAATATGAACCACTTCAGGTCCTGTCTGGATTACTGTGTTAAATTCCAAGACCCGCATTTAAAGAATAACATAAAAACACCAGACAGGATTCACAGAAGAATAACAAATAAAATTACATGTGTGGAAACTGTTATATACAAAATGATTCAAGTAACCTACTGTGTTCAACCAGGAAAGGCTGGGGGAAGTGATAATTCTCCTTAATATGAAGGAATGGCCTGTGGTTGAGAAATTACATATATTCTAGCAGCTCCAGAGACCTGAACCAGGACAAACAGATGTTCTCGGGAGACCGATTTCAGTTCAGTACCATGAAAAACGTCCAACCGTTAGAATCATCTACAAATAGAACTGTCTGCCCCGTGGGCCATTATGGGAAAAAAATCATATGTGGACTCAAGGAAATGGGGAAGGAGGCAGTAGAGAGGAGAGGTCTGCATTGAATGGGGGATGAGATAAATTCTAAAATTCCTTGTATTTTTGTCCCAATAACATCCTGTATTTCTTCAGGAACAGGATGGGGGAGAGTAAAAAGGCAGAAAGATAAGAGGGGTGAGAAACTAAACAAGGAAAGGGGGTAAAATGAAGAAAGAAATCAGTAAGCTTAGAAATGAGGGAAGCAGAAAACAAACTGGCTAGCAAAGTGAAGTGAACACAGGAGCACAAGAGAACTGGAGGGAATAATAGAAATGTGAAAATGGCCAGGTTTTTAGGGCATTGTCAGAGGGTAGGCTAGGGCTGGGGGATAAGGATGGAAACCAGAACCAAGAGGGCCAGACATGTTGGAGACAAGAAATCAGACCAAGGGCACAAGGAAGTGGACTCCAGCCGGGAAGTGGAGTCATCTCTGTCCCTGCTGCTTCAAGTCACCCTAGGCAGTGACCTGATTTGTAGCCATCAATGTGAGAATAATAATACTGTTTTATTCAACCTTGTAGTGAACTGCTGTTGCCAATGTAATGTCTCCATGTCTTTGTGGGCTCCTGAGCGGCCTCCAGAACAATAAGGATGTGAAGAGACTCATCGAGCATCACTACTGAAGGACAGTGAGCAGAAAGACCGTGTTTGATCACAACGGTGCAGTGGAGCTACCAGAACCAGGAGCACATCTGTGCTCAGGTGCCTGCGGTGGGGAAACCCGTGCACGGGTCCCAGGCCTTCCGTGGCCACATATTCCTGCTGTCCGGTCTACGGAGAGAAATGCTGGGAGAAGTTCACCGTGCACCCCCCCCCCCCCCCCCCAGCTGACAGCCAGGGGGACCCGCACAGACTCTGAATGCTGGACCAGAGCAGAGACCTCAAATATGGCTGCATCCTTCCTGCAAACTGGAGGCCAGACACCACATCCAATGTGGCTGCTTCCTTTCATGTAAGGCAAATTGGACTTCACCTTTTGGAGCTTGTTTCTTCATCAGTAAAAGGTGGAGTACAGCAAAGATTAAATGAGACGATGAGTGTCAAGTTCTTAGCCTGTGTCAGCTCACGATAGGGGCTATAAATGTGAGCTCCTTTGGAGCTGAATTGGCTAATACACCAGTGATCAGAGGAGAGGAAGGGGACCCGGCGACTGTCAGGAGACTTGTGAGTGAGGTGCGGAATAGCCAACGTGGGCCCGAGTCTCTGGGGAGGAAGACATCCCTTGCCCGAAACCAGGGTGCCATTCCTCTTTTCAAGGCAAAGCCCCATAGGTGAGAAGTCACTGCTCACGATGTGCTTTTCACTCATTGAACACATTTTTCTTAAGCACTTACTATGTAGTTTCGTCTACATGTAATTTCATTTGATTCCCACAAGTCTTTGCGGGTAGATATTGTGCCCATTCTACCGTTAAGAAATTGAGTCTCAAATAGACGAAGGGATGTGCCCCAAGCTGCCTCAACCAGGAAGTGGTTGGACCCCACAAGCCCAAACTCTAAAACTTGTTGTCTCTAGAATACCTAGTGCCTCCGGTAGCTAGTGTGTCAGAGGTGAGGATACAGTATCTAAGGCACACAGGGCATCCTAAAAGCCATTATCAAGGAGCAAGGCTGGCCATGGGCATTGCTGATGAATTTTGAAGGGTGTCAGTGACATAATAATAATACTTACTACTCATTTACTGCCAAGAGGCTACCATGATATTCATTTGTTCATTTCATCTTTACAACGACCTTACCTATTAGGTACCATTATTATAACTCTTATTTTCCAGGCGAGGAAGTTGAGGCTTACAAAGTTTAAATGACTTGTGAACCCAAATCTGTCTGAGCTGAGAACCTGCACCCTTACTGTTTGCACATTGTCGGGGCAGGAGAATAAGGTGCAAACCAGCTGAAGGAGAGCTGGGGAGCAGCAGAGGAGCCAGGGGAAGGGAGGGGAGTGAGCCCAGGAAGAAACGCCCCCTGGCTTAAGCTGGGGGCTACACAGGTGTATACAAGTGTAAGCCGAAGGCCTGTGCACTTTCATATACGAATCTGATACTCTGGCTAATCAAGTTGAAGAAAGGAGGAGTGAAGGCATTTACAGGTAGGGCAGGGCATGCCTGGAAGTGGAAACCCAAGGGCAAGGGGGCTGCAGGGCTGCAAGCTTCCCGGGAGAAAGCAGACATTATCATGAGGATGAAGCTCAGAAGGAACAGAACATGGCCCTGAGAGTCCTAAATGTGATGAAGAGTTGCTGACAGGGCCAAGGGACAGAGACAAGTTCTCTTCTCCCCCGAGGTGCCTTCAAACATCATCAGTATATCACTTACTTCATCTGATACAAATTATTGGTGCCTCTGTGGTCAATGTCATGGCAGAAAGCAGCAGCAAGCATGGCAAAGGCTTCAAGATCCGTATAGTATTTCTTTAGTCTCCCTGTCTAAAAGAATATATTTATATACATTTACTTATATAAATACACCTCCGAACAAGTGCAGTGAAGACTGCCTGCAAAGGAGAAGACGGCCTGCTGTGTTTTTAGACCAAGTTGGCTTAATTTCTTGCATATTGCAGCTCCTTCTGGGCAATTACAAAACCCAGCAGGTAACCGAATTTTCCTTTAAAGAGGTAAGTATGTGAATGTCAAGGTGATAATCCAGCCCCATGCCCAGGGATACCCATGTTCCCTGGCATCATCCACAGGGAAGTTTGGGATTTACAGGATTGTGTCCATGAATTCCAAAATTACTGACCTAAAATGGTGGACCGTATCCATTTCTCATCATGCCTAAGAGGGAAATGTGTGGGTTGACAATTATTTACAGCTCTCTGCACCTACCATCAGCAAGGTAAACATGGTCTGCCCCACGTTGAACCCGTGCCTCCAGTTGTGGTAAGTGATGGACCGGTACCCTTTTCTCACGGTGTACATCCACCTGGTAAGAACCTGTCACCCAAAGAAGACAACACCGTTCAGACTTTGGAATAGAATTCTAAAGGTTACAAGGTCTGTGACAATCTTATCTAAAAAGATAGGTTGGTCTTGTTGACAGGGTTTAAGCTGATATATTTACAAAGTTAATAATAATTGAAAATCCTAACTGAAGTTAATCTTTTGAACCACGGGACACATTAGCGAGTACAGCAACAGAATCACACAGTATTTTAAATTAAATGCGATCTGACCTCTACGGGTACTTTGAATTTCTCCACCACGTTTATTTCAAAGAAGAGTCGCAGCCCACACCTAATCAATTCGTGCTCTGTGATGGGGAAGTCACTGAAGCGGAATTCGTACAGGTCCACCATCTGTGGGTCTGGCAAGTCCTCTTTCTGTTGGGACAAAGACAGATGGTTTCAGGTTACATGCATCTTCTTTCCCTTTGGTCTCACACATTCAGCCCTGGGTGTAAAACAAAATTACCACCAAAGGATACCGCATGCAACCCCACTGAGCCTCAGTGGGACAGGCTCTGGGGGATGCGGTTTACGTGTGTTATTATCCTCACAACAAACCTGCACAATTATCCCCATTTCCAGATGGTGACACTGAGACTCAGCTACATTAAGAAACTTTCTGAGTGCTGGAATTCAATTCCAAATCCATCTCCAATGGCTGTTTTCTTTCTTTGCTGCTAAATGAAATGTTTAGTTGCAGCAGCCTTACCCGTTTTCAGTACTCGACTTTATTTTCCTATTCAAGAAATGTTTAGTAAATAGTATGCGATCACTTAATTCATTTCTATTGTATTCTTTTTTTTTTTTTAGTTTTTATTTTACATATATTTATTTTTGAGAGACAGAGTGTGAGCAGGGGAGGGGCAGAGAGAGAGGGAGACACAGAATCAGAAGCAGGCTCCAGACTTCTAGCTGTCAGCACAGAGCCCAATGCGGGGCTTGAACCCACGAACCGTGAGATCGTGACCTGAGCTGAAGTCGGACGCTTAACCGACTGAGCCACTCAGGCGCCCCTTTTTCTCTCGTACTCTTTATATGCTCAGTAGACTGTGGGCGCCACAGTGTGGGAGCACGCGTGTCTTATTTGCTGTGGTAGCCCAGAGTTGGCAGGGCCTGTCCCAGACAGGTGCTTGGGACATGTCTGTGGACTGAATGAACAAATGCTCTGTGGTGCACTGGTACACCTGCAGACACCTCACTTACCCCCACACCTTGTTAGGATTTAGGACTGTAGATAGGTTAGAGAGTGAACTCAGCACATGAGTATTGACATGGCTGAGGAAACAAAATTATGGATCTTGCCCTTAAAGAACGCGGTCTATTGAAATGGTTATGCAGTATAGATCATTGAAAGGTGAGAGCTTAGAATACTCACAGAGCATAACATCCAGGGCCCAGGGCTGGGGGAGAAATTGAAGGCAGGTTGGAAGTGGGATTGAAGAAGGAGAGATTCAGGAAGGATGTTAGTTCAGCTGATTTGTTGGAAGGCAGGAAGGAGGAAATCCCAGGGGAGGAGAGAAAGCGCCAGGAGGGAGAAGTTAGCAAGAGCTATGTGGGTCCACGTACAGGAGCAATTCAGTGCATTGGGTATTTACTGAGCCCGTGCTGAGTCCTGTGCACTGTGCTAAGGCCATGTCCCTCAGCAAGTTTAAGGTCTCCCAGGGGATAATTCACGCTCTACTTTATACAGATTTCAATACCAAATGGTATATGGTTGTTTTAAGTAAAATTATGGATTTTCATCCCTTAACCCCTGAGTCGGAGTTGACTTCTCACACCCTTGTCCTTCTCTCTGTTCCCCAGGTCTCCCAGTGACCTCCTCTGATCCCTTCTCATCAGTCTACTCTTGGACTGGTCACTTTAGGCAGAGATTTTTTTTTTTTTCTTTTTCCCTGAAAAGCAATGGTTTGGAGCCAGGAGACTAGGGTTCAGTTCTGGGTTCAGATTAGCTACATTTCCCAGACTGAACTAGCCTGTGAAATGGGAACAATAACGGTAACATTGTTGTCTTCATTGTCTAGCAATGCCAATTTCATCTGCAAGTGCCACAGAGAATTAACGAGGATTCAATTCACAAAACTTGTCTCTATTTCTCACAGGACCCTGCTATATCCTTGGCTACTCCTTCTTGTCATTTTCTTTCTTTCTCCAAACCTTCCCGGCTTCCTTGCCCATGTGAGTTCTTCTGTTTCTTTCATTCATTTATTGTTTATTCATTCAACAAACACTTATTGGTTCCTATGTGTGTTGTAGCCATTATGGATGAATAAAGTAGACATTATCATTGCTCTTGAAACATGCATTCTCACGGAGAGGCAGACAATAAGCACATCTTTTAAAAATCAGAGTAAGAGAAGGTTCACGGGCTGGGGTGGGGAAAACTCCATGCCACACAGACTCCCCACTAGAGGCTGTCTCAGTCCTACAGTTTGCAGAGTGAAGATAAAATGTGAAAGTGCTTTTTAATGCTTTCAGGCTCAGTCACACTAAAGTGTAAATGTGCATTTTAGCAGGAAACGAAGGAAGAGGTTCGCAGAAGAATGACTCCCAGATCCCATTTGCAGTAACAGGCAATCCAATAAGATAGTAGTTTAGTACAAAGATGATAGGTTTTGAAGAACAGCCATTTAAAACTCTGTGACACAGAGGGTTTGTAAGAACAAAGGCTTTTGGTTAGTCCGCTAAGTGGGAATTCTGGGCACCCCAAGGCCAGTTTTCACCTCTCTGAGGAATCACACAGTTAAGCTGCTACCCCAACTCGGCCATGAAATGGCTCTGATGGCCACCTGTGTCGAGGCTGGTTTGCTCCGTCTGTTCCCAGAAGGGTCCCCCTGGGCCCCTGAGCGGGCCACTTCACGGGGTACTATGAACCAGGCGGTCATGCTGCCCCGCCTTCCCGCTGGGCCTCAGGGCTCCTCCCCTGTGCTCCCTGGGGCTCTGCTACACCAGCTGGCCTGGGGTTCTCTAAGACAATGTGCTCGCTTGTGTCTCCAGGCCCCGTTCTGTACCGTCTTGCTTCCCCTTCTCACCTCCAGCCATACCCAAAACCCTTATCTGCAACTCCTGCTTTCCTATCAAGCCTCATTGCCACGGCTATTGTCTCATATTCCACCACCATCTGTGAGTAGAATCAGGCCCTTGGCCTCCCCAGGGCCGTTGGTGCCCACAGTCTATGAACTCGTCCATCTGGGGCAGTGTCACTGTTTGTATTTTATCTCCCCAGTAAATGGGGCCTCTTGAACCAGATAAGACCAGACCACACTACCTTTTGTCCTCAGGATGCAGCGCAGCTCCTTGTATTATAGTACCTCTCGATAACTACTGCATGAATGAGAAAAAACTGAATTAAGGATGAGTGACGAAGGTACTTCTTTGGGAAATCCTCTCCAGATCTACGGTGTGGCGATCGTGAGCTGTAGGGCCTCCTGATTTGTCTTGGAAAGGAGGGAAGGTAGGGGGATTTCTTTCCTCATCAGCGCACCCCTACCCCAGTCCTCCTCATAAAACAAAACTGCAGTTGGCATCCTGACACTGTAGAAATTCTCTAGTTCTCCACCTAAAGGACGAAGGCCCTTACATTGAAGAAGCAACAAAATGGGCAAAGAACCAGTAGCTTTACAAGGAAATGGACTGTTTTGAATGTAAAATCTGCTCCAGGCTTGTCCCAAATCATTACTGCATAAAACTGAGGAACTCAAAACACAATCAAATATTGCCGAGTTCTCCAAAAGTCATGCGTCTCCCCTTGCCATGATTGCATCTTCACTGCAAACATTCTTGCTGTGTAACTAATTAATCGGCTATAAGGTAATTTTTGCCATAAAAATAAAATCACACAAAAAATGAGAGGGACATTCATTAAAAAGGATGTAACATAAAACATGTAACATTATGTAACATCTTTACGTAACATAAAAAAATGAATAACACAATAAAAGAGACCTTATTGTCAAATTTTTAAAAAATTTGAATATATTTAGAATGTATAGCATAGATTCATGGCAGTACTGTGCCAATAACTGATTTCATTCTGTGGATTGAACCTCAGCACTTGTCTTCAAAGTCTTTCATTTAGAGTATTACACTCTTGGGGCGCCTGGGTGGCGCAGTCGGTTAAGCATCCGACTTCAGCCAGGTCACGATCTCGCGGTCCGTGAGTTCGAGCCCCGCGTCGGGCTCTGGGCTGATGGCTCAGAGCCTGGAGCCTGTTTCTGATTCTGTGTCTCCCTCTCTCTCTGCCCCTCCCCCGTTCATGCTCTGTCTCTCTCTGTCCCAAAAATAAATAAACGTTGGAAAAAAAAAAAAAATTAGAGTATTACACTCTTTTTTTTTTTTTCTTGTTGATTTGTCTCCTCCTTTGGCATCACACTTTCTTTCTTTCACTAAAATTTCTTCCTTTGTTAAGAGGGGCATCAGTTTCCAAATACTAGGAGGCATATTTGCAACAGAGCTCTGTATTGTGCTGTGAAAGCCTTCTACACCATTGTTTGTTCCTGGCAGATTGTCCCACGTCTGCTGATAGACGTTCCTAAGTTCTATGGGGAATGTGGAGGAAATGCTAAGGTTGTAATGCGTTTGTAACTGAGCTTTGGCCATTATGACTGGCATGTTACCATTGTCTAGTACAGCCTGGTGCACAGTCTGGCTTCACATTCTACTCCACACTTCCAGTGAGGTTTATCACCGTATTTTCTATCAAGTCCGTATACGGAGTTGTCATCACCCCCTATTTTAAGACCACCCCGTGTACTTGTCACAGCATAGACCATTATGAGGGCTAGCTAAGGTTTATATAGACAATTGTGAGGGTTAGCTGAGGTTTACATAATATAAAGACGAGAGTTTTACTGATAACTAGCTTCAGTAGATTAACTCTGCTGAAGGCAGTCAATTCATCAATGAAGAAAGCAAACCAAACTGTCAAAAGAATTTTCTCTTTTACAGAAAAACTGCCTTACAGATCACTTAGTTATGTGGCAAAAATATTTGCCACGAAATGGTTGTGGCAAAGATGTCTACAGCAAAGAAGTTTCGGGCAAAACTACCTAGAACCAAATATAGGATTAATAACAGGAAGAGAAGTTATTTCAACCATTTCAACTGGTGGCAACAAGAGGAAAGAACCACATTCCTCCAAGTTCCAGAAAACAGAAGCGAGTGCTGGCAGAGGACAATTGTGCCTTGAAGGGTCTTTGTTCTACTGTAATTCTGTCATGTCTTCGGGGTGACCACAGTGTCATCCAAAACTATCAAAATAAACGAGGCCATGACATGCCTAGAATCTGTGCCTGCGTTCTTTTACGCAGAAGCCTAGTTTTTGATTCTCTATTATCTTTATGGATTGGACTGTAGGGGGCACAAGGAGGAAAAAAATGCAGAGAACTAAAAGGTCACTCTTTATAAGAAATCTCTTTTCTTTTTAGTCTTTAAAGGTGACAGAGAAGAGGAAACTCTTACATGAGAAATGAGAACATGTATCCTAATATATTTTATTTAAGCGGCGTTAAGGATAGAAGTAAAACACTTACCAAAATTGTGACAAGTTGTTTTTCTTCACAGTCTTCAATTACATCTATATTTAACTTCTCTTTAATTTTCTAAAATGTAAAAGCAATTGAAGTGTGAAATTCCCATAAAGTAAATTTCTATCTGACTCCTCTACTCTTAAGATCAGTTTAAATGTATTTAAAATATGCTGTAATGAGTTCTTTGCAAAGATGTATTCTAGGTACAAAAAAGACCTATAGCATTGATTATGAAGAATTTTCTCCAAAAAAAATAATGTAATGAATTTTTTTTATTTCCTGAAAATGTAACAGTGGCTGTCAGAGAGAGAGAAGGGGAGACAGACAGAGAGAGAGAGAGAGAGAAAGAGAGAGAGAGAGAGAGAGAGAGAGAAATGTGGGTTATTTATATGTAGGCAAGAAAGAGAGAAAAATGAGTGGCTTATATTTGTTTTTCTATTAGTTTATGGAAATTTCTCTTCATCCTCCTCAGGTTTTCTCATTTTTAACATCTCAACTGTCAAATAAAATTTCTCTTAATCCTCAAGCAACTCAGCAAAACCAAGACCAGAAAAAACAAAACCCACCCCAAGAAAACTACACCTACACACACACACTCTGAAAACCAGGGAAATAAAAGGAATAGAGATAGGGGATGTGTGATATTTTCCCTTCATTTGGTGGTGATTAGAACACTGTTAATAAATATCTATCTACTTGCTTCCCCATCGTCCATGATATTGGTCTTGGCCACATTTGGCCAATGAGAATTTTAGTGAATGTGCCATGAGGGAAGACTCAGCACTTGTCTTCAAGTGCTTGAAATGAGCTTGCACAGTTTGGCTTGCTCTCTTGCACCTTTGACCTCACCATAAGAAGAGCATTTATCAAGTGGCTTCTGGGCAAGAAGGATAAGGTATGCATAGAGCAAACCAAACTCACAGCTTAGAGCCAAGCCCAACTAGAAATCAGTTTAAGACTAGTCAACCCACCAATGCATGAGTGAAAAAATAGATGTTTAATGTTGTATACCACTGAGATGTTATGGTTGTTATACATGGCAATGTATATGGCAATAACTGACTGATACACTTCCCTTCCTGGAAATATTTTTTCCTTGCTAACGTACTTGAATCTAGATGTCACTCCTCCAGCTCCTACAGACCGAGGAGTTGTGTTGTTGTTGTTGTTGTTGTTTAAGCAAAGTGCTATTCCAACCAAGCAGCCAAGAAGTCCAATAAGGCTCTGTGTCCACTGGGCCACCCACGTCCGCAGCCCCACCCCACCCCCCACCAATCTCCCTGTCTCCTCCTCCTTAGCCTAGGACTAAACCTATTCTCATTTGTCAGACCTCTAAGTAATTAGGCAAATTCCAGGAGCTGTGCTTAGATGCCACCTAATGTCCACAGGACTGAATTCCCCACTTACCAGAATAGACTTGACTTCATCAGGAGTAGCTTTGGTCTGGTTCATGAGCATTTCCTGAGCTATATCCTTTCTGTTTTCTAGCTTATTCATTTTATCATAGGTGTCAGTATTTAAAAGAGACCATCCAAGAAATTGTGTGAGAGTCTGAAATGGATAAAATGTGATTCAATTCTCTAAAACTGAAAAACTGATTTGGAGGCAACCATCTACATTCTTTCCTCTCAATCAATCTCCCTTCTACCATCAACAATTCAGCTTCGTATTTCAATCTAAGAACAAAAACGTACTAATAATCAGCCCTAGACAATGAAATTGGCTAATCCCTTGCTTTTCAAAGTGCACCAGGCACCATGAATATTTTATTAGAGCAAAAGAATTACAATATCCAGTAGAATAAAGCACAGCCTGAAACTCAGAGGATTGAGGGTGACAGCAAGAAACATAAGGAATAGAAGGGGTGGGGAAAGGAGATAGAACATTTCTGTCCAGTTGCCTAATATTGTAAAGAATTTTGATTAAGCCAAAGTTCAATCTTTGGAAGAAAATGTTGCAGTTTACAGAAGCCAGGAAACAGAAATGACACAATAACCACATATTGACCGCAAACATATGTGACTCATGCCTTAATGGCCCTTCAAAATATCACTCCAGAATAACAAATAATTGCGCCACCTCTATTGTTTCATGAATTTCATTTGTCTTCATTAGTTTATGATTGCACTTACCTCAGTAATGTGTTCATCATATTCATCAAAAGGTTTTCCATCTTTCCTGTTGTAAAATGTAGCTACTCCCACAATATCTTCTTTCTTGTTGACAATAGGCAGGGATAAGACATTTTTAATGACCCAGCCAGTTTCATCTACAGGTCCTTTCTACAAACAGGAAGGACATTTAGATTATTTTCTTAACTTTTAATTTTGAAATACCTATAGATTCACAGGATGTTGCAAAAGAAATGTATAGGGAAGCCATAGGTACCCTTCACCCAGTTTCCCCAGAGGTAACAGCTTGTGTAACTGTAGTGCACCATCATATCCAGGAAATAGATACTGATACAATCCATGGATCTCAGTCAGATTTCACTAGGTTTATGTGTACTTAGTGTGTGTGTGTGCATGCATGTGTGTATTTCTATGCAAGCTCATCACATGTGTACATACGTGCTCCCACCACTAGGATCAAGATAGAGGACTAATGGAGCATCACAGGCTTCCCTGAACTACTACCCTGTCGTAGCTACCTTCCCCCAACTCTGGTTATCTTTAAGGAAGAATAATCTAATCTCTATGTGAGCTGTACAATTCCTACACTGGGTCAGAAATTAGCTGGGACTATAGAGCCATAAAAGTGTTCTAGGCCATTTGATGCAGTGTACTGGAACCAAGTGTCTACACTGTAACAACCCTAACGGCTTCTCTTTTGCCCACCGCTATAAGGATCAGAAGCCTCAGTGTTCCCCATTCACTTTTTCTGTCCCCCAACACCTGCTTAACTAATTCCTTATATTAAATTCTCTCTGTTGAAATACCTAGTGTGGTTTCTGTGTTCCTGACAGATCCATCAAAACCGTCTTTTATGTTCCCCTGTGATGTGCCAGGACCTGGGCTAGTTGCTGGGGCTACTAACCACAGGCCCTAATCTCAGGTTGATAACATTCTAGTGGGGGGATACAGACACAGAAGTTTAGGAGCATTTCTCAAAGTCTGGCGTAAGGTCAATGTGCAAGACTTTTTTTCTTTTTTTTCAAGCTTGTGTCATAATTTGAGGATGTGCATCTTATTTTTTTTTTTTTTTTTATGAAATTTATTGACAACTTGGTTTCCATACAACACCCAGTGCTCATCCCAAAAGGTGCCCTCCTCAGTACCCATCACCCACCCTCCCCTCCCTCCCACCCTCCCCTCCCTCCCACCCTCCATCAACCCTCAGTTCTCGGTTTTTAACAGTCTCTTATGCTTTGGCTCTCTCCCACTCTAACCTCTTTTTTTTTTTTTTCCTTCCCCTCCCCCATGGGTTCCTGGTAAGTTTCTCAGGATCCACATAAGAGTGAAACCATATGGTATCTGTCTTTCTCTGTATGGCTTATTTCACTTAGCATCACACTCTCCAGTTCCATCCACGTTGCTACAAAAGGCCATATTTCATTTTTTCTCATTGCCACGTAATATTCCATTGTGTATATAAACCACAGTTTCTTTATCCATTCATCAGTTGATGGACATTTAGGCTCTTTCCATAATTTGGCTATTGTTGAGAGTGCTGCTATGAACATTGGGGTACAAGTGGCCCTATGCATCAGTACTCCTGTATCCCTTGGATAAATTCCTAGCAGTGCTATTGCTGGGTCATAGGGTAGGTCTATTTTTAATTTTCTGAGGAACCTCCACACTGCTTTCCAGAGCGGCTGCACCAATTTGCATTCCCACCAACAGTGCAAGAGGGTTCCCGTTTCTCCACATCCTCTCCAGCATCTATAGTCTCCTGATTTGTTCATTTTGGCCACTCTGACTGGCGTGAGGTGATACCTGAGTGTGGTTTTGATTTGTATTTCCCTGATAAGGAGCGACGCTGAACATCTTTTCATGTGCCTGTTGGCCAGAGGATGTGCATCTTAAATAAGCTCCCCGGGTAGCTCTTCTGCTTCCTTCACAGCAGTGAGCCATCCCCAGAGACCCAGGCTGGCCTGCCTCTCCTGTGAAGCCTTCTCTCACCTTTTCCACCCATACGGAACTTTTCTTTTTCAGAATTCTAACAGCACTTTTAGCCTGGAGCACACAAGGTAGCAGTTTAGATGATTTCCAAATGCTTCGGAGTTGTTGATTTTTGTCTGTGAGGCTATTTCCTAATCCTGTGGAAGAGCATTTCCTACACTGTTGGCTTCCATGTAAGTGAGGGGCCGGTGCTGGGCATATGACCGGTGCTCAATAAACAACTGCTTATTAGTTGGCGAGCTCGTCTTTATACTTGGCATGAAAAGCAGAGAAACCAAGCCTCAACTTATTGTGTCCTGACATTCAAAGCTTTGGGGAAAAAGATTTGAGTGGTTCTCAAAATCTTTATCCTCGGAGCCATGCGTGGCTGCCCCCAAATATCAGAGCAGAGTCCGGGCTCTCCCGGGCCAGCTCCCCCCCTCCCCGTTCCGACAAGGACTGCTTAGGGTCAGACACTTTAGAAAGTGCTTGCCCCCTTGCTCCTTCCTGTGTACTCTTCCCCGGCACCCGACTGCCGTAAATGTAGGGGTCAGGGCCAGCACAGCATGGTCACAGTGAGGCTTTGGCTGCAAGGAGGGAGGAACAGGAGCAAACGCGCCATATGGTGTTTGTGTGTTTTCCACATCAGTGAGCAGAGGGACGAACAAGGAGATCCGAGGGAAACCTTCCAGGAAACAAAGCAGGCGCCCGTAGGTTTCCCCAGGCCCGGCTTGCGTCTGCTGCTGCTCGCACACCCCTCTCGCCCGAGGAGGCAGCCTGTCCAGCAGGCATAGCTGGGGCTCTGTGTGTGTGTGTGTCTGTGTGACAGACAGGAAGACACTGGTGGCTCTCTATTCCTGACCGGAACTAGGGCTCTAAGTGGATGTTTGTGACAATAGGGACACAGAACACGGACCAGAAGGCAGAAAGGGAGGGGCCGCAGAGATAGATGTGAGTTTCTCCCCAGCAGTCACGTGGGGAGGGGGTGCCAGAGGGGACAGGGAGGGAGGGGGATCCCAGGATGCTGCAGGAGGAAAGATAAAACCAAGAGTCTGACAGCAGGAGAGGCCCCCGAGGACCCGATAAATAGTTTTTCTTTTCTAATAAGCTGCAGGGAAGGGCCTGGGAAAACCAAAAAGGGCTGAATCCAGGTGGTAGACCTTGTGCAGCTGATCACTCCTGCGAAGAACACTTAGTGAGCACCTATGATGTGCCAGGCGCTGTTTGAAGCACTGAGTGACCAGGAGTGGGAGGGCATGGAGAAGGGGCAGGGTCCCCCCGCTTCCCTGCCCAGTGCTGGGGTGATAAACACCCTGTCTCTCTCATCCCCCTGCACCTCCCACCTCTTCTCCCTTCCCTGAAGAATCTGCTACTTGGTTGGTGACCCTGGTCCCTCCAGGGTGAATGGGACGTAAGCCTTGTGCGTGCCTCCCGGCCACCTGAGCACAACGCAGACCCTGAGGATGGGGGAGGGGGCAGCAGTGATAGGAGGCCTGGCGGAGGGCAGAGTTACCTGAAAGGTGAAGTACTCATCTGCGGGGGCGTTCAGCATGTTACATATCTGTAAAGCAAGAGGACATGAAAGTCCTGAAACATCGTGCGGAGGGGGGACCATCAACCCACAGAGCAGTGTAAGAAAGGATGCATTTGAGGCGAGGGTTTCTTCTGTGGCTCTCCATGGTTTGCAGGCAAATTATTCACACTGAGCCACGGCTGGGCCAAATTTGCTAACAACACATTGAGGTTCTCTTCTGCTAATTAAGTCATTGTGTGACATTTAGCACAATCTCTGCTTCTGCCTACTCTTCCCAGCCTCTAAGGATTCTTCTTCCAAATTCAAAACTTTTAGCTGTTCAGACCAAGGAGTGGAGGAAGCTGAGGAGAAGGTCATTCTGCTGGGGCAGGGATGACAGAGATTCTGGGAAGGTTCTATTTCCTTCCTTCCTCCCTCCTTCCCTCCTTCCCTCCCTTTCTCCCTCCCTGGCCCAAGGTCAAGGATTTGCCAAGGGATTTGCCCAGGGCAGGACCGAGTCAAGGCAGCCAGGGCTCTTGAGTCATAGAGTGCACCACGATATTACAGCAGCCCCCACCCCGCCCCGCCCAGGAATGCATTGTTCTGGCTGGGTCTGCTGAAATGTTTGAAATCATCCTCTAGGCTAGTGGTTCCCAGCCAGGGTGGTGTAGAGCATCTGATGGGTAGAGGGCAGTGATGCTGCTGAACATCGTACAGTGCACGGGATAGTTCCCCACAAGGAATTGTCTGGCCCCAAATGTCAATAATGTCAAGTTGGAGAAAATCCTGTGCTAGACACAAAATATGTTTTTAGTGAGTCCTGCCTCTTGTAAGTGCATATGATAGGGTGATACCTTTGGGAGTGAAAGGGAGGACTATTGACAACTCAAGCACAACAGGTGTGCGTGGAAGCTGGCCCAGGCAAACTGGATGTATGTTCACCCTAATCATAATTAGAGTCCCAGGAAATGGCTCAAGCTCAATTCTCTGGAAATCACTTTGGGAATGCCAATTTGTCTAATGAGCAATTTTGTGAGAAATACCTTAAACTAGATTTACAACAGTTTGCCGCCAGTCTTGGGCTCTCAGAGAGCAGGGATGGGGCCCAGGGAAGGAGCTCCGATGTGGAAGGCAGCAGTGAAGCATGTGCAGTAGGTCTGTGATAGAACCAAAACCTGGCGGAAAATCCTCCCCTGCTTTGGGAATCAATCCCTTGGCACATTGGTAATATGGCAAGTTGATGACTTGGCAAATTAACCATTCAATGAACTGGCTTTTGACACAATCGTTTTCTCCAAACTGATTTTTGGGGAAACCGTGTTTCCCTAGAAAACTGCCTAGGTGGCCTGCAAGGAAACAAAGGATGGGGGTCAATGGTCGAGCAATCTGGTTATGTACAGACGCTGAAAAGTTGTGGTATCTGTGGACTCAGGAATGAATTGGAATGTTTTCGTCATTACTACTAAGTCAGGAGTAACATTTAAAAAACACTCCAATTATTTTGGAGTGATTTTGAAAACATGATATTTGTTAGTGTAAAGTGCTGTTTATTCCTAAAAGAAATAAAATTGTTTTTTCTCTTCGTTTTCTTTTCTTCCCCTTTGGCATGTCTCTGCCTAGAAAAAGGGATCATGTCACCTGTTTGAGGCCACCTGGTCCTGTACCCAGTGACCCCAGGGTTTAGGCCTCCTGGAAACCCCAAAGCAAAGCACCCTGACATAAGAACGTCCTGCAGTCACATCTGGAATTTTCCTTACTCTGCTACTGTTCCAAACCCAGCAACTTTCACACTAAGCAGAGGCAAAGTTGTGACAGTGAAAGAAAACAGGAGCTAACCTAGGTTTTATTTCTCCTTCCCTCTGACCCTCGAGTGACTCTATTAGTCACTATAATTCACATGCCCATTTACTAAATAATGAAGATGAATGAACACTGCTCAAAACACAAGGACAACGCTAAAGCAAAATCAAATATGCAAATATGCAAGTAAGTGCTATAAATACATTACAGAAACTTGGATTCATAACGGGGAAGATAGGAAAATGCCAACACTAAGAAATGTTGGAAGCATTGAACTCTCGCAGGGAGGAATCTTGGTGCCAAAAGATGACACAGATGGTGGAGAAGCCCAACAAGGGAGAGAAATCAGCCACGAGAAGGAAGGAAAGCATGGCTGAGGCAGAGTGGGAAAAATATGGTGACTCTGGTTCTCTGGCCTGGAGACCTGTGGGACCTACCAGAGACCTCTTGCTTGTTGTCTGCCTATATCTTGACCTCTCTGAGCCAGACCTGCCCTGCTATCTGTCCATCCCATCCCACCCCACCCCACGTGATAGACCAGGGCAAAGATCTTCACTTACTTTATCAACCCACTACATTTTGCATTGCAATCAGTGGCAAACTTCCCCATTTATTCATTTTTCTCTCCTGTCAGTAATTTCCCATGCTTCACAAGTCTTGACCAAGGTAACTGTACTTGAGATCAAATTAAACCTAACATGAATCATGGTCACAGACTTCTAAAGGATGTCTGAAATTTGCATGGCTAACAGAATAAGAAGTTGGGGGAATGGATGAATCTTTCTCACAACGACTAACTATTTTTGTGTAATCTGGAAGTCTCCAGTCAACCTACTTTCAACTGCCAAGATGCCTCTCCCCCACGTCCTGTGTGGGCATCTCACATGTGTGTGCATTTTACTTTCACAACTGCTCCCACCCCTTAGTTGATAAGGGCTTCATCCAGTATTATTCAAGGTTTAAATGTGTTCAATAACTTACAAATCCATTTTCAGCAACATAGGTCGGCAACCCACTAACGAGAGTCCAGTGGTCTGCAGGAGGTGTCCTTGAGGAAGATTAGAAGAAAGAAAATCATTGTCATACAGAGAAGAAATGCACTGTGCGCGAAAACAAAATGGCAACTTCCTGGCTGCTGAGGACAGTACTCACGGGATCACTTTGATCTCTTCTTTTCCATGTAAAATGTAATCGATGATTTTATAAAAGATGACTTCCTAAGAGGAAAGAGATTATGAGAGTGATCTCATTTCCCAAAGAAAACACTTCTTATAGGCGAGCTTGTACTTTAAAACTCATTTAAATGGTTCCTTACATTCTAACCGCATTGCTCTGCATAACTACCACCAAATTACTCATGTCCTGATTACAAGCTTGCAACACAACTAGAAAATACTATTGGCTATTTATCTACATGAACAAGCCTGTTAAGCTAAATTTTAAAAGTTGAGTTTATCCAAACAGCTTTCACGGGAATCTTGTTTTACTTTTAGCTGATCCCTTTCTATTGTCCAGAAATACCTGACTACTAACTTCAGTGGAACAAACCATGTAATTTCTCAACCTCAGTCAATGTTTTCTCTTCCCCACTGTATAATGAACATTTCCCACCTTCCAAGCTGGAAGGGACTTGAGAACTAATCTCTCTACTTCTTTGGGCAGATGCAAACCCCAAGGCCTGGACACATTCTATCCCAGTACCTTCACTTTCCTGTGTGTTTGGGAACATGGTGGTGAGACATCGTTCCTGCCCTCTGAAGCTTGTGTCAAGGGGGACACAACTATCCAACCCTTGCCTGGAGTCTCGAGTCCAGCAGGTTTGAAGGAGGGCCTGGGCATAGTGCACTTAAAAAGCTGGGCAGGTGGCTCTGATGTGTCCCTCCCTATTGAGATCTATTGATTCACTAAGCCCGGCTTTACAGAAAAGGAAATTGAGAGGTTAAACAATGAGTTAAGGCAAGGAGCACCTAGCTGGCTAGGGAAGACCTGGGACTTGAACCTCAAACTCCTTGTCCAGTGTTCTTTCTACTACTCTGAGGTCCCCCAGAAACTTACAGGACTAGAATCCAGGGCTTCTCAGGCCAGCACTCTTCTTTCCTCCCTACTGGTTTTGGCACCCTGTACCATGCACACATATCACTGAGGAAGACGTTTGCACTTACTCTGCCATCTGGTGTCTTTGGACCTTTATAAGGCTCGACTTCTCCAAGTTTGATTGGCCACTCATCATAGAATTCCTGGAAGCAATTATAGTTAAACATATTAAACAAACTGTTCCACGACCTACTATATCTTCTATGAGTTTCATGGCTTTGCATATTTTATTTACTTATTTATTTTATAAATCCAGAATTTTAGAGCTGGAAAAGACCTACGATTTCCAGTAATATCGCTTACGAACTTGTGAGTGTGAACAAGTCACTCAAGCGTTTTCATCTGTAAAACAGGGATAACAATAGAGTTTATGCTATAGGGTTGTGGTGAGCGTTAATGAACAATATGTACAGAGAACTTGCCCTGACACATAGTCAAAGGGACTCAATAGCTAGTGGCTCTTTTATAAATAAATAAACTAAATCTAAATAGGTGAAGAGGCTTGGCCAAGGTCATGCAGCACGACCAACAGTGTGGCCACCTTACCCAACATCTTTTCTCTCCCTCTTCCTCTCTAACAGACCCTGATTTTATTTAGGTGCCAGGTGGTCATTTTTCTCAGGGAATATGGGCTTGTACAGCCCCTGGGTGGCCCATATGAGATGCCTGGGATTAGTCTGAGGGCAGGCACATGGCCCAGTTGTGGACAGTGAAGAAGGGGGAGAAATCTGCAAAGGCGCTTCTGGGGAAGGGTGCTCCTCACATCACATGAAAGGTGATGGTGACATTTACAGGAAAAGCCTCCCAGTTTGGTCCTGTCCATGTGCCATGCCTTGAGCTATAACAGCCATCTTGCCACCCCAAGAGGAGACCTTGCCCCCATGCTGAAGGCGGCAGAGACCCTGCCGTGGGAAAACGGGAAGCCCCTGGGGCCTTGATGACCGTGCTGCGTTCTCAATGAACCAGACCTAGAACTGCCCTTCTTCTGCCCTTCTTCTTCCAGGAAGAACTTGGGACTTCTTGTTAAATGAGATAATAACTGTCTTATTGTTAAAGATGCTTTTAGCTGGGTCTGATGTTACTTGTAGCCAAAAGCACCCTAACCCAAATACACTCAACTACAAAGTCCCAGAGCCAGGATCAGAACCCAGCTCTCCTGACACTTGGTCCTGTGTCTATCCACTTAGAACAATTACTCTGAAAAAAATAACTTCAATTCACAAGGAGAATAAGAAACAGAAACAAGACAGTGTTCATTACTTATGCTGAGCTAGGAGAGCTCCAACCGAATGAATGAAACAAGATGAGAAATGAACATTATACATTGTGTGTGAATATTATCCATTTTTTAATGGATCACTGTCTTGTGTAGACGATTTGAGGTGAGACAAAATGTATGGAAGAATGAGGACCTTCTCCTTGGTCATGTCCAGCAGTCCGACGGAGTAGCGTTCACAGTTCAGATATGTTCTAATTGTGTAGAGTGCTTTGTGAAATTGCCGCTCAACATCTGTGAGCTCTTCAAATACTTTATTGGCGGACCATATAAGGATCTGAAAGGATGAATTAAAGAGAAAACAGAACAAAATACAGTGAAGACATGGAGCATTAGCCAAAAGAAGGGAGGAGGTGTCTCAGACAAAAAGAACACGTATCAGTAAACAATGCAATTTCATTTTTGAACGTGTACCTGTCTGACAAACTACTCAGATGCAAGGGTGTGGGTTTATGAAAGTGGTAACTCATGATTGGTCCCCGTGCCCGAACGTTTTGGCTTCAAAGGGCAAGTGACCTAAAATTGGAGGCGGAGGCAGTTTTGGGGGAGAGGGTCCAGTATTGGGGGCCCTCTGGCTCATGCTGGCAGTTAAGGGGAGAAAGCCATAGGCCTTGTTCCATGCATCTTGAGCTACCCAGAGGTAACCTTACCTGGACAGTTGGATGGGAAGGGATGTGGAAGCCCTCCATCCCCACCACTCTCCCCCACATTGTACTGATGAAGAAACTGAGGTTCAGAGAGCAGCCTGGACTCAGGTGCCCTGGTTACCAATGTTGTTCTTTATGCTTCTGGCTCAAGGAGGCAACAGACTTCAGAAGAGTGATCTGCTCCTCAAATTAAGGACTTCAATATGTAGCAGGCACCGCTAAGAGCTTCATGTTACAAACTCATATAATGATCATTTGATAGTTACAACAAGCATGTAGGTAGGTTACTCTAATTATAGCCAACCCACAGAAGAAACCATGGCTACCCGGGATAAAGACTGAAGAAAGGCAAGCCAGTGGTACCTACAGACGGAGAGGCAGGGAAGGGAGGTGGGAGGCAGGAGCAGACCACGAGAAGACAATTGGGACTAAAGTTTGGGAATCTGCTCCGTGTGGCTTAAACCCCCATGAGTGATAGGAGGGGTCTGAGCTTGTTGCCTCTGGGTCCCTCTGTCAGAACAGGTCCGCATGGAGTGATTAATGTCACCTTCCTGTTACCTGGCTTCTCCGGGATTCAACACTGTACAGGTACTGGGTGTGATGAAGTTTTAGGATGACAGAAACAAAGCTGAGGTATTTGGAAAAGACCTATGGAAGGCAGAGAAAACCAAATCAGGTATGATATCTTTCTCCGTTAAACAACAAATCAGTTTCCCAAGCCTCTGACTTGATGCCCAGGGTTAGTGTTACCTCTTCGTCCTCTTTGGAAAATTCAGATGCATTTACTTTGTTAACTGCCATAACCACAGCAAGAACTTCCTTGCCTATCATGATTGGTGTTGCCAGCAGGTTCTTTGTGACATAGCCGGTTTGTTTGTCCATGAAGTCAGAAAAATGGCTGTTCTGAAAGACACATTCACATGTTTGCCACAGCAGCACAGAACCACGCAGTGTAGATCCGGGAATGGCAGCAGACCACTCTCTCTAGTCCAAACCGTACAGACAACCGGGGCCCCGGCACAGTGGTCCCGCACACACCCCCATCCCATGATTGCACAGAATGAACTCACCGGTCTCAGGACGAGCATCTGCCACCTGAGCTATGGCCTCTCTAGGCGAGGCTGAGGTTGGGCCAGGAGAAAAGAGGTGATGTCACGGCAAAGTGGAAATGAAGTGCTATGAGGAAGCAAGGTTACAACGGACAGAAAGTGTGCTGGGAAGGAGCACACAGCTGGGATTACAGGTATAGGCCACCGAGCTCTTCTTTCTAATTATGACAATAAAATGTGCACTTGGAATCAGACAACCAGTATATCATAACACAAAGAAAAAGATTAATACTCTCCACCTGATTCTAATCTCACCAACTTGAGAGAACCAGTGTTAACTGCTTAGTATGTTTCCTTGTGTACCTTTCCCTAATGTTTGGACAAAAGATTTTCTTTTTCCCTTTTCATAAAGTTTTCTTTTCGAATTTACGCATGACATTCATCACATAACAATATTTTGTGGACGTCCCTCCGGACCAGTGCATATGGATGTGAATTTACCCTCTAGAGTCTTGTACAATAGCACAGTGTGGGAGCCCCGTGGTCCACTCGACCATTCTGTATTGACTTAGCCTGTTTATAGTTTTCCCCACTACAAACAACGTTGTGCTAATCATGCTTGCTTTCGTTTTTATGCGATGGATTCCCCAAAGTGGAAATCCCTTTTGCTGGATCCACAGGTGTATGTGGTTTTTATTTACACAGATTACTTTCATAACAAGTTGGAAATCTTACTTCCACTGGTCATGTGTGAGAGGACCACTCTCTTGCCAGCACGAGATGCTTACTAGTTTTTAATGTTCTACCAACCTAATGTCTTTCATGCATTTCTTTTTTTTTAATTTCTCTCTTTGGGAGAGACGAAGAGGATCTTCCCAGATACAAGCCTCATGCAGTAGACGCGAGAGATGATTCTAATACCCTCACCATGGGAAGGGCACAGTGATGAGTATGAAGAGGCCCATAAATGGAAGAGCGTCAGAGGATCAAGGATAGTCGTTCTTATCAGCTGTAAGTTAGAGGATCACGCACTCTAGATGGGTGTAGACTCAGCCTTTCGTGGCTCATACTATCTCTCCTTTGAACCTTCAATTGAACCTTCAACTGAACCTTCAATTGAACCGAACTTTCAGGCTGACTCCGAGACTCACAGGCCAAAATTAATGTGGTTTTCCTTTCATAGGTTGTATTATTTTCATTTCCCTGTGTTGATGGTGCTTCTAAGAACAGCACAAACCCCTAGAGGCTGGACTCTGTTCAGTTTCCCAAATTAAAAAGGTGGGAGTCCTCTGGTGTGAGACTTCTGGGCCGGAATCTACCAGGGAACAGGGCCACTTGGTCAACAGAAGTCACAGCTCAGCTCAGAGCAGTAGACCTGGGCTGTGCCTCACAACCACCTGCAGATAAATGCGGATCTTCAGACCCACCAAGTCCTAACCTCCTAAAACAGATTCAATCTCCCCTAGGAATCTGTACTTTCAGTGGGTGATTCACTCCTGTGGAGGATCCCTTAGAAGCAGTGAGATGCTAAAGGAGTCAAATGCAGCCCCTTACCCCAGATCGCTTTTCTACCTTTCCTACCGTGGACCCACACAAACCAGCCATTTACTTAGGCTCTGGAGTCAGAGTACCCTGGCTGCAACCAGGCCTCAGTTTACCAGCTGTGTGATCCTGGGAAGGCTACTTAGCCTTTGTGAAAACAGGAACACTGATACTCTGAACTGTCCAGAGGTCCTGACACATAGAACAATGCAGGATGGGTAGAGCACTTAGAAAAGTCTCTGACACATAATCGATGGTCAAAAATTACTGGGAAGAGACACCTGGGACTTCATTGGGCCTCCCTGGATGAGAAGTAGTTCTCTCTTGTGATTACCGTTCTGCCTCATTTACACACTGATCTCGGCCACTAAATGAATAATCAAAATACCAGACACACGCACCAGGGGATGATGGAGTCAGGCAGTGTTTCTTTGCAAACACACTTCACTCTGCAGGTTCAAACCTTGATGCTATTTTATCCTAGATTCTAAACACAAGGAAATATTCTTAAGTTTAATCGGCTGTTTTGAGAAAATGACTTACAAGTTTCAAAATGTAATGCTTGCTTATTATTGTATCTGAAAGCCCTAGATAAAACCAGCCGTCAGATTACACGGTAGGCGAGGTGAGGCTTTCCGATTCACCAGCTCAAACAGGCCCCAGTGAGGTATGCTTGAGTAATTCCTGTATTTCTTGGATTCACAAACTCCCCTTGATGGCCCTTCAAAGAAGCCACTGAAGGCAACTGGAGAAATTAAGTAGAGCAGCAGACTTACTGTGTCCCTCATCCAATCTTCCCGTTGTTAGATTCTGATGAAACACCATTATCCCTTGAGACCAGGAGCCAGAAAAAGAGAAGAGAAGGAATACAGAGGAGAGAAGTACGGCAGCTATAGGCAACCTGTTAATTATTGAAAACTTAGGACTTCTCCGTGGCTTTCTTTTAAACCACGTTCAGAATGAAAGCCACCCATAGAGTTGATCAGCAGTTTGCCCAACAGAGAAAGAAATCATTAACCTGAGGAGGATATCTCTCAGTTTCCTACTATTAAAAGTTTTCCTGTCTTTAACCTGTTTTAAAAACAGGCAATAATCATTGACCTTTTTTTGGCTACCTAAACACAGACCCCAAAAGCCCGTTGGCATAAATATAGTATTATCGTAGTTGTAGTTTATTGAGTACCTACTAGGAACCAGGCACTTTACGTACATTGAATCTGTATATTTATTTGCCTCTATGTCTCAGGTGCAGAAAAGCAATCTATCACACAATTACCTGGTCTCAGGCCTGCACCTGCTCTGGGGTCGGGCTCTCACCCTACACCACGTGGCTTCCCTGCTATCACTTTCAAGGATCCCCCAAGGTCAGGGCATCTGGCTTTACCTCTTTTTCTAGGTGTGACACGTCCTTCCCTCACGTGTGCCAACACTGTCAACCAGAGAGAAGCCATGTGTGGTCAGTGGTGTGGTGAAAGAGGGAGACCTCAGAAGACCCAAGTTATGGTCCCAGACCTGTCACATGCTGCCTAATTGCCATTGAGAAGATTCTTACATATACGGGATGGAAATAAAAACATGGCCCCTCCTTCCTTGCAGGGTCTTTGCCAGAATCAAATAGATTACAAACGTGAAAATGCCTAGAAATTGTCAGATACAAAGAAACAGTAAAGAATTAGTAGAAATTTCATTAAAACATTGGTTTCCATCTTTCCCTTTGCAGATTTTACCACAGTTGATTAAAGTCTGGCAAAATTGCAGGGATGTGTGGTAGGGGGAGGGTAGAAAGATCATTGGACACAGAGTGGGGACACCTCATCTAGTCCAGCCCTTCTCACTCACTGACCATACCATGGACTGTAGGAAAGGTGCAGCCTCAGCTTCCTCTTCCCAAGGAAGAAGTCAGCTCCAGACTGCCGGAACCCCTTCCGTCTGGTATCCCATGCTTGCCTTAGAATCCACTTTTCCCTCCTGCATCTGCTCACCCAACACACCAGTGGTTTTCAATATTGACTGCACTTTAGAATCGCCTGGGGAGCTTTTAAAAAATACTATTGCCTGCATCCCAACCCCTGAGAGTCTGGTGTATTGGTCTATTAAGTCTTGCATGGTATTTTTTTTAAAGCTCCCACTTCGATTTCAATGTGCATTCAGAGTTGAAAAGCACTATTCTGCCAACCATGAGAAAAAACGCTTAGAAGCAGTAGAAATGGAAAGCAAACGAGCTGAGCAGGGTGTCTCTCTTCAACATATACTTCTCTGTTCTGCCCATAACAACCAGGAGTCCTTAGGTAAAAAAAAAAAAAAAAAAAAAAAGGAAAAACACGACTCCTGCCCACCTCCACCTCCATTACTGTCCTATTCATGCAGCGTTGCTCACCATGGACAGCAACAGACCAAGGCTGCCTGATCTGTTAAGTAGCTCTCTGCTATTCTCTTCTCAGCATGTGGAACTAGGCTCATTAATAAAGCATTACAACAGAAATCATTTTACCTGTCTCTTTAAGCAAGTTTTTTTCCAGAAAAAAAAAACAAAAACAAACTTTCATGTCACTTTAAGTTTGAAGTCCTAGTAATTTTGGAGATGGTGGAGACTGGCAAGAAGCATATTCCCGTGAGAAAGCCTCAGGGTGAGTGGGCATAGCCTCCTAATTGGTGTCAAGAGAATTTTGCTGAAAGGGTGCAAATTGTTTTAGTCACTGAAGCGGGGGCAGTCAGCCCCAGAAGCTTAGACCAGCTTGAACTCACAGAAGGGAGGGATCAGAAAGGACTGAGGGACTCTGTGCTATCTGATGGCAACCCTTGCACCTAAGGGCTGTGGTGTGGTTGTTTGCAGAGTGTTGCTAATGTTTGACGACTTCTGTGCTTTCTGGATCCATGCGGCTGTCCCCCTGTAATCAGCTTCAGGAGGCATGAAGGGGATTATCCTCCTGTGACCAGCTGCCCCCATTCACGACCCAACAAACCTTGGCACAGAAAGCAGAGAGATTTTAGGGACCACTTCCCCATCAATTCCCTTCCATCATAAGCTACTGCTTCCCTTTGGTTAGCAGCAAATCATACTAATGGGGCGTGCGTATAGAAAAAAAGCAGGAGAAAGTACAGGCTGGTACCTGTGGTTATTGATGAGCAGAACAATTATGAGTGATTTATATTTCCTCCCTTTTGTTTATTTGTATTTTATAATCTTTTTAAAATGAATAAGCACTGGTGGCAAGAAGAGTGATTTTTTTTGTTTGTGTGTTTGTTTTTAAAAGCACGTAACAATGCCTTGTGTTTGTGCAGGACGCTGTGGGTCTTCAGGGGCAAACTACATGACTGGAGTGGATTCTTTTTTTTTTTTTTTTTTTAAGTTTAAGTAATCTCTACACCCAACATGGAGCCCAAACTCACCACCCGGAGATCAAGAGTCACACACACTCCCCGGACTGAGCCAGCCAGGCGCCCCTGGAGTTGATTCTGAGTAGAGCTGAGTTATAGGGGGTTGGGATGGTCAATTGCACTTATCACCCAAATTTACACTTTTCACAATCCAAATGTGAACATCTGAACTTTCAAATGGTATTATTTTTTCTTTCTGCACATCTGGTCTGTAGGTGAAAGTGTTCACTTGTGAGCCAGTCCATCCCAGAGCACAGAGTGACCTGAAAAGGTTGTGAGTGAGAGGTGTGTATGTGTGTGTGTGTGGCGGTGGGGGGGGGGGGGTGCAGTTCACAAGTCTCAGCATCGAGGAGCTTGCTGATCTCCCAATAGCACCACTGTGCCGCGCTGTTCAGAAGGAAAGTTCCCAGAGCAGGGACGAGATGCAAGGAGCATCCGTAGAATGCACCAGGCCCAGGTGAGTTTGTCCGACAAAATGCAAAACATTACAAGGGACACACACTAAAAACTTACTCATTGTTTATCTGAAACTCAACCTGAACTGGGCATCTTGTATTTTTATTTGCTAAATCTGGCAACCCTTGGCCTGGCGGATCCTCTCCCCACCGTTCCCACTCAGGTTATAGCCAAACCCACGCTACAAGGGTGGCCCTCGGTGCCCGGCTCTCTCTCCATTTCTTCCTCCCCACAGCCCCGCCAAGACGTCCGGTGGGCCCCACCGTCATAAAGCCACCTACCTTGTGCACGTCTGGGACATTAACGGCTTTCTTCGTGTGAGCAACCCAACCCACTATCCCAATTTCCAACGGGAACACGACTTCTCTGTCGGGGCCCACCAGGTTGTCCTCAAACCTGGAGGTGGGGGTGATGTCGAACAGCCGGGAGGCCACCTCAGGCGTGCCGTTGCGAGCCCGGCAGGCGAACAAGCTGCAGCGGTCGGCCTGCAGCAGCTGCGCCAACTTCTGCAGGGCCCCGTGCACCGCGGGCTCGGCGCCGCGGGCCTCCTCCTGCACAGCCCGCAGCAGCTCGGCGCACAGGGCCCACTCATCCGCCGGCGACAGCGCCCCGCTCGGGCCGGGGGCTTCCGCCAGCCTCTTGGCGAAGTACTCCTTGGCAAACTGAGGGTTGTCCTCCAGGTATTTCTCCACAGCCTCTTGGCTGATCTCGCCCATGGTGTGGTTCGCTTTGCTTCTCTGCTCTCTTTCAGGAAGGGACACCCTCAGAGCACCGCCTGGGACCCAGTGCCAGCGAGGAGATACATCCTGGCAATGGCACCTCACAAGATCCCCCAAAGATGGAACAGAACGGTTGCTCGCTTGGAAGAGCTTTCAAAAACTGCCGGTAACTCTTGGGCTGTGACAGAAGGTCTGGCTTAGAGTAGGATTCGGAAGCACAGGATTAAAGAGTTCTTCGGGACACGAAATCCCTAAGCATTATTAGCTCATAAGTCCTCGGAGAATCCTCAGAACATCTTAGATCAGCCAGGCAAGTGGCAAGTCGAAGTGATTCTTCCAGAAAAATAACGGAACACGAGCCGCCATCCACAGCAAGAAGAATCATCGATAATATATCCATTAATGATATTACATTAGCATCGATTGACAATTTGACTCATTTTTTCCATGACAGCTATATGAAGTGAGACTATCAGACCTTGGAAGTGTCTCCTTATTTGTACAGCAACTTTAATGAGCACGTAGGGGAGATAGAAGCATTTAGCATCCATGCAACATAAAATGGAATATTAATCTTTCCTTCTCTTAAAACTCCTATGATCAAACAAGTTGCCTGGCCTACTTTCTCTAAAACCTTCACCTCTCAATTCCCCTCATTTAAAAGCTTGACCTCGGTAGTGTTGTAAGGGAACAAACCTTAATCTTATTCTAGAAAGGTGAACACGGCAAAACATTTGCCTGGGATCCAAGCCTAATCAAGCCACAACTTAAGCAATAATCCTTGTCAACAGACATGATTGTAAAAAGCAGCCCATGCAGCTGCTAACTGGGTTTTCCTGCCATGCATATTAGTGTGGATTTTGTTTTGAATAGTAATGGCCAGACTCGTGCATTTTTGCTCCGAGACATAGTCTGTTAAATCTAGTGGATAAAACCTGTCTTGTCCGTTGCTTGGATCTCCAGCATCTCAGGGGAGGGGGTGGGGGGTGGGGGTGGGGTTGTGCATGGAAAAACACGTAGTACTACTTAGTTTGGCTTAATGTTCAGTTTATTAAACTTTTACATCCATTAAGCACACTTTCCCAAATATTTAAACACTGTTATACAACTAATAAGTCAAACAATATATTTCATGAACTGATTTCCTTGAATTTTCTTTTTTTCTTTTTAGAGAGAGAGAAAGAGAGAGAACTCATCACGAGGAGGGGAGGGGGCAGAGGGAGAGAGAGACTCTTAAGAAGCCTCCACGCCCAGGTCGGAGCCTGACTCGGGACTTAATCTCACAACCCTGGGATCATGACCTGAGCTGAAACCAAGAGTTGGATTCTCAACTGACTGAGCCACCCAGCCGCCCCCAATTTCCTTGAATACTTAAATGCTGATTTCAAAGGTAGCCAAGGTCTTTTAAGCATTTAAAAAAAAAACTATAAACTTTGTAACAGGTTCTCTTGAGTGAGCCCCCGTGTTACAGTGACTCTAGAAGTTACCGTTAGACCCACATTTAAGTCTACTTCAAAGATAGCAACCCTGTGCGTTTCATTTACTGTGTTAAACTTAAAGCTTACCTTGATAGAGTGATAACAATCTTACCGAAAAAGGAAAACACATCCACTGAGGTCACAGGTTCTATGTCAGGAAATGAGAGGGTCCTGGTTGGAACATGGTTTTCCCAGAAGAACCTAACTCAGACTGGCACTTGTTGAGCTATTGGCTTCTCATGGAGTTCACTTGCTACCTCGAGGGGCCCTGCAGAGCACACACCTTCTGTCCTCCTCTGCCTAGTCTCAGGAGAGTCCTCCTCAGAGTGCTGTTTACTTCAACATCCTATTAGCATCTCATTATAATCAGACGAATGCAGAGGTTTACCTCTGAAGAGAAAGGAGCTGAGTCAGCCCACCCCTCTCATGGGACCATCACCTTCTCACAGTTTGGACACTTCCTACTGAAAGAGCAGACCTAGGCTGGCCGACTAGTAACTATGTCCCCGACATGGCCTCAGAAAGAAGTTCCCTCTCAAACCTCAGGCCACGCCTCCTCCCCTTGAGTAACTTATGTTTTCTAAGAAAGCAGGCTATCAATTGATGCATTCCTCCGAAGTCTAAGGTGGGAGGAAGGGGAGGGTGAGAGGCATGGAAAATGTGAGTAGAAGAGGGAGGGCTTCTCTCAGGTAGGGGCCAGAGGCAGGAGCCCTCATCCCTGTCCAGGCTTAGAACGACCTGGGAGCATTTTTACCCCTCCCCAAACCAATTAAATCAGAGTCTCTGGGGATGGTGTTTGGTGCTAGGTATTTATATAGCACAGCAAGGCTGACAGCCAATGGTTAATAGGTGACCAGTGAGAAACGTTCTGTATACACTGAGGCCAAACATGTTAGAGACCCTCAGACACAGTGGTTCTTAAACTTCAGGTGCATCAGAATCTCCTGGAAGACTTGTTCAAACACAGATTGCTGAGCCCCACCCCCAGAGTTTCTGATTCAGTGGGTCTGTGACCACCAGGCCCAACATTTGCATTTTTAACAAGTTCCAGGTGACACTGATAATTGCTGATCTGGGACCACACCTTGGCAGCCATTGTTCTATCCTCCCCCAGCCAATCGGCTGAGGCCATGACCCTTCCCCAGCCAATCGGCTAAGGCCATGATCCTATAAAACCTTTGTGCTCTTGAAACTCTCTCCCCCTCCCCCTCCCCCTCCCCCTCCCTCATCTCACTGCTGCATCGGTGCAGGTAGGGGATTGAGCTCGAGCTAGCTCGAATAAAGGCTCTTTGCTTTTGCATCAGACTTGGCTCCCTGGTGGTCTTTGGGAATCACAGATTCTGGGCATAACACTACCTAGTTCTTTTGTGTGCCTATGGCACAGCTCCAACTTCTACCAAAAGTATGTTGTGTACTCACAGTTCCCTAGTTCCATCCTTCCCTCATAAGCAGAGAGGAAAAAACACATATCTATATTCCATATGCAGATACATACTTAATAGGAAAAACAAAATACCCACAGATGTTAACATTCCTCTACTTATAAAAATAAAAATTAATTTAAAAATGAAACACATTCTATTATTGCCACCATTCTTTATTTTTGCTTTTATAATTACTCCTGATTTGTGATTTGCTCATTCTTTCAACATGTCTATTGATTGTCCATCACAAGCCGCCATATTAGCCTCCGTGGTAGAGACTTCATGTTCCTCCTCTTCTTATTCTCTCCTCCTCCTCGTTATATGAGGTTATTCTTTCCTGCCCTCCTCCCCTATAGGGCCACGTGATCAACTTTGCCTATGGGTTGTGGGCAGAAATATCTCTTTCAGGTAAGAACGATTAATTGCCAGCTTAAGACCCTTTACTCTCCATTTTCCTGCTGCCACATCAGTTCCAGATGGAGGGGCCTCCTGATTCCAAGTGAGGATGTCCTGGAACAGAGCCTCCTGCTGACCTGAGATGGGATGTGTAGCATGAGTGAGAAATAAACCTTTCTTGTTTTTAGCTCTGAGAGATGAGGGCTATTTGTTACTGCAGCACATCCAAATCAATCCTGACTGTTACACTTCTACTCAGGGGGGATGCAGGCAACAAGTAAGTCTTGATCCCAATTTCACACACACTTGTGGTATAATACGGGAGTTAAAAGTAATACATAAAGAGTTGTAAGACATGGAACAGAGCATGATAAATGCCAGAAATGAGGTACATACGTACGGCTATGAGAGTTCAGAAAAGGGATTAATGGGTGGAGATGGGGAGGAAATCGAGTGTGTTCCAGATGGTAGTCACAACAGAAGCAATAGCATGGGGTGTAGAGTAACGGGGAAGAGTGAGAGCTGAATATGAAAAATCAGGTTGGGCTCAGATTACAGGAGTCTCAGAGACGAGGCTGAGGATTTTGAACCCTGGTAAGTTTGGGGGGCAGGAAAAAACATTATGAGGGTACTTTTCCACAAATCTAATCTAGTAGTGTTTAGAAAGATGAGGTGGAGGAAAGAAATACTGGACATAGGGATACAGATTAAGCAGCTTTGTTGCATTTTGTTCATTATCAAATACTCTAAAAATGTGTATAGGCTTTGACCCTGCAATTCTGCTTTTATGAATTTATCTTGCAAAAATAATTAAGATTGTATGTGATTAATGTTGTGACAAGGGTGTTCATGAAAAGTACAAATATAAAAGATCAAAAATAGATATTCAACAATAGGAGTTTGAGTAAGTAAATGGCATTGTATCCACAGAATAGAAACTACATTTATTAATAACCCTACTGTAAAGGCCTGTTTATTGATATGAAAAATTATTTACGATATGTAGTAAACTGCAAGATAGTTTTGCCATACAATTCCACTTATATACACATACATGGAGGTGTGTATACCAGCGTGGTAACGGTGATTATTTCAAAGCGATGGGATTTATCACATTAAACTTCTTTTTTTTTGCCTATATGATTTTTCTCAAGTGTCTATAATGAACATATATAATTTGTGTAATAAATTCATGCATTCGTAAAGTTAAAAAAAATTTTTTTTAATGTTTACTTGGTTTTGAGAGAAAGCAAGAGTGTGAGCAGGGAGGGACAGAGAGAGACACAGAATCCAAAACAGGCTCCAGGCTCTGAGTGGTCAGCATAGATCCCAACATGGGACTGAAACTCACAAACCACGAGATCATGACCTATGCCAAAGTCTGAGGCTTAGCCAACTGAGCCACCCAGGCACCCCAAAAAACAAAATTTTTAAGGTTATTTTCATAGGCTATGGGTGAGGTTGCTTGGGAATGAAAAACTGAGACCCAATTCTAGGCATCAATTGACAGGAGCAGGCAATTGTTTAAGTTAGAAAAAGCAAGTGAGGGGCACCTGAAGGGCTGTCAGTTAAATGTCCGACTCTTGATTTCAGCTCAGGTCATGATCTCACGGTTCGTGAGATCGAGCCCCGTGTTGGGCTCTGTGCTGACAATACGGAGCCTGCTTGGGTTTCTCTCTCTCCCTCTCTCTCTGCCCTTCCCTTCCCCCCAACTCAAAATAAATAAACTTAAGAAAAAAGCAAGCAAGGAAAGAGGGGTCACTGGGGACTACTTTGAGTACTGCATGGCATTTTATACAAAGTTTTTTTTTAAGGGAAATTCTGAAAGCCTGCCTATCTCTCTCCTCCTGTCTTTGACCAAGTCCTATTGTCTCCACTGCCCTTCTTGGTCAGGGTGGTTCCTGCAGAGTCCCTGGCCAGTGCTGACAAGAACTTTGTGTTACTTATTGGCTGCTCAGTACAAGGCACAGAAAAAAACAAATGTAAGAAAATAACAATATTTTTTTAAATCACCAAACATACTACTTAGAATGAATTAAAAATTTTTTTAAATGCTTATTTTATTTTTGAGGCGGGGGGAAGGGCAGAGAGGGAGCGAATCCCAAGCAGGCTGTGCACTGTCAGCACAAAGCCTGATGTGGGGCTCGAACTCACAAATGGTGAGATCATGACATGAGCCGAAATCAAGAGTCAGACGCTTAACTGACTGAGCCACGCAGGCACCCCTGAGGTTTTAATACTACACAATACTTGTTGACTTTTTTGAACTTCATTGTTTAATTTTTATGTCAACATTTCTAAGATATTACAGACATTAATTATCATCTATTTAGATAAAACATCTCTGAAACAACAACTAGGCCAATGTGAAAGCAACATTCCACTTAGAATAATTTTGGAAATATAAGCCGCAAGGTATTGATAATAAAAAAGTGATCATAAGAATCTAACTTTATAATATATAATTGGTGCCAGGTACTCTTCTAAGACCCTTACATATATTAACTCATTTAATTCTTACAAGAACTTAAGGAGGTAGGTACTGTGATTGTCTGTATTTTACAGGCGAGAAATTGAAGCACAGAGAAATTAAGTTAACTAGCTCAAGGTCACACAACTAGTAAGGATAGTGACCTACCCCCAAACTGCCAGTTTAAATAGGATTAAATGAAAAAGTGTACCCACTGGTACACAAGACATCATACTAGCTGCTGTAGGGGAATATACGAAGACACTTCCTTTAAGGAATTATACACACACACACACACACATATATATATATGAAAATGTTATTAAACACCAATTTAAAAAAAGTTAAATAAAAATTCCAGGAACTCTTTTAAAAGCCTACAGATGTACAAAAGAATGGTTTCACTTCCTTAAACTTTCTGCTTAACAAGTTTGCATTTCTCAGTAGTACACTATACTAATAAACAGATGTAATACTTCTATTGTTGCTAACATTTTCTACTGCAGTTGACTTATTTCTACAGGAAGCAGTGCTTATATAATAGCCAAATCATATGCACATGAGATTGAAGCACCCACACAAAACTAGCAACAATACCCTGGATTAACCAAGTACGTTTCAGATCATTATACTGAATACACTCTTCAGTTCCACCTCAGCCAGGTTCTCTGTTCCCACTATTGGTCATCACCAAAAGGCACCCCCCAAAGGCAGGGATTTCAGTTACATCCTGGCAGCCAAGTGCAAAGGGCTCCTTTCACCTACACATCTGCTCACAGGAATCTCTGTACACACCGAAATGATGGGTGGGACCAGGTGTCTCAGGAATAATTCACTTGGTGGGATCCATGTTATTTTCACCTAAATTGAGGACACTGACTGATGACTTTGTAACCACTGAAAAGAAACCTGTTGAAAAAATCAGTTTGACCCTTTGCACCTGAAAAAGTTGGCCGAATAAGTAATCTTTTCATTTTCCCACCAATTATTTTGGCATCTTTTAAATGTAGTCGGAAGATAAACGCTACCCAATTTCCTTGTTTTTCATTTTCCTTGGCCTTTCTGTCAGGATGTGGATGTAAATGTCAGTTTGCATGAAATGGAGTTGGTTTGAAATGCTTAATTGTTACGAGGGTAAGGACATAAAGTTCTTTGCCTTAGCTTTTCTTTCAATTATGGTAAAACATCTTTCCATATTTCCCAGGAGCTAGTGACTTGCTTGTTGCTGTATTCATTAAGGTTACACTATTCTGTTACAGGTAAACCCCCCAAATCTCAGCAGCTTAACCCAACGGAAGTTTATTTTTCATTCACAAAAAGTTAGTCACTGGTGGGGTCCCGGGTTGTGGTGTCTCTGCCGGCTGGCAGATGAGGGAAGAGAGACGGCACGGATGATTGGACAGGCAGCTTTTACAAGCCCTGTCTGGGACTGACACACAGCACTTTTGTCCACATTCCATCCACCAGACTTAGGCATGTGGCTTTATGGAGCTACAGGAAGTGGGGAGGTGCCTTCTGGCAAAAAAGTCTCTTCTCCACAACTCTCCACCATGGAAGAGGAATGCACATTTTTTGCTGGAAGACTAGCTCCCACCTCTGCGATAAGCACTGAATCCTGAGAAATTATACTGTAGAAAGAATGACCTCTGGCCAAGTCTTTTTAAATAAATCTTTTATGAAACCTACCTAAAGTGATTCATTTCAATAAAACAAATGAAGTCAATGTCTGTTAAGTGAGTACCTACTAAGTGAAAGTCTCTTAATAAATCTCATGGAAAAGTTGGGGGAGGGGCAGATAACAAGATGAAAGACTCATGGTCTGCCTTTTCCATGAAGTATGGCAGCAAATGAACTTTTGTGTATATCATCTATGATCCATAATTTAAAACATAACTTTACTTCCGGGGGGAGGGAGAAGAATGTTTGTAATGAGAATATTTGTTTTGTTTTCTGATTAAACATTTTCACTCTAGGAAACTTTGGAAAGTACAAAAAGGTACAAATCAAAAAACAAAACCAAAAACAACCGTCAAATGTCCTTAAGCCTATCACACAGAGGTAATCACCATGAACATCTTTTCCTGTTTTTATTATATAGATACACGCATATTTGAAAAAAATTACTTTATGAGGACGAATTTCAAAGCACCGATGTTAAAAACATCAGTTGATCTGTATTCACCTATTTGCAGTCAGGAAGAAATTTGAGAGAGAATGCCAAAATAAACTGTTTTTCTTTGCTGGTATCTGGGACACCAAGGTTCACGACAGATCAATAAAAGAGAGAGAGGAGAAGGAACAGTTACAGCACCTCTTACACATCTAACACATGAAAAAACATGTTGCAGAAACAATCGCCATACAGTGCGCTGAAATTCCCTGCATTTATTCAGCATGTAGCGTGTGCAAGGACCGCCAGCACATGTTCTAGGGAAACAGATGAAAGGGATGCGGTTCCCGGGAGAACTTTTCTGGTAGTAATAACCATCCAAGGGCAGTTACACTCGGCCAAGAGCTCTCCCTCCATCACTGGACCTGTTGGAGAAGAAGCTGGAAGGGCTTGACTCTGGAATGTTGAGGAGGGGGTCCAAGCACTGATTGGACAGGAGAAAGATGCCCGAAAGTCATTTCCCACCCAGGGTGCACATACACTGCCACGTGTACCTCCCCCCACACGGGCCCTGCAGGGGCAGCTCTTATTTGAGCTATTTGGGATGATTCGTCCTGTGATAAAACTGGCCTAACCAGAATATCTCCTAAGTAGCCGGTTGGCCAGAACAGGGCTTTCCTCCCTCTGGGGCAGTAAGGAGTTAAATGCATCATCATTGGCTCTCCAGAGACACCCTAAAGAGTCAAGTTGGGGGAGGAGGCAGGGATGGAGGGCAAGGTGGCAGGTGGAAGCAGAGAACCAGGCAGGTGGATGTCCAGAGAGTTCTAGGAAGGCGCCTGCTTCTTCGACACACCACTAACTCTCATTCAATCAAATGCTGCATCCTCTGACTTCTTTGACCCATGCGAGGAACGCTAACTTTGAAAGATATGACAAAAACATGGTCAGTAAATGGTACCATCAGGTAGGCAAAATAGCATAACGAGTCACAGCATTTTGCCTCAATTGACCATAGAATTTTGTTCGCCTCCCAGCTCCTGTCCACTCTTCAGCGAACTCACCTTAGGTATTTTGAAGACAAAACAAAATTTCACTACGGCTTTGAAATAAAATTGCATCATAAACAATTGGTAGACGTGTTTCAAAGCGGTTTGAGCGAAGTGCCACAGAGTAAGTAGGCGACCACCGAGGTTGCTCAAGTATTTCCTGCTCTGACCAGGGTTCGTTTCTGGAGAATATTTAACAGGGAGGATTTTAATGCTTCTAAAGATGTTGAAACTAAAGAACAAATATTGACCCAGAAAGTACCACAACTCTCCCGAAAGAGAGTAAAATACGTCCTTTATAAAATGAAAAGCTCCTTGGCCGAAATATCCCCAACCCCCTGCACAACTGGCCGTCGGAGGTTAGAGAGGCCAATCTGGCACGGGCCCGGGGCGCGGGCGCCGAGGCACCGGCCAGCATCCCGGGGTCCCCCCTCCCCCTGGGAGAGGCCAGGGTCTTCCCGCCAGGCCGACCTGCGCCTGCAGCCAGAGCCACCGGGCCCCGAGGCCACCCCAGGCCGCAGCTGGCGGTCGCTGGCACGAGTGCCGGGTGACCAGGCCAGGGCTTGTATCCGCGGCTCGGCCGAGGCCACCCCGCGCGGCAGCTCCACCGCCCGCGGCGGCCCCGGAGGTGAGGCTCCCGCCCAAAGGGACCCTCCCTGCCCCGGGCGGCGGTGAGTCAGGTCGCGTTATGCAAGTGCTGGCCGGCCGGCCCGGCGCCTCCCCTCGGTCTTTCACCCCCGGCCGTTACGAAAGCGCGACCCCCCTCCCGCCGGGGCTATAAAGCGCCCGGGCGGCCCCTGCGGCGCGCTCGTCTCCCTGGCTCCACGCGCACCACGCTGCCACCAGGCTTGCGCGCAGCTCCCGGCGGTGAGCGGCGGCGGGGCGGGGGCCGGGGCCGCGAGCCGGCCGGGGGTCGCGGGCTGGCGGGCGGACAGGGCCGGGGGTCGCGGGCGGGGGTGGCGGGCAGGGCCCGGGGGTCGCGGGCGGGCGCTCACGGCGCGCGGTACCCGCAGGACGGACTTCTGGACACGATGGCGTGGGTGTGGGCGCTGGTGCTTCTGGCCGCGCTGGGCAGCGCCCGGGCGGAACGCGACTGCCGGGTGAGCAGCTTCCGAGTGAAGGAGAACTTCGACAAGGCTCGGGTAGGTATCTGCCGGGCGGTCCCCGGTGCCCCGCGTTCTCCCTTCCCGGAGGCCGGCCCTGCACGCCGAGCCTCCAAACCCCGCACTCGCCTCTTTCGCAGTTCTCCGGGACCTGGTACGCCATGGCCAAGAAGGACCCCGAGGGCCTCTTTCTGCAGGACAACATCGTCGCCGAGTTCTCTGTGGATGAGAATGGCCAGATGAGCGCCACGGCCAAGGGCCGAGTCCGTCTTTTGAAGTCAGAGCCTCCCTCAGCCCCCCATCTCCAGCTGAGCACCCAACCCTGACTAGGGAGGGCGGGGTGGGGGGGGGGCAGCCTCCGGGTGGGATGGTGGGAGGAAGCCCTTTGTCGGCCTGGCTCAGGATCTCTTTGGCTTTTGCAGTAATTGGGACGTGTGCGCAGACATGGTGGGCACCTTCACAGACACTGAGGACTCTGCTAAGTTCAAGATGAAGTATTGGGGCGTAGCGTCCTTTCTCCAGAAAGGAAGTGAGTAGTCAGTTCAGTAGGACTCTCAGGGGATGGGGGGTCATACCTGGCCAGATTGCCGAGTTTCTTCTTCAGCGGCACCCTTGGAAAGAATGGTCTGTAAGTGGCAGGAACCCTGAGCAGGGCCTGAGGTTGGGGAGGTGAGATTGGGACTGACCAGGCCCCCTCCCTGCCCACTTTCCCTACCTCCAGCTCAGAAAACCTGGCCCAAGCTCAAAAGGACTTTGGGCTTGTTAGGTGACCTCCTTCTGCCATTTTCCTATCCAGCCACTGTGCCAAGGTCTGTAGCCTTCTCCATGCTCAGACTTCCCACCTCCCCAAGACCCATCCCACCTCACCATTCACCCTGGTTTTGTATTACCTCCATTTCATTGGGCTGAATCCCTGAGACAGCTTGATTACTTGGGGCCCCAGCAGAGGCTGGGAGACCTTTATCCAAGGATGTGGGGAGCACTGTGCATAGGGTTGGCTGACTCCGGGGTGCCCTGCCTGCAGATGCTGAGATTCTGAGCCAGGCACAGTGTTCTGGGTGGCACTGATCTCTCTGCTTTCTCCCAAGCACCAAAACTCAGATGGGGGACAGACAGGGTGTTGAAGACTCAGAAAAACATCCTAAAATCTAGGCTGATCATAAGAACACAACATTTACCTGCCTTTTTGACTTTCTTTCCATTTCTCTTAAATTTCACATCTGGAATCCATTTGGTACCCAGGAAATAATGCAGGCCAAGGGGGACATATCATGGGATCTTAGGGAGTTACCCCTACAAAGGGGGTTCAATATACAGATGAATAAACTGAGACCAAGAGAAAGTACTGATTTGCCCACGGTCATACAAGTTTGTGGGAGCCAGTGTCAAAAGCCAGGGATTCCAACTCCCAGGTAAGTAGTAAAAAAGTATTTTAAATAATGCAGCAAAACTTTCTAGAGTGATTCATTTAGTATGAAAGATATGCGTTTCTGGTAATGAATTACAAAAATCAATACTGGGGGTACAAGATTACTAATTTTTAGTAAATGTAAACACATAATGCTCTGTTGCATTTTGAGATTCACTCTGGAAAGAACTAGGATTCTGCTGGTAGTGCATTTGGGAAGAGTGGGAGAGAACCCGATGAGGAGGTGGGGTTTGCCTCTTGTGTCCTACCCCCTCCTTTGCTACCAAACCAGATTAGTCTTGCTTTTACCTCTGGTAGGTTGAG